>NW_026967597.1:0-355543 GCF_028390025.1 Pseudophryne corroboree | reverse complement strand
ATTATTGTATACTCCTCCCCCTATTCTATGCCTCTCCATGTTTATAGTATTATAGTATACCCCTCCCCCCTATTCTATGCCTCTCTATGTTTATAGTATTATAGTATACCCCTCCCCCTATTCTATGCCTCTCTATGTTTATAGTATTATAGTATACCCCTCCCCCTATTCTATGCCTCTCTGTTTATAGTATTATAGTATACCCATTCCCCCCTATTCTATGCCTCTCTATGTTTATAGTATTATAGTATACCCTCCCCCTATTCTATGCCTCTCCATGTTTATAGTATTATAGTATACCCCTCCCCCTATTCTATGCCTCTCTATGTTTATAGTATTATAGTATACTTCCTCCCCCTATTCTATGCCTCTCTATGTTTATAGTATTATAGTATACCCTCCCCCTATTCTATGCCTCTCTATGTTTATAGTATTATAGTATACCCCTCCCCCCTATTCTATGCCTCTCTATGTTTATAGTATTATAGTATACCCCCCTCCCCCTATTCTATGCCTCTCCATGTTTATAGTATTATAGTATACCCCTCCCCCTATTCTATGCCTCTCCATGTTTATAGTATTATAGTATACCTCTCCACCCCTATTCTATGCCTCTCCATGTTTATAGTATTATAGTATACCCCTCTCCCTATTCTATGCCTCTCCATGTTTATAGTATTATAGTATACCCCTCCACCCCTATTCTATGCCTCTCTATGTTTATAGTATTATAGTATACCCCTCCCCCCTATTCTATGCCTCTCTATGTTTATAGTATTATAGTATACCCCCTCCCCCTATTCTATGTCTCTCTATGTTTATAGTATTATAGTATACCCCTTCCCCTATTCTATGCCTCTCTATGTATTATAGTATTATAGTATACCCCTCCCCCTATTCTATGCCTCTCTATGTTTATAGTATTATAGTATACCCCTCCCCCTATTCTATGCCTCTCCATGTTTATAGTATTATATTATACCCCCCTCCCCTATTCTATGCCTCTCTATGTTTATAGTATTATAGTATACCCCTCCACCCCTATTCTATGCCTCTCCATGTATATAGTATTATAGTATACCTCTCCACCCCTATTCTATGCCTCTCCATGTTTATAGTATTATAGTATACCCCTCTCCCTATTCTATGCCTCTCCATGTTTATAGTATTATAGTATACCCCTCCACCCCTATTCTATGCCTCTCTATGTTTATAGTATTATAGTATACCCCTCCCCCCTATTCTATGCCTCTCTATGTTTATAGTATTATAGTATACCCCCTCCCCCTATTCTATGTCTCTCTATGTTTATAGTATTATAGTATACCCCTTCCCCTATTCTATGCCTCTCTATGTATTATAGTATTATAGTATACCACCCTCCCCCTATTCTATGCCTCTCTATATTTATAGTATTATAGTATACCCCTCCACCCCTATTCTATGCCTCTCTATGTTTATAGTATTATAGTATACCCCTTCCCCTATTCTATGCCTCTCTATGTATTATAGTATTATAGTATACCACCCTCCACCCCTATTCTATGTCTCTCTATGTTTATAGTATTATAGTATACCCCCCCTCCCCTATTCTATGCCTCTCTATATTTATAGTATTATAGTATACCCCCCTCCCCTATTCTATGCCTCTCTATGTTTATAGTATTATAGTATACCCTCCACCCCTATTCTATGCCTCTCTATGTTTATAGTATTATAGTATACCCCTCCACCCCTATTCTATGTCTCTCTATGTTTATAGTATTATAGTATACCCCCCTCCCCCTATTCTATGTCTCTCTATGTTTATAGTATTATAGTATACCCCCCCTCCCCTATTCTATGCCTCTCTATATTTATAGTATTATAGTATACCCCCCCCTCCCCTATTCTATGCCTCTCTATGTTTATAGTATTATAGTATACCCCTCCCCCTATTCTATGCCTCTCCATGTTTATAGTATTATAGTATACCCCTCCCCCTATTCTATGCCTCTCTATGTTTATATTATTACAGTATACCCCCCTCCCCTATTCTATGCCTCTCTATGTTTATAGTATTATAGTATACCCCTCCCCCTATTCTATGCCTCTCCATGTTTATACTATTATAGTATACCCCTCCCCCTATTCTATGCCTCTCTATGTTTATATTATTACAGTATACCCCCCTCCCCTATTCTTTGCCTCTCTATGTTTATAGTATTATAGTATACCCCTCCCCCTATTCTATGCCTCTCTATGTTTATAGTATTATAGTATACCCCTCCCCCTATTCTATGCCTCTCCATGTTTATAGTATTATAGTATACCCCCCTCCCCTATTCTATGCCTCTCTATGTTTATAGTATTATAGTATACCCCTCCCCCTATTCTATGCCTCTCTATGTTTATAGTATTATAGTATACCCCTCCCCCTATTCTATGCCTCTCTATGTTTATAGTATTATAGTATACCCCTCCCCCATTCTATGCCTCTCTATGTTTATAGTATTATAGTATACCCCCCTCCCCCTATTCTATGCCTCTCCATGTTTATAGTATTATAGTATACCCCTGCCCCTATTCTATGCCTCTCTATGTTTATAGTATTATAGTATAACACCCCCCTACTATATGCCTCTCCATGTTTATAGTATTATAGTATACCCCTCCCCCTAGTCTATGCCTCTCTATGTTTATAGTATTATAGTATACCCCCCTCCCCTATTCTATGCCTCTCTATGTTTATAGTATTATAGTATACCCCTCCCCCTAGTCTATGCCTCTCTATGTTTATAGTATTATAGTATACCCCCTCCCCCTATTCTATGCCTCTCTATGTTTATAGTATTATAGTATACCCCTCCACCCCTATTCTATGCCTCTCCATGTATATAGTATTATAGTATACCTCTCCACCCCTATTCTATGCCTCTCCATGTTTATAGTATTATAGTATACCCCTCCACCTATTCTATGCCTCTCTATGTTTATAGTATTATAGTATAACCCCCTCCCCCTATTCTATGCCTCTCCATGTTTATAGTATTATAGTATACCCCCCTCCCCCTATTCTATGCCTTTCATGTTTATAGTATTATAGTATAACCCCTCCCCCTATTCTATGTCTCTCCATGTTTATAGTATTATAGTATAACCCCTCCCCCTATTCTATGTCTCTCCATGTTTATAGTATTATAGTATAACCCTCCACCTATTCTATGCCTCTCTATGTTTATAGTATTATAGTATAACCCCTCCCCCTATTCTATGCCTTTCCATGTTTATAGTATTATAGTATAACCCCTCCCTCTATTCTATGCCTCTCTATGTTTATAGTATTATAGTATAACCCCCTCCCCCTATTCTATGCCTCTCCATGTTTATAGTATTATAGTATACCCCCCTCCCCCTATTCTATGCCTTTCCATGTTTATAGTATTATAGTATAACCCTTCCCCTATTCTATGTCTCTCCATGTTTATATTATTATAGTATAACCCCTCCCCCTATTCTATGTCTCTCCATGTTTATAGTATTATAGTATACCCTCCACCTATTCTATGCCTCTCTATGTTTATAGTATTATAGTATAACCCCTCCCCTATTCTATGCCTTTCCATGTTTATAGTATTATAGTATAACCCCTCCCTCTATTCTATGCCTCTCTATGTTTATAGTATTATAGTATAACCCCCTCCCCCTATTCTATGCCTCTCCATGTTTATAGTATTATAGTATACCCCCCTCCCCCTATCTATGCCTTTCCATGTTTATAGTATTATAGTATACCCCCCTCCCCCTATTCTATGCCTCTCTATGTTTATAGTATTATAGTATAACCCCTCCCCCTATTCTATGCCTCTCTATGTTTATAGTATTATAGTATACCCCTCCCCCTATTCTATGCCTCTCTATGTTTATAGTATTATAGTATACCCCTCCCCTATTCTATGCCTCTCTATGTTTAATAGTATTATAGTATACCCCCCTCCCCCTATTCTATGCCTCTCTATGTTTATAATATTATAGTATACCCCCTCCCCCTATTCTATGCCTCTCTATGTTTATAGTATTATAGTATACCCCTCCCCTATTCTATGCCTCTCTATGTTTATAGTATTATAGTATTCCCCTCCCCCTATTCTATGCCTCTCTATGTTTATAGTATTATAGTATACCCCTCCCCCTATTCTATGCCTCTCCATGTTTATAGTATTATAGTATACCCCTCCCCTATTCTATGCCTCTCTATGTTTATAGTATTATAGTATTCCCCTCCCCCTATTCTATGCCTCTCTATGTTTATAGTATTATAGAATACCCCTCCCCCTATTCTATGCCTCTCTATGTTTATAGTATTATAGTATACCCCCCTCCCCCTATTCTATGCCTCTCTATGTTTATAGTATTATAATATACCCCTCCCCTATTCTATGCCTCTCTATGTTTATAGTATTATAGTATTCCCCTCCCCCTATTCTATGCCTCTCTATGTTTATAGTATACCCCCCTCCCCCTATTCTATGCCTCTCTATGTTTATAGTATTATAGTATACCCCCTCCCCCTATTCTATGCCTCTCTATGTTTATAGTATTATAGTATACCCCTCCCCTATTCTATGCCTCTCTATGTTTATAGTATTATAGTATACCCCTCCCCCTATTCTATGCCTCTCTATGTTTATAGTATTATAGTATACCCCCCCTATTCTATGCCTCTCCATGTTTATAGTATTATAGTATACCCCACCCCTATTCTATGCCTCTCTATGTTTATAGTATTATATTATACCCCCCTCCCCCTATTCTATGCCTCTCCATGTTTATAGTATTATAGTATACCCCCCTCCCCCTATTCTATGCCTTTCCATGTTTATAGTATTATAGTATAACCCCTCCCCCTATTCTATGTCTCTCCATGTTTATAGTATTATAGTAAACCCCTCCACCTATTCTATGCCTCTCTATGTTTATAGTATTATAGTATAACCCCTCCCCCTATTCTATGCCTCTCTATGTTTATAGTATTATAGTATACCCCCCTCCCCCTATTCTATGCCTTTCCATGTTTATAGTATTATAGTATAACCCCCCTCCCCCTATTCTATGCCTTTCCATGTTTATAGTATTATAGTATACCCCCCTCCCCCTATTCTATGCCTTTCCATGTTTATAGTATTATAGTATACCCCCCTCCCCCTATTCTATGCCTTTCCATGTTTATAGTATTATAGTATAACCCCTCCCTCTATTCTATGCCTCTCTATGTTTATAGTATTATAGTATAACCCCTCCCTCTATTCTATGCCTCTTTATGTTTATAGTATTATAGTATACCCCCCTCCCCCTATTCTATGCCTTTCCATGTTTATAGTATTATAGTATACCCCCCTCCCCCTATTCTATGCCTTTCCATGTTTATAGTATTATAGTATACCCCCCTCCCCCTATTCTATGCCTTTCCATGTTTATAGTATTATAGTATACCCCCCTCCCCCTATTCTATGCCTTTCCATGTTTATAGTATTATAGTATAACCCCTCCCTCTATTCTATGCCTCTCTATGTTTATAGTATTATAGTATAACCCCCTCCCCCTATTCTATGCCTCTCCATGTTTATAGTATTATAGTATACCCCCTCCCCCTATTCTATGCCTTTCCATGTTTATAGTATTATAGTATAACCCCTCCCCCTATTCTATGTCTCTCCATGTTTATAGTACTATAGTATAACCCCTCCCCCTATTCTATGTCTCTCCATGTTTATAGTATTATAGTATACCCCTCCACCCCTATTCTATGCCTCTCTATGTTTATAGTATTATAGTATACCCCTCCACCACTATTCTATGTCTCTCCATGTTTATAGTATTATAGTATACCCCTCCACCCCTATTCTATGCCTCTCTATGTTTATAGTATTATAGAATACCCCTCCCCCCTATTCTATGCCTCTCTATGTTTATAGTATTATAGTACACCCCTCCCCCCTATTCTATGCCTCTCTATGTTATAGTATTATAGTATACCCCTCCACCTATTCTATACCTCTCTATGTTTATAGTATTATAGTATAACCCCTCCCCCTATTCTATGCCTCTCTATGTTTATAGTATTATAGTATTCCCCCGTCCCCCTATTCTATGCCTCTCCATGTTTATAGTATTATAGTATTTGGTTCATTCAGTGTGCTATCATGTGATTTTCGGGTTATCCTGTTTGCTATAATTTGAATTTCGGCTCATTCTGGGCGGATGTACTAATGTACATCGCTGCCCATCGCCGCCCTGCGCCTCGATGCTGATCGCATATGTACTAACATATGCGATCAGCATTGCGGAGGACAGCTCTTCCGATAAGAGCTGTCCTCCACGATGCGCAGCGGCAGCCTGACTTCCGGGATATGGCCCCAGGAGTCAGTCTGCACATGCGCGGGGTGACGGGGGCGGCCGCAGGGCATGCTGGGAGGGATCCGATCGGATCCCTCACACAGCGCCGCGGAGAGAAGCCCATAGGCTACTATGGACTATCGCCAGCTAAAGCTGGTGAACCCCGCCGCGGCGCTGACCTGCTTGCCGTGGGTTAGTACATCAGGAAAATGCGGTAAACAGGGAGTTTACCGCATTGTCCGCTTAGTACATCCATCTCTCTGTGTGCTATAATGTGAATTTCGGCTCATTCTGTGTGCTATAATGTGAATTTCGGCTCATCCTGTGTACTATAATGTGAATTTTGGCTCATCCTGTGTGCTATAATGTGAATTTCGGCTCATCCTGTGTGCTATAATGTGAATTTCGGGTCATCCTGTGTGCTATAATGTGAATTTTGGGTCATCCTGTGTGCTATAATGTGAATTTCGGCTCATCCTGTGTGCTATAATGTGAATTTCGGGTCATACCATGTGCTAAAATGTGAAAGGTCTAGTATTAAATAGTATAAGAATAGTATAAGGTCTAGTACTAGTATAACCAGTACTAGATAGTATAAGGGGGTCCTACTACACTGAAGGACACCCCCCCTTTTGAGTGGCCACGCCCCATTTTCCACGCTCCAAAAACCCTAGTTACGCTTCTGTCCTACAGTAAGGCTTCTAATTACTTTTAAATTACCTGCTCATTGCCAGGGGTTTTCATGCTCTTGTTTCCATGCATGGTGCCAGGGGTTTTCATGCTCAGGGTGTCATGCTCGTTGCCAGGGGTTTCATGCACTGGGTGTCATGCTCGTTGCCAGGGGTTTCATGCTCAGGGTGTCATGCTCGTTGCCAGGGGTTTTCATCCTCAGGGTGTCATGCACGGTGCCAGGGGTTTCATGCTCTTGGTTCCATGCACAGTGCCAGGGGTTTGATGCTCTTGGTTCCATGCACGGTGCCAGGGGTTTTCATGCTCAGGGTTTCATGCTCGTTGCCGGGGGTTTCATGCGCTGGGTGTCATGCACGTTGCCAGGGGTTTCATGCTCAGGGTGTCATGCTCGTTGCCAGGGGTTTCATGCGCTAGGTGTTATGTTTGTTGCCAGAGGTATCATGTGCTGGTTTCAAGCTTGTTGCCAGGGGTAATATTCGTTGCCAGGGGTTCATGCACTGGGTGTCATGCTTGTTGCTAGGGGTAATGCTTGTTGCCAGGGATTTCCTGAGCTGGGTGTTGTGCTTGTAACCAGGGGGTAAACAGTAATGCCTGTTGCTAAGCCCATGCTCCCAATGCCAGATATTCCCTACAGTGCCAGGTACACACATGCCCCAGTTCCAAATATGCTCCCCTCAGTGCCACATATGCCCCCTCAGTGCCAAAAATGCTCTCCCCGTGCCAAATATTCCCCCCCAGTGCCAGGTACAACCCTCCCTCCTCTCCTCCCCTCCCCGCACCCACACTGTTTTGTGAAGGAGGGACACGGAGGGCACAGCGCACACCTCTCCTGTGTCCCTCCTGCGTCTCCGGCGGCGCGTGTGTTAAATGAAGTGCCGGTTCATGAGCCAATCAGAGCTCACGAACGGGCACTTCATTTAATAGACACGCCGCTGTTACCGGAGACGCAGGAGGGACACAGGAGAGGCGCGCGCTTTGCTCTCCGTGTCCCTCCTTCACAGCAGAGATCAGTGGCGGCTAGGGCCCCCCCGCAGCCCTGCGCACCTCCAAGCGCTCGCAGTGGCTGCGGACCCCTACTTACGCCACTGCATCTGCTGTCTCACCTTCACCACCTGAGAACAGAGGAGAGTGGATGAGAGTGCCGGCAGGGTATGCGCTGGTATGAGAGGAAGAAAAGCAGCCTTTCTGCTCTTTCCGTTAGAGCGTTGCTGGCACCCTGATATCACTGACATTGCAGGGTGTCATGCCGCAATACAGAGATGAGAGAAGGCTGGAGAGGGAGAACATAGGTTCCGTGTGAGTGTACTTCTACCATAACGTGCGCATTTCATTCAGTAAGCTGATACAGCTGAACCTGCTACGATGGCGGCATTAGCATCGGAAAGTCAGCGGATGGATGTCGCGTTTCGCCACCTAGGTATTTAAATGTTCAATTGACCAATGAGGGTTTGACAGGTCATTAGGGAGGATTTACCATGGTGTGCTAATGCAACACCTGCGGTTACTTAAAGGTCATATCCCTCAGCGTGACTCACGTTACAGAGTCAGCGCCATTGCATGAAGCCTCTATTAACCCTTTTACTATCTAGTGCAAAAAAGAGATTTCTATGGCACTGATTCATTACAAAAAAAAGGAGGGGGGATTGAAATGTGATCCATGTCCATATTTCTACACATTTATTTCACGGACAGTGTTGGTCAGGTGTGCAAAAAGGTTCAGAATGAAACACATATACTGCACAGGTATAATGATCATCATTTCCACCAATGTCACTATTACTATAATGACATGTATCAACCAAAATCTCCATTATGTATATAACCATCATTTCAGGATAGTTCTTATGCTAACAATAGCGTTTACTGTGAGAAGATTAATACGTTCATATCCGTAGTGGTTTTCATACAAAAGTTTTTTTAAAAGGACTAAAGATGTCTCCCATGTTTATGTATACACGCTATAGAGAGTGTTGAGTGCAGGTAAATTGCACCATATAATCTGTATAATCCGCACCAGTATAGTGATATCCCGCGTCATTGGTGCTCCACCCATACAATAATATGTACTAACGCCATAACACCCAATGTGTCATTTCATATTGTCCACAAGGACGTATTATCAGGAGTATAGCTATGCCAGTAGTCACTTTTATTCCAGGGTGGTTTTTGCATATATACCCGTACCATATTGTTACAGTGATCATACTGGTAGTAGCATTTATCTAAAGGTGGTTTTTACATAAGTTCCCGCATACCGCTATCACAGTTTAGTTTGATTTCACATTTGTTTAATAATCGCTCTTTAACCTCAACAAAAGTACGTGCATATTATTATAATAAAAATAATTGCGCTTTGGATCAATCACTTGATCTGAGTATGTTAATTTATTCTAAAGTCAAAAACATGGGCTACTAGTTCAAAGGAGATATTTCCAGAAACAGGTAATGCAATAGATTACACCTGAGGTACGTCAATTGATATAATCCTTGATCTTATTAGTGTTACCATATCTGTCAACAATTTCTTTCTTTTTTAGCATAAATTGACAGGCTTTACAGGAACCACATTGAAAAGACCCAATAAGGGAAGAAGGTTTTGGTGGCGTACGTGTATAATGGCTTCTTTCTAGATGATCATGTAGGTTGGGTGCCCTCCGCCAACTCATGGCCACAGTGGTATCAATTAGAGATGAGCGGGTTCAGTTCGTTGAGATCCGAACCCCCCCAAACTTCACGTGGTTTACAAGGGTCCGAGTCAGCCTTGGTTCTTCCCGCCTTGCTCGGTTAACCAGAGCGAGGCCGAACGTCATCATCCCGCTGTTGAATTCTCGCGAGATTCGTTTTCCATATAAATAACCGCGCATCGCCACCATTTTCACTCATGCATTGTAGATTGAGCGGAGAGGACGTGGCTACATTCTTTGCCTGAAAAGCTCAATATCTGTGCTCAGTGTGCTGCATTTTGGTGACCACCAGTATATAGTAGTACAGTACAGTAGGCCATTTCTGTATCTTGCAGCTCCATGTCAGACTCAGTTCTAGTATCCTGATCAGTGCTCAATATCTGTGCTGCATTGTTGTGACCAGTATATAGTAGTACAGTGCTGCATTGTGGTGACCACCAGTATATAGTAGTACAGTACAGTAGGCCATTGCTGTATCTTGCAGCTCCGTGTCAGTTCTAGTGTCCCGATCAGTGCTCAATATCTGTGCTGCATTGTGGTGACCAGTATGAAGTAGTACAGTGCTGCATTGTGGTGACCACCAGTATATAGTAGTACAGTACAGTAGGCCATTGCTGTATCTTGCAGCTCCGTGTCAGTTCTAGTGTCCCGATCAGTGCTCAATATCTGTGCTGCATTGTGGTGACCAGTATGAAGTAGTACAGTGCTGCATTGTGGTGACCACCAGTATATAGTAGTACAGTACAGTAGGCCATAGCATTACCTTGCTGCACTGTGTCACTTCTAGTATCCTGATCAGTGCTTAATATCTGTGCTCAGTGTCAGTGCTGCATTGTGGTGACCAGTATACTACAGTACAATAGTCCAGTGCTGTTCTCGCTGCTCAGTGTCAGTTCTCCGTAGTATAATCAGTGATCAGCAAAATCAGTTCTCAGTATAATCAGTGCTCAGTATAATCAGTGATCAGTAAAATCAGTGATCAGTAAAATCAGTGCTCAGTATAATCAATTCTCAGTATAATCAGTGCTCAGTATAATCAGTGCTCAGTATAATCAGTGATCAGTATAATCAGTGCTCAGTATAATCAGTGCTCAGTATAATCAGTGCTCAGTATAATCAGTGATCAGTATAATCAGTGCTCAGTATAATCAGTGATCAGTATAATCAGTGCTCAGTATAATCAGTGATCAGTATAATCAGTGCTCAGTATAATCAGTGATCAGTATAATCAGTGCTCAGTATAATCAGTGCTCAGTATAATCAGTGCTCAGTATAATTAGTGATCAGTATAATCAGTGCTCAGTATAATCAGTGATCAGTATAATCAGTGATCAGTATAATCAGTGCTCAGTATAATCAGTGCTCAGTATAATCAGTGCTCAGTATAATCAGTGATCAGTATAATCAGTGATCAGTATAATTAGTGATCAGTATAATCAGTGATCAGTATAATCAGTGCTCAGTATAATCAGTGCTCAGTATAATCAGTGATCAGTGTAATCAGTGCTCAGTATAATTAGTGATCAGTATAATTAGTGATCAGTATAATCAGTGCTCAGTATAATCAGTGATCAGTATAATCAGTGCTCAGTATAATCAGTGATCAGTATAATCAGTGCTCAGTATAATCAGTGCTCAGTATAATCAGTGATCAGTATAATTAGTGATCAGTATAATTAGTGATCAGTATAATCAGTGCTCAGTATAATCAGTGCTCAGTATAATCAGTGATCAGTATAATCAGTGATCAGTATAATCAGTGATCAGTATTATCAGTGCTCAGTATAATCAGTGCTCAGTATAATCAGTAATCAGTGTAATCAGTGATCAGTATAATCAGTGATCAGTATAATTAGTGATCAGTATAATCAGTGCTCAGTATAATCAGTGATCAGTATAATTAGTGATCAGTATAATTAGTGATCAGTATAATCAGTGCTCAGTATAATCAGTGCTCAGTATAATCAGTGATCAGTATAATCAGTGCTCAGTATAATCAGTGCTCAGTATAATCAGTGATCAGTATAATCAGTGCTCAGTATAATCAGTGATCAGTATAATTAGTGATCAGTATAATCAGTGCTCAGTATAATCAGTGCTCAGTATAATCAGTAATCAGTGTAATCAGTGATCAGTATAATCAGTGCTCAGTATAATCAGTGCTCAGTATAATCAGTGATCAGTATAATCAGTGCTCAGTATAATCAGTGATCAGTATAATTAGTGATCAGTATAATCAGTGCTCAGTATAATCAGTGCTCAGTATAATCAGTAATCAGTGTAATCAGTGCTCAGTATAATCAGTGCTCAGTATAATCAGTGCTCAGTATAATCAGTGCTCAGTATAATCAGTGCTCAGTATAATCAGTGCTCAGTATAATTAGTGATCAGTATAATCAGTGATCAGTATAATCAGTGCTCAGTATAATCAGTGCTCAGTATAATCAGTGCTCAGTATAATTAGTGATCAGTATAATCAGTGATCAGTATAATTAGTGATCAGTATAATCAGTGATCAGTATAATCAGTGCTCAGTATAATCAGTGCTCAGTATAATCAGTGCTCAGTATAATTAGTGATCCGTATAATCAGTGATCAGTATAATCAGTGCTCAGTATAATCAGTGATCAGTATAATCAGTGCTCAGTATAATTAGTGATCAGTATAATTAGTGATCAGTATAATCAGTGATCAGTATAATTAGTGATCAGTATAATTAGTGATCAGTATAATCAGTGCTCAGTATAATCAGTGATCAGTATAATCAGTGATCAGTATAATCAGTGCTCAGTATAATCAGTGCTCAGTATAATCAGTGCTCAGTATAATTAGTGATCAGTATAATCAGTGCTCAGTATAATCAGTGCTCAGTATAATCAGTGCTCAGTATAATCAGTGCTCAGTATAATTAGCGATCAGTATAATCAGTGATCAGTATAATTAGTGATCAGTATAATCAGTGATCAGTATAATCAGTGCTCAGTATAATCAGTGCTCAGTATAATCAGTGATCAGTATAATCAGTGATCAGTATAATTAGTGATCAGTATAATTAGTGATCAGTATAATCAGTGCTCAGTATAATCAGTGATCAGTATAATCAGTGATCAGTATAATCAGTGATCAGTATAATTAGTGATCAGTATAATCAGTGCTCAGTATAATCAGTGCTCAGTATAATCAGTGATCAGTGTAATCAGTGATCAGTATAATCAGTGATCAGTATAATCAGTGCTCAGTATAATCAGTGCTCAGTATAATCAGTGATCAGTATAATTAGTGATCAGTATAATCAGTGCTCAGTATAATCAGTGCTCAGTATAATCAGTGATCAGTATAATTAGTGATCAGTATAATCAGTGATCAGTAAAATCAGTGATCAGTAAAATCAGTGATCAGTAAAATCAGTGCTCAGTATAATCAGTGCTCAGTATAATTAGTGATCAGTATGATCAGTGCTCAGTATAATCAGTGCTCAGTATAATCAGTGATCAGTAAAATCAGTGATCAGTAAAATCAGTGATCAGTATAATCAGTGATCAGTAAATCAGTGATCAGTAAAATCAGTGATCAGTATAATCAGTGCTCAGTATAATCAGTGCTCAGTATAATCAGTGCTCAGTATAATCAGTGATCAGTATAATCAGTGCTCAGTATAATCAGTGCTCAGTATAATCAGTGCTCAGTATAATCAGTGATCAGTATAATCAGTGCTCAGTATAATCAGTGCTCAGTATAATCAGTGATCAGTATAATCAGTGCTCAGTATAATCAGTAATCAGTATAATCAGTGATCAGTATAATCAGTGCTCAGTATAATCAGTGCTCAGTATAATCAGTGCTCAGTAAAATTAGTGATCAGTATAATCAGTGCTCAGTATAATCAGTGCTCAGTAAAATCAGTGATCAGTATAATCAGTGATCAGTATAATCAGTGCTCAGTATAATCAGTGATCAGTATAATCAGTGATCAGTATAATCAGTGATCAGTATAATCAGTGCTCAGTAAAATCAGTGATCAGTATAATCAGTGCTCAGTATAATCAGTGATCAGTATAATCGGTGATCAGTATAATCAGTGATCAGTATAATCAGTGATCAGTATAATCAGTGATCAGTATAATCAGTGCTCAGTATAATCAGTGATCAGTATAATCAGTGCTCAGTATAATCAGTGCTCAGTATAATCAGTGCTCAGTATAATCAGTGATCAGTATAATATGTGATCAGTATAATCAGTGCTCAGTATAATCAGTGCTCAGTATAATCAGTGCTCAGTAATATCAGTGATCAGTATAATCAGTGCTCAGTAATATCAGTGATCAGTATAATTAGTGATCAGTATAATCAGTGCTCAGTATAATCAGTGCTCAGTATAATCAGTGATCAGTATAATCAGTGATCAGTAAAATCAGTGATCAGTATAATCAGTGCTCAGTAATATCAGTGATCAGTATAATCAGTGCTCAGTAATATCAGTGATCAGTATAATCAGTGCTCAGTAATATCAGTGATCAGTATAATCAGTGCTCAGTAATATCAGTGATCAGTATAATCAGTGCTCAGTAATATCAGTGATCAGTATAATCAGTGCTCAGTAATATCAGTGATCAGTATAATTAGTGATCAGTATAATCAGTGCTCAGTATAATCAGTGCTCAGTATAATCAGTGCTCAGTAATATCAGTGATCAGTATAATCAGTGCTCAGTAATATCAGTGATCAGTATAATCAGTGCTCAGTAATATCAGTGATCAGTATAATTAGTGATCAGTATAATCAGTGATCAGTATAATCAGTGCTCAGTATAATCAGTGCGTTTTCCGCCATTAGTACATTGGGATTTAGACAATTGATGAAGTTATTGTGTCCCCGGTACAAAATCCCATCTAGATTCCACTTCACTAGGCAGGCGATAGCGAGATTTTACCAATTAATATCAGTGATTTATAATTATTAAGGCCCTCATTCTGAGTTGATGACAGCAGCAAGAAAGTTAGCAATTGGGCAAAACCATGGCCCTCATTCCGAGTCGTTCGCTCGTTCTTTTTTTTCGCATCGCAGTGAAAATCTGCTTAGAGCGCATGCGCAATGTTCGCACTGCGACTGCGCTAAGTAATTCTGCTATGAAGAAAGGATTTTTACTCACGGCTTTTTGTTCGCACCGGCGAACGTAGTGTGATTGACAGGAAATGGGTGTTACTGGGCGGAAACACGGCGTTTTATGGGCGTGTGGCTGAAAACGCTACCGTTTCCGGAAAAAACGCAGGAGTGGCCGGAGAAACGGGGGAGTGTCTGGGCGAACGCTGGGTGTGTTTGTGACGTCAAACCAGGAACGACAAGCACTGAACTGATCGCACAGGCAGAGTAAGTGTGGAGCTACTCTAAAACTGCTAAGTTTTTTTTGTTCGCAATATTGCGTAAACTTCGTTCGCACTTTTAAGATGCTAAGATACACTCCCAGTAGGCGTAGACTAAGCGTGTGTAACTCTGCTAAATTCGCCTTGCGACCGATCAACTCGGAATGAGGGCCCATGAGCACTGCAGGAGGGGTAGATATAACATGTGCAGAGAGAGTTAGATTTGGGTGGGGTGTGTTCAATCTGCAATCTAATTTGCAGTGTAAAAAAAAAGCAGCCAGTATTTACCCTGCACAGAAACAAAATAACCCACCCAAATCTAACTCTCTCTACACATGTTATATCTGCCTCCCCTGCAGTGCACATGGTTTTGCCCAATTGCTATCAAAAATCCTGCTGCGATCAACTTGAAATTACCCCCTAAATACAGTGATCTTGCCAAATAATTCCAGTGATTTTGTCATTTTCTTCCAGTGATTTGGACCAATAATACCATTGATTAGAACAAATAATTCCTGTGATATTGAGGTGTTTGTGTCGCTTAGCTTAGCCGTCCAGCGACCACAGTGCACCTCTTTTTCTCTTTTCTTTGCATCATGTGCTGTTTGGGGACTATTTTTTGAAGTGCCAGCCTGTCTGACACTGCAGTGCCACTCCTAGATGGGCCAGGTGTTTGTGCCGCCCTCTTGGGTCGCTTAGCTTAGTCATCCAGCGACCTTGGTGCAAATTTTAGGAATAAAATAATATTGTGAGGTGTGAGATGGTCAGAATAGTCTGGAAATGAGTGGAAATTATGGTTATTGAGGGAAATAATACTATAGGATCAAAATTACCCCCAAATTCTATGATTAAAGCTGTTTTTGAGGGATTTTTGAAAAAAAAAAAAAAAAAACCTGTATCCGACAAATATTTTTAAGAGAGGTTTTGCCAAAAACGCGTCTGAATCCAAAACACGGCAGCGGAACCGAATCCAAAACCAAAACACAAGACCTGAAAAATGTCCAGTGCACATCACTAGTATCAATATACTTAGACAGATCCTCATCAGATAATAGGATATGCCAATGCTTCTGAATACAGTCTTTAATTGATTTCCACTCTTGGCAAAAATTGCCTCCAAATCTCAGTGTGTCCTTTTCGCCAGATTCAGCTCCTTTTTCCTGAACACTAGTGCATCTCTTAGGGAACGTTTTGCTCTTTCAAGAGAATTATGGCTATACCCTCATTTTCTTAATCTACAAGTAAGTTCCTAACTGTGTTCCTGCAATATGTCACACTGAGGGCTGGTGCTGACCAGGGGAAGCCTCAGTTGTAGGGCCTGGTGTGTGTGTGAACCTGGAAGGCCGTATCGGATACCTTGACATGCAGGGAACTTGAAGTACCAATGCCTGAAGGCGTGACCACGACAACAGAGTAAAAGTCAATGGGTTTTATTAAGCACAGCTCAGATATAAATCGTCAGTAGACATGAAATGACAGTGCTCAGCAATATGAAGCAGTAGCATAGGAATAATACACAGTTCCCAGAATGCAGCAGAGGTTAGGATGCTGTTAGGTGTGGTTTCATATATATGACAGTCTTGGAAGACCTGGAGGTGGTAAGTCCATAACCAACACCTATCCACTAAAGGGACGAAATAGAATAGGAACTGACCAGCAGATGACTCACTGGAAGCTGGAGGTACAGATGAAATGCTGTGATGGCATGAGCACCGATATACTGCCGGAGATGCTGGATGGGACCAGACCAGATGGTGAGGGTGCACAGAACTCACTTGATGACGTGATGGTGAGATGACAGGAGCACCGAGGACGAACTGTGAAATGGTGTTTGAGGCACCAACATAGCAGGAGATTAAACGAGGAAACACTGGTGATGCTTGAGATCGATGGCGGAACACCGATGATGAAATGGAGATCGATGGCGGAACACTGATGATGAAATGGAGATCGATGGCGGAACACCGATGATGAAATGGAGATCGATGGCGGAACACTGATGATGAAATGGAGATCGATGGCGGAACACCGATGATGAATGGACATTGATGGCTGGCAGGACAGAGCACCGCTGGAAACTGGAAGCCGGTGTCGGGTAACTGCCGGTCACAGAAGGCAATAATGGAACACTGCAGAGTCAGGCTGCACCGCAAGGTAGTAGATGGTGCGGGTCTCTAGTGGAGCTGAACACAGGAGCTGGAATACCTGGATCAATAACAGAACAACCACAAGCAGGAGAGACTTCTATCACAGGGTATGACAACTGAAGCACTGACAACCTTCCAGCCCAGGAACAGGATATTTATACCTGCTGGGAAGCAGGGATTGGCTGTCTGATTAAGCAGAGACTAGAGTGCTGCTGCTGGATAATTAGGCAGAGACCTGAGTGCAAAACACAATAGTACTAGAAGTACTCATACAGCGCTAGAAAATGAATGAATCTATGCAGAGAGGTGGAAAGGATCAATCAACAATTTAATATAGAATAAAAAATGGGTAAAATAATGCCCAGGGTGACAATTAATAAGCACCAATGCACACGGAGAACAGTTAAAAAACCATGGCTCGTTTAAAAAGCCAAATGGAATCAGCAACAGGACATATCCAGTGGTTGGTGGACTTCAATTTTCCTTTAACCATTAGAGATGTATGTCTCTCCACAAATAATTACCAATCCTGGAGGTACAAATGCAAGCTTCCCTGATGGTATCTCAGCAAATGAAGATCTCAGCACATCAGTTGAAGGGGAATGGGTTAGTACTCCATTAGCAGTAGGATGGTTGTGGAGGAATGGTTCCAAGTTTCTTTAAGGGTCCACCGTCCAAATGATCCTGGATAATATATGTCCCAGTGTCCAACAAGTAGGTTCTTACGCGTTTCGCTGTCTTCAGGGGGCAGCTTTGTCAAAGGTAAGTGTTCTCTGTGAAAATCATCCAAAAAACACTGGTTCTTCAGAAGTCTGACCCGGATGCAGGAATGGACTGGCAATAGGGCTCACAGGGAAAAATTTCTGAGTGCAGCTGATAGGCTGAAAAGTAACATGTGATGAAAACAAACATGGCTGCGCCCATGTTTGAATTTGGAGGGAAAGACTGTTTGCAACTTGCATGTGAGTTTTAACCATGAAGCTGCCAGAATCACAGTGAAGAGACTTGAGGCAATAGGATGCAGCGTGCTGCACGCAGACAGCGCAGATGGAATCCAGGCTTGGAACGCTGGGACAGTCTCAGGAGGCATTTAGAAGGTAAATACTGATGAGAAATTACCCGGATCGTGACACAATATAGCGGAATCTGAACAATTCCTACGCAGCCTTAGGAAATCACCCTTCAGTATATTTTCCACTGTGGGCGGAAAATTATGGCTGCTCTGATGTAACAGAGTATTTGTAGCTGTAATCTTTCTATAGAGTTTCGTTTCCACTCTGTGATTGGTTCCCTTGTAGATCTTCACGTCCAGGAATGAAATCTCCTTGTTACTGATTTCGTGTGTCAGTTTCAGGTTGAGCTTACAGGTAATAGATGCAGAGTTTACTACACCAATCCAATTGTTACTCTGCTGCTAAATTGGACCTAGTCCTTGTGCGTCACAGATTCGTGCGGCTAATACACGACATTTTTCCTATGATGTTTGAATTGTGATCAAATTTAGGAATTACTGCGGTATAATTACACCAATAAGAGAGGGTAACATTCAGCGAAAACATATATGAGCTACTCAGAACAACAGGGACGTCTAAGGACAGAGGGCGGGATGTACTAAACAGAAAATGCGGTAAACTCCCTGTTTACCGCATTTCCTGATGTACTAAGCCCCGGCCGCCAGGTCAGCGCCGCGGCGGGGTACGCCAGCTTTAGCTGGCGTACATCCATAGAAGCCTATGGGGCTTCTCTCCGCGGCGCTGTGTGAGGGATCCGATCGGATCCCTCCCAGCATGCCCTGCGGCCGCCCCCGTCACCCCGCGCATGCGCAGACTGACTTCTGGGGCCGAATCCCGGAAGTCAGGCTGCCGCTGCGCATCGCGGAGGACAGCTCTTATCGGAAGAGCTGTCCTCCGCAATGCTGATCGCATATGTTAGTACATATGCGATCAGCATCGTGGCGCAGGGCGGCGATGGGCGGCGATGTACATTAGTACATCCCGCCCAGAGTGTATTAATGTAACAGGTGACAGTGCAGTGCAGTGCAGTGGGTGTGCGGTGTCACTGACACTGCACAGCACTCTCACCTTTTACATTGATTCAGCCAGTAAGTCACTGCCAGCCAGTCACTATTGTTACCGCCGGTGTCCCAACGCGCCGCATTACAGGGAAGTAGACGCACTAAATAAACTACAGCTCCCAGCAGCCCTTAGCGCCGAAGCATTCCAGCACTAAGGCCTTCTGGGAGCTGTAGTTATTGAGTGCATCTTCTTCCCTATAATGAGGTGCGTTGGGACACCGGCAATAACAATAGTGACTGGCAGCTGTGCGAGTCTCCGGGAGACCACTGCCAAAGGGAGGACAGCAGCTTAGCGATGCAGGAGGAGAAGCAGGAGAAGCATTACCCGCCCCTCCCCTACTCACAGTACCTCCGGGCCCCATCCGCGGCACCCCCCTACACCCCCCTCCACCACCCGCAGTAGCTCCAGACCCTCTCCCCACCCCCAGCACTCACTCCTCCCCCACCCGCGGCACCACTGCACCCGGCCCTCCACCACCCGTGGCACTGCTGCATCCGGTCCTCCCCCACTCGCGGTGGTTTCCGGATCCTCTCCCCCACCCACGCACCCACCCCTCCCCTACCCATGGCACCACCATACAAGCCCCTCCCCCACCCACAGAACCCTTGCAAACACCCCTCACCAAACTGCGGCCCCCCGGACCCCATCCGCATCTCCCCCACACCCGCCACTCCCTCAACCACAGCACCTTCTAAGTCATTCATCAGGCCCTGGGTGCACTGTTCAGCCATTGCAAGGGGCTATGACCCCTTAACCATGGCAGGCCCTTTGTATGTGCAATATTTAACCACTCACACAATTATGATTAGGGCGTGCAAGGGTTAAGGGGGGCATAGCCCCTTACGATGGTGTGAAGAACGCCCGTAGGGCACGATGAATCACCTAGTGTACTATAGTGACTGACACAGCCCCAGGCCGTTATACCACTGACTGACACAGCCCCGGGCCGTTATACTACTGACTTACACAGCCCCGGGCCGTTATACCACTGACTGACACAGCCCTGGGCCGTTATACCACTGACTGAAACAGCCCCGGGCTGTTATACCACTGACTGGCACAGCCCCGGGCCATTATACCACTGACTGTCACAGCCCAGGGCCGTTATAACACTGACTGACACAGCCCGGGGCTGTTATACCATTGACTGACACAGCACCGGGACGTTATACCATTGACTGACACAGCCCCGGGCCGTTATACCACTGACTGACACAGCCCCGGGACGTTATACCACTGACTGACACAGCCCCGGGACATTATACCACTGACTTACACAGCCCCGGGCCGTTATTCCACTGACTAACACAGCCCCGGGCCGTTATACTACTGACTGACACAGCCCCGGGCCGTTATACCACTGACTGACACAGCCCCGGGCCGTTACACCACTGACTGATACAGCCCCGGGCCGTTATACCACTGACTGACACAGCCCCGGACCGTTATAAAACTGACTGACACAGCCCTGGGCCGTTATACCACTGACTGACACAGCCCCGGGCCGTTATACCACTGACTGACACAGCCCCGGGCCATTATACCACTGACTAACACAGCTCCGGGCCGTTATACCACTGACTGACACAGCCCCGGGCCGTTATACCACTGACTGACACAGCCCCGGCCGTTATACCACTGACTGACACAGCCCCGGGCCTTTATACCACTGACTGACACAGCCCCGGACCGTTATAAAACTGACTGACACAGCCCTGGGCCGTTATACTACTGACTGACACAGCCCCGTGCCGTTATACCACTGACTGACACAGCCCCGGGCCGTTATACCACTGACTGACACAGCCCCGGGCCGTTATACCACTGACTGACACAGCCCCGGACCGTTATAAAACTGACTGACACAGCCCTGGGCCGTTATACCACTGACTGACACAGCCCCGGGCCGTTATACCACTGACTGACACAGCCCCGGGCCATAATACCACTGACTAACACAGCTCCGGGCCGTTATACCACTGACTGACACAGCCCCGGGCCGTTATACCACTGACTGACACAGCCCCGGCCGTTATACCACTGTCTGACACAGCCCCGGGCCGTTATACAACTGACTGACACAGCCCCGGGCCGTTATACCACTGACTGACACAGCCCCGGGCCGTTATACCACTGACTGACACAGCCCCGGGCCGTTATACCACTGACTGACATAGCCCCGGGCCGTTATACCACTGACTGACACAGCCCCGGGCCTTTATACCACTGACTGACACAGCCCCGGGCCTTTATACCACTGACTGACACAGCCCCGGACCGTTATAAAACTGACTGACACAGCCCAGGGCCGTTATACCACTGACTGACACAGCCCGGGCCGTTATACCACTGACTGACACAGCCCCAGGCCGTTATACCACTGACTGACACAGCCCCGGGCCTTTATACCACTGACTGACACAGCCCCGGACCGTTATAAAACTGACTGACACAGCCCTGGGCCGTTATACCACTGACTGACACAGCCCCGGCCGTTATACCACTGACTGACACAGCCCCGGGCCGTTATACAACTGACTGACACAGCCCCGGGCCGTTATGCCACTGACTGACACAGCCCCGGACCGTTATAAAACTGACTGACACAGCCCTGGGCCGTTATACCACTGACTGACACAGCCCCGGGCCGTTATACCACTGACTGACACAGCCCCGGGCCATTATACCACTGACTAACACAGCTCCGGGCCGTTATACCACTGACTGACACAGCCCCGGGCCGTTATACCACTGACTGACACAGCCCCGGCCGTTATACCACTGACTGACACAGCCCCCGGGCCGTTATACAACTGACTGACACAGCCCCGGGCCGTTATACCACTGACTGACACAGCCCCGGGCCGTTATACCACTGACTGACACAGCCCCGGGCCGTTATACCACTGACTGACATAGCCCCGGGCCGTTATACCACTGACTGACACAGCCCCGGGCCTTTAAACCACTGACTGACACAGCCCCGGGCCTTTATACCACTGACTGACACAGCCCCGGACCGTTATAAAACTGACTGACACAGCCCTGGGCCGTTATACCACTGACTGACACAGCCCCGGGCCGTTATACCACTGACTGACACAGCCCCGGGCCTCTATACCACTGACTGACACAGCCCCGGACCGTTATAAAACTGACTGACACAGCCCCGGGCCGTTATACCACTGACTGACACAGCCCCGGGCCGTTATACCACTGACTGACACAGCCCCGGGCCTCTATACCACTGACTGACACAGCCCCGGACCGTTATAAAACTGACTGACACAGCCCTGGGCCGTTATACCACTGACTGACACAGCCCCGGCCGTTATACCACTGACTGACACAGCCCCGGGCCGTTATACCACTGACTGACACAGCCCCGGGCCATTATACCACTGACTAACACAGCCCCGGGCCGTTATACCACTGACTGACACAGCCCCGGGCCGTTATACCACTGACTGACACAGCCCCGGCCGTTATACCACTGACTGACACAGCCCCGGGACGTTATACAACTGACTGACACAGCCCCGGGCCGTTATACTACTGACTGACACAGCCCCGGGCCGTTATACCACTGACTGACACAGCCCCGGGCCGTTATACCACTGACTGACACAGCCCCGGGCCATTATACCACTGACTGACATAGCCCCGGGCCGTTATACCACTGACTGACACAGCCCCGGGCCTTTATACCACTGACTGACACAGCCCCGGGCCGTTATACCACTGACTGACACAGCCCCGGGCCTTTATACCACTGACTGACACAGCCCCGGGCCGTTATACCACTGACTGACACAGCCCAGGGCCGTTATGGCACTGACTGATACAGCCCCTTTGGCAGCCCCACAGCACCTGATGGACATTCTGACTGACAGCCCCACAGCACAGCACCTGATGGACAATCTGACACAACCTCACAGCACAGCCCCTGATTTACACTCTGACAGCCTACCCTTAAAAGGACAAAGACTGACAGCGCACAGCAGCAGAGCTCCTCGCAGTGTGTAAGCATGCAGGGAAATGGCGCCGATCCGTGGGACGCTGAGCCTTTATAGACTCAAAGTCTCGCGAGAATCCAACGTGGGATGATGACTTTCGGCCTCTTCTGCGATCCCGAGCCTGGTGGGGACTTCATGATCCAGGCTCATGAATGACTCTACAGGCTATACTTGGATTTCTGGGAATCTGAACCACTCATCTCTAGTCACAACCTGTGTACCTGCCCCTATATTGTCATATACCCACCATGCTCCTGGTTCTCCTACAGTACAGCCATGTGTGTCACTGTTACCCTCTGCTCCATGTCCTGTGGTATCACCAGTAGATCAGTGACAGACTGCGTGTATGTATCATTCCAGAGATCAGACCCTCTCAGCAGATCTATCCCTGGTGCCCGCGTACAGCCGCCATGCAGAGGCTGAGGTTCTACAGGGTCCTAGTGATACCAGGTATACATACAGTACGTCTGGGCTTACAGAGAATGCTGCACATGGATCAGGGTAATAGACACGTCCTGTGGACCTCACCCAGATGTGACCAGACCTTTCTACATTTCATTATCCCCTATCCCTATACCGGTACCTGATGAGATCACCGGCTGACAGCTGTAACATCTCTATATTCCAGTAACTATTATATGGGTATAACTGGTAGTTACTGACTGTGCTGAAACCTGAAGACACAATGACTGTGACATGCTGATGACTGGAACTCATTTTATTACATTTACACTGGACATCACTCACAATACAATGAGCCGTTACTGTGACACAATGTACATTTATCATCCATAATCTGTGCCCGGTGCCCCCAATCTGCAGGTACAGAGCGTCCGGGACCGCAGGGTCATGTGACATCAGGGACCCTATTTATCAAACTTCGCCAAAACTCCTGCATAAGAAAAGAAAAACAGAGATAATGTGACAGATCTGCTCCGCGGATCATTCTATTCCTCTCACATCATCATATTCCACAAGGGGAACAAATCATTATAGAATGTGATACAGTAATTATTACAGTGATAATAAATAGGACAAGTAATTCTTTATAACGTCTACGTGGTCACTTGGAGCATGAAAGATATTAATGTTTAATACATTAACCCTGTATTGACAACGGCATCCTATTTATTCATAAGCTTGCGAAACCTCTACAGTATCTGCCAGCCCAATCCTGTCCTGATACACCTGTTACATACATCCTGCTACACCTGTTAGATACATCCTGATACATCCTGCTACATACATCCTGATACATCCTGTTACATACATCCTGCTACACCTGTTACATACATCCTCATACACCTGTTACCTACATCCTGATACACCTGTTACATACATCCTGATACACCTGTTACATACATCCTGATACACCTGTTACATACATCCTGATACACCTGTTACATACATCCTGATACACCTGTTAAATACATCCTGATACACCTGTTATATACATCCTCATACACCTGTTACATACATCCTGATACACCTGTTACCTACATCCTGATACACCTGTTACATACATCCTGATACACCTGTTATATACATCCTCATACACCTGTTACATACATCCTGATACACCTGTTACATACATCCTGACACACCTGTTATATACATCCTGATACACCTGTTACATACACCCTGATACATCCTGTTACCTACATCCTGATACACCTGTTACATACATCCTGATACATCCTGTTACATACATCCTGATACACCTGTTACATACATCCTGACACACCTGTTACATACACCCTGATACACCTGTTATATACATCCTGATACATCCTGTTACATACATCCTGATACACCTGTTACATACATCCTGAAACACCTGTTACATACATCCTGATACACCTGTTACATACATCCTGACACACCTGTTACATACATCCTGATACAACTGTTACATACATCCTGACACACCTGTTACATACATACTGATACACCTGTTACATACATCCTGACACACCTGTTACATACATCCTGATACATCCTGTTACCTACATCCTGATACACCTGTTACATACATCCTGATACACCTGATACCTACATCCTGATACACCTGTTACTGTACATACATCCTGATACACCTGTTACATACATCCTGTTACCTACATCCTGATACACCTGTTACATACATCCTGCTGCATCTGTTAATGTACATAAATCCTGATACACCTGTTACATACATCCTGATACATCCTGTTACCTGCATCCTGATACACCTGTTACATACATCCTGCTGCACCTGTTACATACATCCTGCTGCACCTGTTACATACACCCTGATAAACCTGTTACATACATCCTGATACATCCTGTTACATACATCCTGATACACCTGTTATATACATCCTGATACACCTGTTACATACATCCTGATACACCTGTTACATACATCCTGGTACACCTGTTACTCCTGATACACCTGTTACATACATCCTGATACACCTGTTACATACATCCTGACACACCTGTTACATACATCCTGATACACCTGTTACATACATCCTGACACACCTGTTACATACATCCTGATACACCCTGTTACCTACATCTGATACACCTGTTACATACATCTTGAATCACCTGTTACCTACATTTTGATACACCTGTTACCTTCATCCTAATACACCAGTTACCTACATCCTGATACACCTGTTACATACATCCTGATACACCTGTTACATACATCCTGAAACACCTGTTACATACATCCTGATACACCTGTTACATACATCCTGATATACCTGTTACATACATCCTGATACATACTGATACACCTGTTACCTACATCCTGATACACCTGTTACATACATCCTGATACACCTGTTACATAAATCCTGAAACACCTGCTACATACATCCTGATACACCTGTTACATACATCCTGATACACCTGTTACCTAAATCCTGAAACACCTGCTACATACATCCTGATACACCTGTTACATACATCCTGATACACCTGTTACATAAATCCTGAAACACCTGCTACATACATCCTGATACACCTGTTACATACATCCTGATACACCTGTTACCTACATCCTGATACACCTGTTACATTTATCCTGATACACCTGTTACATACATCCTGATACACCTGTTACATACATCCTGATACACCTGTTACATACATCCTGAAACACCTGTTACATACATCCTGGAACACCTGTTACATACATCCTGATACGCCTGTTACATACATCCTGATACACCTGTTACATACATCCTGATACACCTGTTACATACATCCAGATACACCTGTTACATACATCCTGATACACCTGTTACATACATCCTGATACACATGTTACATACATCCTGATACACCTTTTACATACATCCTGATACACCTGTTACTGTACATACATCCTGATACACCTGTTACATACATCCTGATACATCCTGTTACATACATCCTGATACACCTGTTACATACATCCTGATACACCTGTTACCTACATCCTGATACACCTGTTACCTACATCCTGATACACCTGTTACATACATCCTGATATACCTGTTACCTACATCCTGATACATCCTGTTACATACATCCTGATATACCTGTTACCTACATCCTGATATACCTTGTCAAAGTCGAAAAATATTGTAATGCATGTCCCATGTACTAACCCCATGCACATGCCCGCTGCGCGTGCACTCAGTCTGCCGTGCATGCATATATATATGCAATTTGCGTAACAGAGCTTTTCATGGCCATGCGCCTTAGGAGCGTGGTATGCACATTTACGGTAGAGTTTGTGAACGCATAGAGGGTTATTAGATCATTACATATTTAACCCAAATAGCGTATATTTTAGATATAGTTCCCCTAGACTGCATCAGCGAGTATAAACAGTTTAAACAGTTCCTGGACAGAGAGATTCGGAAGGGTCAGATAAAGGTTGGAAGGTGATGTCTAGTATCCGGCTGTAGGGTATTTTAAGGGTAACATTCCGGTGTTGGTTAGAGGAAGATCGCATGTTCCTGCATATAGTTATGTTCAAAAGTACAATATAGGAATTAACTGTATTTACTGTATATTATGTATGCGGCGAGAATCCAGAGGATACCACCCACAAGAGCAGTTGGGGAAAGACATCGCCCACCTTTTCAAATCAACCTATGACCTCTTTTGTAATGTAGAGACACATCCCTGTGTCCAATGGACAAAAGATTACAGTGACCATTGTATTGTGTATGCATTTTGTGTATAAAAAGCCCATTGTTGCCTGGGCGGTCAGAAAACTCTGAACGCTATCTGTATGACCAGCGGAGGACTGGCCGGTTGCACTTGTGAACATTCTCACGTATGTACATTCTCTGTAGCCATTATTCTGTTTAGACTTATCTTGTTAGCCTGTAGTGTATAACTTGTATTGTTTTGCCTTTTGGAATTAATCCACGGTGGCCTTAGAACCCTGTGGTTTCAACATCAAACCAGTGTAGTGTCCTCACTTTCCTGCTTGGTTTTAAAGTGTATTTATCTGTATAAGGTGTATAAGTTTTGATAAGGTGTAAGCACTGCGGGTACTTTATACCGTCAGCACTACTAAAGGTTCAAGGTATAACATCGTTGCAGTACTTTACTGTTAAAGGTTTAAAGTGTAATCAAATCATTACATTGTATCATTAACTCGGTTTAAAGGTTACCAATTGTGTGTGCGTGTGCTGTGCGTACTCTGTACTATCAGCGCAGTGTGTGTACGCCAAGTACGTACCACGTACGGGACTCTGTACGCAAATAGCGTACAGAGTGCGTAGCACGTGTATTAAGTCTATTGGCCATAGCGGCTCAACGGTAAAAGGGTATTACGAGTTATAGCTTTGTGTTTTAAGATAATATAGACATTATCAATTGGGAGCTCATCCGGTTCTTCCTCATACCCGCAGCCTAGCAGATTTACGCAGA
Source organism: Pseudophryne corroboree (assembly GCF_028390025.1). Taxonomy (NCBI): domain Eukaryota; kingdom Metazoa; phylum Chordata; class Amphibia; order Anura; family Myobatrachidae; genus Pseudophryne; species Pseudophryne corroboree. The sequence continues at coordinate 327,270 of NW_026967597.1, read as the reverse complement.
CTTTATCTATCAGCAAAGGGCGGTGGATATACTAGTGCTGATTAGATAAGCGTCTGCCTGCATGGTTTGAAGGGATGCTGGAGGGATCCGTAAGGTAAGAACGCAAAAGCTAATATTTTTTTTTAAATCTGTTAAATTTCTGTTTGGCGCCAAATGCGCACACATCACACGCATAACCTGTATTTTTTGTACTTTGCATATCTACTCGCACTATTGCCATAATTACCGATTACTTGATTCATTTTGACCTGTACTGAAAAAATTTGTTGCTATTTAGTTATAATATAGAGTTAATATTTAAGGGAGTAAGTGTAAGACGCACACACAGCCTGGCCTAGTTGTAAAGGTTGATACAGTGGAAACTGTGTGTAGTGTTAAGTGAGCGATTATAGTTAAATATCACTTACATTTATAGAAGTGTGGGATTTGTAGTACTGCCAGTGGCAAACGCAGGATTTGCATGGGGGGGTTTCCAGAACTGGGCGGAGCCAATCACGGGGGTGGGGACTGAGGTGACCCAGTATATGCTGGGTCCGTAAAACTAGTGTGTTTGTGTGTGTGTGTGTGTGTGTATATATATATATATATCTACACATATATATATATATATATACTGTATATATATATATATATATATATATATACATACATATATCTACACACACACATATATATATATATATATATATACATACACACACACATACATATACACGGGTGGTCTATAGTATGCCGGCGGTCGGGCTCCCGGCGACCAGCATACCGGCGCCGGGAGCCTGACCGCCGGCATACCGACACTTATTCTCCCTCGTGGGGGTCCACGACCCCCCTGGAGGGAGAGTAGAATAGTGTGGCGCGCGTAGCGTGGCGAGCGCAGCGAGCCCGCAAGGGGCTCATTTGCGCTCGCCACACTGTTGGTAAGCCGGCGGCCGGCCTCCCGGTGCCGGTATGCTGGTCGCCGGGAGGCCAGCCGCCGGGAGATCTTAGTGAACCCATATACACATATACATAGCATATTAAACATGCATACATATATATATATATATATATATATATATCCATAGACAAAAAACCTTACGGTTTCACATGTCCCATTAAGGCTTCTTAGACATGATCGAAATTTCAGAAACCTGTTGTAACTCTTCCACTCAAACTCCAAAAAGCAATGAAATTCCGATCATTAAGGCTGACGCCTTAATGGACGTGTTCCTTGCGCAATACAGATATGGTATGCCATCACAGCCTGTGGGTAAGTGCAGATTCAGCACTCTCACAGAGTGAGATTGCTGTCACTCACACAATGGTGGAGCTGCTAATTCACAGATTTGTGTGCTCATTGGAATACACACATGCAGTCTATGCAACTGAAGGTCTGAGCAGTTATGTGGTGCTCCCATCCCACACAGTGCCCACAACCATCCCATTCAGTCACCACAACAATGCCACCTTGTTACAACATCCTTCTCACTCCATACATCCATCTCACTTAGTATACACATTTAGCTCCCTCAAACATCTTGGTTATTTGCTAAACTATAATACCCCATCTACGGTCTATGCATCTACACTTACTTCCCCTATACACCCCCATGCTGCTCTGTCTTCCCCAATCCCTACTGCTGTGTTCTCCCATCTGTGCTAGTCTGTACCATCTTTCCCCACCTGTGCCTTGTCTGTACCACCGTTTCCTTTTCTCTGTGCTGCTCAGTGTTTCCTTCTTCAACGTCACTCTGCCTCCTCCAGTACATGGCACACTGTCTTCTCTCCCATCTGCACCAGTTTTCTACCCATCCATGCCAGTGTTTTCAACCCATCTGCACCATTTCCCCCATCTACACCGCTCTGTCTCCCTTCCCATACTTGCTGCTTAATCTACCCCCTATCCACACCACTCTTACCCCATTCATGTAGCTGACATCCTGAAGGTAAATTTCGTGGGTCCTGCGCTCTTGGCAGGGGGATAACCGCCACAGCCCACCCCCCAGTGGTCCGGAAACGCCTCTGTTGTGCAGACCATGCCCTTCCAATGGCATTCTAACGCTGTTTGCTCGCCCCCTTCCTTCCCCGCAACTACCTCTGCCTATCAATCAGGCAGGGTGATAGCATCTCACTGGGCTCCTGGGGTACGCACGCGCAGTGCGGCCATTGCACGTACGCACCTCACAAACTAATTCAGACTGCAATCGCTGCTGCTGCGGTCTGAATTACCCCCTGTGTTTCTTTGTCCCCCCCATCAGTGCTGCTTAGTGTCTTAGTGTTCCCTCTATCCACACACTTCTGTTCCCCCATCCACACCGCTCTCCTCCCTCCAATCAACAACACTCTTACCTCATCCGAGCAGCTTTGTCTTCGCTCAGACCTTCAGTTGCATAGACTGCATGTGTGTATTCCAATGAGCACACAAATCTGTGAATTAGCAGCTCCACCATTGTGTGAGTGACAGCAATGTCACTCGGTGAGAGTGCTGAATCTGCACTTACCCACAGGCTGTGATGGCATACCATATCTGTATTGCGCAAGGAACACGTCCATTAAGGCGTCAGCCTTAATGATCGGAATTTCATTGCTTTTTGGAGTTTGAGTGGAAGAGTTACAACAGGTTTCTGAAATTTCAATCATGTCTAAGAAGCCTTAATAGGAAAAGTGAAACCGTAAGGTTTTTTGTCTATGGAATTTCATCGCTTTTTAAAAAAAAAAAAATTTTATTCAGAAATGTAAAACTTCACTGTAAGAATAAACATTTGATTTTTTAAATGTTTAATGAAAATGTTCGTATAACATCACTGTTCTGTGCAAAATTATTTTATTAACCAAACCAAATTGTTTAAGGTCCGTACACACTTAACGATTTAATGAGCGACGTCGCTCATTTTCCCCCTCCTTGAGCGACGTCGCTCTATTTATCGTTAAGTGTGTATGCCGCCAGCGACGAACGATGCGCGGCCCCGCGGGTCGGCAACAATTGTCGCTGTCGGTAGTGCATGCAAGAAGGATGTGGACTGTCGTCCACGGCCTTCATGCAGGGCTGGCGGGGGCGTGACGTCACTGAGCGATATGAGCGGTCATATCGCTCAGTGTGTACAGTCGGCCGCCGGCCGGCCCGGGAGGGGAAACATTAGACGATGTCGCTCACAGAGCGACATCGTTTAATGTGTATGGCCCTTTAGACTTTGGTCAAAATATTTTGCTGCCTTTGCAGCTGATGCAGGGAGGGGGGTAGGCGGCAGCAGCCTGTGACTGAGGCTGGAGGTAGGCGTGAAATGCATTGCTTGTACGTGTGAGTGCGTGGTGTCAGGTGCTGCGCGTGTATGTGTGTGTCAGGTGCTACCTGTGTATGTGTGTGTCAGGTCCTGTGTGTGTGTGTGTATGTGTATGTGTCAGGTGCTGAGTGTATATATGAGTGTGTCTGATGGTGCGTGTGTATGCGTCAGCTGCCGCACGTGTATGTGTGTGTCAGGTGTTGCGGGTGTATATGTGTGTGAGTATCAAGTGCTCCGCGTGTGCACAAGTGTATGTCTGGTGCTGTGCATGAATACGTATGTCTGTGTCAGGTGATGCGCGTGTACATGAGTGTGCGTCAGGTGCTGCGCGTGTACATGAGTGTGCGTCAGGTGCTGCGTGTGTACATGAGTGTGCATTAGGTGCTGCGCGTGTACATGAGTGTGCGTCAGGTGCTGCGTGTGTACATGAGTGTGCGTCAGGTGCTGCGCGTGTACATGTGTGTGCCTCAGGTGCTGCACGTGTCTATGTGTGTGTGAGTAAGGTACTGCGTGTGTATGTGTGTCTCTGATGGTGTGCGTGTATATGTATGTGTCAGGTGCTGCGTGTATATGCATGTGTCAGGTGCTGCGTGTATATGTATGTGTCAGGTGCTGCGTGTATATGCATGTGTCAGGTGCTGCATGTTTATTTTATTGTGTCTGATGCTACGTGTGTGTGTGTCAGGTGCCGCACGTGTATATGTGTGTGTGTCAGGTGCCGCACGTGTATATGTGTGTGTGTGTCAGGTGTTGCGCGTGTATGTGTGTGTCAGGTGCCGTTCCCCTTCTTCCCATCCCAGCTCTCTCTGTAGAATACAGCTCTGCACCCAGAGAGAGGGAAAGACCAGGGGGCTGATCACTGCACTGCTCACTTTTTGGTCATGAGTTCGGCCTCCTGTTTCTTCCAGTGCTGTGTTCCTGCAGCCCAGCCCTCCCTGTTATGCCAGAGAATCAGCCCTTCCTTCCCCAGCCAGAGAGAGAGAGCCCGAGGCAGAGACACTCTTCCCGTAGCTGGCCTACCCCCAGTACTTCAGCACTGGCCATGCGGCAGTCAACAAAGGAGACCAGCAGGGCATACTTGCCTACTCTCCCGGAATGGCCGGGAGGCTCCCAAAAATCGGGTGACCCTCCCGGCCCCACGGAAGAGCAGGCAAGTCTCCCGGAACGAGCTGTCACCCTGCCCGTCCGCCCACTTACTGTGTAAAGTGGGTGGTCCGGGCAGTTGAAGACAAGATTCTTGCTAAATCGCGTCATCATAGCCACGCCCCCTGCAGTGTAATGCCGGGGATCGCGGCATTACAGAGCGGGGGCGTGGCTTAAACTATGTGACATGTAACTCCGCCCCTGGCCCGCCCCGCCTACGGTCCACCTCCTCCCCACGTCAGAGCCTGCCCCTGCCCCCCTGCTGAGCCGACCTGGCTGCTCTCTCCCGCAGAGAGCAGCCAGAATATCGGCAAGTATGCAGCAGGGGATTCTGGCAGCATCAGCTGTGGCCGCAGCTGGATCGGGGAGGCCTGCAGTGTCTGAGGTGGGCAGCACTTCCTCCGTCGCTGTCACCTTCCCCTGCCGGAGAGAAAGAAAGAGACATACCCTTCCCGCAGCTGGGCTACCCCTATTACCTCAGCGCTGGACAGGCAGAAGTCTATGGAGGGGACCGGCAGGGGTTTCGGGCCGCAGCAGCAGCAGCGGCCGCAGTCAGATCAGGGAGGCCTGCAGGGTCAGAGCTGGGCAGCACTTCCACCTCTGTGCTGGGCATGTACACCAGTCCGTACGGACGGAGGTGTCCACAACAGGCAGCAGTATAATGAGTCAGACAAACTCATTACACGCTGCCCACTGCTGCGCCGCATGCCCTCGATGGAGGCCGCAAGCCTAGATGCGGTCCCCAGCGGCAGCGAGGGAGAAGGGTGATCACATCACCCTTCAACCCGGCACCTCACAATCAGCTGGGGATCTGCAGTAGCTTCATATCTCTCTTCCTCTCCCTCTCTGACAGCACAGCAGCCCCTCTGGGTCCCATGTAGCTCTGCCCCCCTGCTCACAGTTCACTCGGCCTCTCCTGATTAAAAAGAAAATAAGAGCCTGACCTGCTGCTCAGATGCGAGGAGGGGACGGGCGGTAGGTCCTCTGTGAGTGCACTACACAGTCAAAATTAACTCTGACTCCTCACAACAGTGTGGACTGCGGGCGACGTCAGACACCAATTTGGGTGTGCTTGCCGCACTACCTGCCCATCAAGCCCAACGTGGTGCCATGGTGCCAGCCCCGCCCACTATACGGATTCCATTTTGTATTAGGAACCCTATAACAGCATTCCGACATTCCTCCCTATGACGCTGCCATCCATACACTGCCACTCTCATACATCCGTACACCGCCACTCTCATACATCCGCACACTGCCGCTCTCACACAACTGTACACTGCTGCTCTCATACATCCATACACTGCCGCTCTCATACATCCGTACAACCCCGCTCTCATACATCCGTACAACCCCGCTCTCATACATCCGTACAACCCCGCACTCTTACAGACGCACACTGCCGCACTCTTACAGACGCACACCATCGCACTCATACAGCCGCACACCGATGCAGTTATACAGCCGTACATTGCCGCTCTCATACATCCGCACTCTGCCGCTCTCATACATCCGCACACTGCCGCTCTCATATATCCGCACACTGCCGCTCACATCTATACATACATAGCCTCCATACATCTACACATCAAATCCCCGCGCAAGGGAACACTGAAATCACTATCACTTTTCCCCGGGGTGTGACCACAGCCAGCCACTACTCCGGCCACCTTCTTGTGACACCAAAATGCATCTTACATATCATCAGGGTGGTGCTGCTGCTGGGGGCAGGTTGCTGCCTCAGTCTCCTGGTTGGTGCTGCGATTGGAGGGGGTACTGCTTCCCTGTGCTGCCACTGTCTCCCGGATCATCGTGCCGCTGGCTGAATTGCAGCTTGACGCTACTGCTGCCGGGAGTAACAGCTTTCTGACTGTTGTTGCTGGTGGCTGCCTACTGCTCATTGCCGCCGGAACACTGACCGGCTCGGCAGTGATGCTGGCAGAGGAGTAGTGGTGGTGGGGTGGGGGGGGTGCCTGCTCCCTTCCCTTGAGCATGCCGCAGTGTAAAAAAATCAATAATAAATAGAGAGCATACCAGGGTGCGAGTCTGTATGGATCACAGTGATTACACGGGGCACAGCATAAGGACACCTTGCTGTGAGGGGCTCTGCCCACACAGATTGCTGCACCCTCTCTGATGTCAGCCGCTGCCCTCTCGTTCTCTGGGCGGCCAGTTCCAGTGTGAGGTAGGAGAGGAAGAGAACACACAGGTGTTAGGCGCCGTGGTCCGCGATGTCCTCGCGGCCCGGCGCCTAGCAACGCCGAGCGTGCTAGCCGCCGGCTCCCTAGCGACGCTAGGACGCCGGGCGCGCTGAGCCGCCTGGACCCTAGCAATGGGGAAGCCACGGACGGACTGCGCTCCCCGTTGCAGGGTCAATCAAGTGAACTACACACACACTTGTCTTCTGGTCGTGCAGCAAGGCAGCTGCACGGCATTGTGCTAATCAGGCTCTGAACTTCTGATTGGAGGACTCCCTGCTAAATACCTTCTCAGTGCTTCACACAGACGCCGGTAATAGCTTCCTGCTTGCTGCTTTGGTTTGCCGACGTCTGTTCCAGTTCTGCTGTGTCCGGTCATTCCTGTCCTCAGAGTTCCTGAATCTTGGTGTTGTCATCTCTTCCCAAGGAGTCTTCCAGTCCTCATTTACCCGCAACAGTTGCTAGAGGATCTCGTGTGGTTTTCGTGAGTGGCGGCTCTGCCGCGTGCTGCGGCCTAGGCCGCTTTATTTTGTATTTTGTGTTGGTGCATTTGCGGAGGTTTCGCATCCCACAGTCCTCTCCGGAACTCGGCGGTGCTGGGTAGGAGAGTGGACAAGTGGGTATTTTAGTTGTCCTTTTCCCTGGCGGTTTTCCGCACATACTCTAGTTTAAAGTTAGTTTTGAGCCCCTGGCTTTGTTGTTTAGTAGAGGGCCCCTTGTTATCACCCTGTCTCGGATTTCTCTTTGTCTCCCATTAAGACCTGAGGGGCCATCGGAGTTGGGAAAACGTAATCCGCCCTTCAAACGCGGCTGCCATGGGTCCAAGCAACCATTGTCTCGCAAGAGATTTCTGACAGCACGGGCGAGACAACGGAGATAGGGCGCCAGGGGCTATTCCCGTTCCCACTCCCTTTCCCAGCATTACGTTCCAGTACTCAGGTCCTTGCTATAAGATATCCCCAGACCAGAGTATTGGAATCATAACAACAGGAGAGCAGCCCTGATATATAACAGAGGTGGAAGTTCTATAGGCAGCAGAGACGGAGACCAGCCAGCCAGTCTCCCAGTGCCCTGATCACTACACGCCGCCAGCACAGCATTACAGGAGGGTCCTATAGTGCTGCCCTGAGCTAACAGGTGTGTGTACCAAGTGTACCCCGTACAGTGTGCTGCGCCCTGGTGTCTCTGAGAGGGGTGAGGTCACCGTGCCGCTTTAGTATATGGCTTTTCCTTAGTACTGTACGGTACAGCCCTGCACTAGTAGTGGCAACTCTGCCCTATGTGAACCTGTGAGGTTATTTTCCTATTTACAGAATAACCGGGGAGAAGGCGTCCATATTGCGGCTCTCAAGAGAAGGCACTCTAGTACACCCCCTGCTGGCGGCCACTGCGCAGGCGCAACAAATTGAAATGCCCGATCTCTATAATGGGGCATATTTCTCTTAATTAAAAAAAACCTGTAACTTTCTGAAAAACCACAACCCCAAAAGGCACTTCACAGGGACATGCTCTATCTAATAAAACAAACCCCAAGTCATATATATATATATATATATATATATATATATAAATATATATATATATATATATATATATATATATAGCGTCTGTGCGGGCGGCACTCACGGCGATTGAATCAAGACACAAACTCCAGGAATACTGTCAACGTTTCAATGTAAGTGATTACATTTTAATCACTTACATTGAAACGTTGACAGTATTCCTGGAGTTTGTGTCTTGATTCAATCGCCGTGAGTGCCGCCCGCACAGACGCTACATATCTGAGGGAGGTAGATTCCTCTCCTATTGGGAAGGCACCGGCATTTAATTTGAAATATTCCGGATTTATGGAGTGCCACCTGACTGGTAGATATATATATATATATAAAATAAGATTTTACTCACCGGTAAATCTATTTCTCGTAGTCCGTAGTGGATGCTGGGACTCCGTAAGGACCATGGGGAATAGCGGCTCCGCAGGAGACTGGGCACAACTAAAGAGAGCTTTAGGACTACCTGGTGTGCACTGGCTCCTCCCCCTATGACCCTCCTCCAGACCTCAGTTAGGATACTGTGCCCGGAAGAGCTGACACTAAGCAAGGATTTTGAATCCCGGGTAAGACTCATACCAGCCACACCAATCACACCGTACAACTCGGGATATTATACCCAGTTAACAGTATGACAACAACGGAGCCTCTGCACAGATGGCTCTCAACAATAACCCTTTTGTTAACAATAACTATGTACAAGTATTGCAGACAATCCGCACTTGGGATGGGCGCCCAGCATCCACTACGGACTACAAGAAATAGATTTACCGGTGAGTAAAATCTTATTTTCTCTGACGTCCTAAGTGGATGCTGAGACTCCGTAAGGACCATGGGGATTATATCAAAGCTCCCAAACAGGCGGGAGAGTGCGGATGACTCTGCAGCACCGAATGAGCGAACTCCAGGTCCTCCTCAGTCAGGGTGTCAAACTTGTAAAATCTTGCAAATGTGTTTGACCCCGACCAAGTAGCAGCTCGGCAAAGTTGTAAAGCAGAGACCCCTCGGGCAGCCGCCCAAGAAGAGCCCACCTTCCTCATGGAATGGGCTTTTACTGATCTAGAATGCGGAAGTCCCGCCGCAGAATGTGCAAGCTGAATTGTGCTACATATCCAGCGAGCAATAGTCTGCTTTGAAGCAGGAGCACCCATCTTGTTTGGTGCGTAGAGGATAAACAGCGAGTCAGTTTTCCTGACTCCAGCCATTCTGGAAGCAAATTTTCAGGGCCCTGACTACATCCAGCAACTTGGAATCCTCCAAGTTCCGAGTAGCCGCAGGCACCACAATAGGTTGGTTCAAATGAAACGCTGAAACCACCTTAGGCAGAAATTGGGGACGAGTCCTCAATTCCGCCCTATCCATATGGAAAAAAGGGCTTTTACATGACAAAGCCGCCAACTCTGACACACGCCTGGCCGAAGCCAGGGCCAATAGCATGACCACTTTCCACGTGAGATATTTTAACTCCACGGTTTTAAGTGGCTCAAACCAATGTGATTTAAGGAAATCCAACACCACGTTGAGATCCCAAGGTGCCACTGGAGGCACAAAAGGAGGCTGAATATGCAGCACTCCTTTAACAAAAGTCTGAACTTCCGGCAGGGAAGCCAGTTCTTTTTGGAAGAAAATCGACAGAGCCGAAATCTGGACCTTAATGGACCCCAATTTGAGGCCCATAGTCACCCCTGACTGTAGGAAGTGCAGGAATCAACCCAGTTGAAATTCCTCCATTGGGGCCTTCCTGTCCTCACACCAAGCAACATATTTTCGCCAAAGGCGGTGATAATGTTTTGCGGTCACGTCCTTCCTGGATTTGATCAGCGTAGGAATGACTTCCTCCGGAATGCCCTTTTCCTTCAGGATCCTGTGTTCAACCGCCATGCCGTCAAACGCAGCCGCGGTAAGTCTTGGAACAGAGAAGGCCCCTGCTGCAGCAGGTCTTGTCTGAGCAGTAGAGGCCATGGGTCCTCTGAGATCATTTCTTGAAGTTCTGGGTACCAAGCTCTTCTTGGCCAATCCATAACAATGAGTATAGTTCTTACTCTTCTCCTTCTTATTATCCTCAGCACCCTTGGTATGAGGGGAAGAGGAGGAAACACATAAACCGACCGGTACACCCACGGTGTCACTAGAGCATCCACCGATATCGCCTGAGGGTCCCTTGACCTGGCGCAATAGTTTTCTAGCTTTTTGTTGAGGCGGGACGCCATCATGTCCACCTGTGGCCATTCCCATCGGTTTGTAATCAGCCGGAAGACTTCTGGATGAAGTCCCCACTCTCCCGGGTGGAGGTCGTGTCTGCTGAGGAAGTCTGCTTCCCAGTTGTCCACTCCCGGAATAAACACTGAAGACAGTGCTAACACGTGATTTTCCGCCCATCGGAGAATCTTCATGGCTTCTGCCATCGCCATCATGCTTCTCGTGCCGCCCTGTCGGTTTACATGGGCGACCGCCGTGATGTTGTCTGAGTGAATCAGTACTAGCTGACTTTGAAGCAGGGGTCTTGCCTGACTTAGGGCATTGTAAATGGCTCTTAGTTCCAGAATATTTATGTGTAGGGACATTTCCTGGCTTGACCATAGTCCCTGGAAATTTCTTCCCTGTGTGACTGCTCCCCAGCTTCGAAGGCTGGCGTCCGTGGTTACCAGGACCCAGTCCTGTATGCCGAATCTGCAGCCCTCCAGAAGATGAACACTCTGCAGCCACCAAAGTAGAGACACCCTGGTCCTTGCAGACAGGGTTATCCTCTGATGCATCTGAAGATGCGATCCGGACCACTTGTCCAACAGATCCCACTGAAAGATCCGTGCATGGAACCTTCCGAACGGAATTGCTTCGTAAGAAGCTACCATCTTTCCCAGGACTCGCGTGCAGTGGTGCACCGACACCTGTTTTGGTCTTAGGAGGTCTCTGACTAGCGATGACAACTCCTTGGCCTTCTCCTCCGGGAGAAACACCCTTTTCTGTTCTGTGTCCAGAACCATCCCCAGGAACAATAGGCGTGTTGCAGGAACCAGCTGCGACTTTGGAATATTCAGGATCCAGCCGTGCTGTTGTAGCACCAGCCTAGAGCAAGTGCTACTCCGATCAACAACTGTTCCTCGGACCTCGCCTTTATCAGGAGATTGTCCAAGTACGGGATAATTATAACTCTTTTTTTTCGCAGGAGTATCATCATCTCGCCCATTACCTTGGTAAACACCCTCAGTTCCGTGGACAGACCAAACGGCAGCGCCTGGAATTGGTAATGACAGTCCTGTACCACAAATCTGAGGTACTCCTGGTGAGGAGTGTAAATGGGGACATGCAGGTAAGCATCCTTGATGTCCAGTGATACCATGTAATCTCCTTCCTCCAGGCTTGAGATAACCGCCCTGAGCGATTCCATCTTGAACTTGAACCGTTTTATATACGTGTTCAAAGATTTTAAATTTAAAATGGGTCTCACCGAACCGTCCGGTTTCGGTACCACAAACATTGTGGAATAGTAACCCCTTCCTTGTTGAAGGAGGGGTACCTTGACTATCACCTGCTGCGAATACAGCTTGTGAATTTGCCTCTATCACAGCCTCCCTGTCCAAGGGAGATGTTGGCAAGGCAGATTTTAGGAAACGGCGAGGGGGAGACGTCTCGAATTCCAGCTTGTATCCCTGAGACACTACTTGTAGAATCCAGGGATCCACCTGTGAGCAAGCCCACTGACCGCTGAAGCACTTGAGACGGGCCCCCACCGCACCTGGCTCCACCAGTGGAGCCCCAGCGTCATGCTGTGGACTTAGCGGAAGCGGGGGAGGACTCTTGTTCCTGGGAACTGGCTGTATATATTAGAGATGAGCGCCTGAAATTTTTCGGGTTTTGTGTTTTGGTTTTGGGTTCGGTTCCGCGGCCGTGTTTTGGGTTCGACCGCGTTTTGGCAAAACCTCACCGAATTTTTTTGGTCGGATTCGGGTGTGTTTTGGATTCGGGTGTTTTTTTCAAAAAACCCTAAAAAACAGCTTAAATCATAGAATTTGGGGGTCATTTTGATCCCATATTATTATTAACCTCAAAAACCATAATTTCCACTCATTTTCAGTCTATTCTGAATACCTCACACCTCACAATATTATTTTTAGTCCTAAAATTTGCACCGAGGTCGCTGGATGACTAAGCTAAGCGACCCTAGTGGCCGACACAAACACCTGGCCCATCTAGGAGTGGCACTGCAGTGTCACGCAGGATGGCCCTTCCAAAAAACCCTCCCCAAACAGCACATGACGCAAAGAAAAATAAAAGAAAAAAGAGGTGCAAGATGGAATTGTCCTTGGGCCCTCCCACCCACCCTTATGTTGTATAAACAGGACATGCACACTTTAACCAACCCATCATTTCAGTGACAGGGTCTGCCACACGACTGTGACTGATATGACGGGTTGGTTTGGACCCCCACCAAAAAAGAAGCAATTAATCTCTCCTTGCACAAACTGGCTCTACAGAGGCAAGATGTCCACCTCATCATCATCCTCCGATATATCACCGTGTACATCCCCCTCCTCACAGATTATCAATTCGTCCCCACTGGAATCCACCATCTCAGGTCCCCGTGTACTTTCTGGAGGCAATTGCTGCTGGTCAATGTCTCCGCGGAGGAATTGATTATAATTCATTTTAATGAACATCATCTTCTCCACATTTTCTGGATGTAACCTCGTACGCCGATTGCTGACAAGGTGAGCGGCGGCACTAAACACTCTTTCGGAGTACACACTTGTGGGAGGGCAACTTAGGTAGAATAAAGCCAGTTTGTGCAAGGGCCTCCAAATTGCCTCTTTTTCCTGCCAGTATAAGTACGGACTGTGTGACGTGCCTACTTGGATGCGGTCACTCATATAATCCTCCACCATTCTTTCAATGTTGAGAGAATCATATGCAGTGACAGTAGACGACATGTCCGTAATCGTTGTCAGGTCCTTCAGTCCGGACCAGATGTCAGCATCAGCAGTCGCTCCAGACTGCCCTGCATCACCGCCAGCGGGTGCGCTCGGAATTCTGAGCCTTTTCCTCGCACCCCCAGTTGCGGGAGAATGTGAAGGAGGAGATGTTGACAGGTCGCGTTCCGCTTGACTTGACAATTTTGTCACCAGCAGGTCTTTACACCCCAGCAGACTTGTGTCTGCCGGAAAGAGAGATCCAAGGTAGGTTTTAAATCTAGGATCGAGCACGGTGGCCAAAATGTAGTGCTCTGATTTCAACAGATTGACCACCCGTGAATCCTTGTTAAGCGAATTAAGGGCTGCATCCACAAGTCCCACATGCCTAGCGGAATCGCTCGCTTTTAGCTCCTTCTTCAATGCCTCCAGCTTCTTCTGCAAAAGCCTGATGAGGGAAATGACCTGACTCAGGCTGGCAGTGTCTGAACTGACTTCACGTGTGGCAAGTTCAAAGGGCATCAGAACCTTGCACAACGTTGAAATCATTCTCCACTGCACTTGAGACAGGTGCATTCCACCTCCTATATCGTGCTCAATTGTGTAGGCTTGAATGGCCTTTTGCTGCTCCTCCAACCTCTGAAGCATATAGAGGGTTGAATTCCACCTCGTTACCACTTCTTGCTTCAGATGATGGCAGGGCAGGTTCAGTAGTTTTTGGTGGTGCTCCAGTCTTCTGTACGTGGTGCCTGTACGCCGAAAGTGTCCCGCAATTCTTCTGGCCACCGACAGCATCTCTTGCACGCTCCTGTCGTCTTTTAAAAAATTCTGCACCACCAAATTCAAGGTATGTGCAAAACATGGGACGTGCTGGAATTTGCCCATATTTAATGCACACACAATATTGCTGGCGTTGTCCGATGCCACAAATCCACAGGAGAGTCCAATTGGGGTAAGCCATTCTGCGATGATCTTCCTCTGTTGCCGTAAGAGGTTTTCAGCTGTGTGCGTATTCTGGAAAGCGGTGATACAAAGCGTAGCCTGCCTAGGAAAGAGTTGGCGTTTGCGAGATGCTGCTACTGGTGCCGCCGCTGCTGTTCTTGCGGCGGGAGTCCATACATCTACCCAGTGGGCTGTCACAGTCATATAGTCCTGACCCTGCCCTGCTCCACTTGTCCACATGTCCGTGGTTAAGTGGACATTGGGTACAACTGCATTTTTTAGGACACTGGTGAGTCTTTTTCTGACGTCCGTGTACATTCTCGGTATCGCCTGCCTACAGAAGTGGAACCTAGATGGTATTTGGTAACGGGGGCACACTGCCTCAATAAATTGTCTAGTTCCCTGTGAACTAACGGCGGATACCGGACGCACGTCTAACACCAACATAGTTGTCAAGGACTCAGTTATCCGCTTTGCAACAGGATGACTGCTGTGATATTTCATCTTCCTCGCAAAGGACTGTTGGACAGTCAATTGCTTACTGGAAGTAGTACAAGTGGGCTTACGACTTCCCCTCTGGGATGACCATCGACTCCCAGCAGCAACAACAGCAGCGCCAGCAGCAGTAGGCGTTACACGCAAGGATGCATCGGAGGAATCCCAGGCAGGAGAGGACTCGTCAGAATTGCCAGTGACATGGCCTGCAGGACTATTGGCATTCCTGGGGAAGGAGGAAATTGACACTGAGGGAGTTGGTGGGGTGGTTTGCGTGAGCTTGGTTACAAGAGGAAGGGATTTACTGGTCAGTGGACTGCTTCCGCTGTCGGCCCAAGTTTTTGAACTTGTCACTGACTTATTATGAATGCGCTGCAGGTGACGTATAAGGGAGGATGTTCCGAGGTGGTTAACGTCCTTACCCCTACTTATTACAGCTTGACAAAGGGAACACACGGCTTGACACCTGTTGTCCGCATTTCTGGTGAAATACTTCCACACCGAAGAGCTGATTTTTTTGGTATTTTCACCAGGCATGTCAACGGCCCTATTCCTCCCACGGACAACAGGTGTCTCCCCGGGTGCCTGACTTAAACAAACCACCTCACCATCAGAATCCTCCTGGTCAATTTCCTCCCCAGCGCCAGCAACACCCATATCCTCCTCATCCTGGTGTACTTCAACACTGGCATCTTCAATCTGACTATCAGGAACTGGACTGCGGGTGCTCCTTCCAGCACTTGCAGGGGGCGTGCAAATGGTGGAAGGCGCATGCTCTTCACGTCCAGTGTTGGGAAGGTCAGGCATCGCAACCGACACAATTGGACTCTCCTTGTGGATTTGGGATTTCGAAGAACGCACAGTTCTTTGCGGTGCTACTGCTTTTGCCAGCTTGAGTCTTTTCATTTTTCTAGCGAGAGGCTGAGTGCCTCCATCCTCATGTGAAGCTGAACCACTAGCCATGAACATAGGCCAGGGCCTCAGCCGTTCCTTGCCACTCCGTGTGGTAAATGGCATATTGGCAAGTTTACGCTTCTCCTCCGACAATTTTATTTTAGGTTTTGGAGTCCTTTTTTTACTGATATTTGGTGTTTTGGATTTGACATGCTCTGTACTATGACATTGGGCATCGGCCTTGGCAGACGACGTTGCTGGCATTTCATCGTCTCGGCCATGACTAGTGGCAGCAGCTTCAGCACGAGGTGGAAGTGGATCTTGATCTTTCCCTAATTTTGGAACCTCAACATTTTTGTTCTCCATATTTTAATAGGCACAACTAAAAGGCACCTCAGGTAAACAATGGAGATGGATGGATACTAGTATACAATTATGGATGGACTGCCGAGTGCCGACACAGAGGTAGCTACAGCCGTGGACTACCGTACTGTACTGTGTCTGCTGCTAATATAGACTGGTTGATAAAGAGATGTAGTAGTAGTATGTATGTATAAAGAAGAAAGAAAAAAAAAACCACGGGTAGGTGGTATACAATTATGGACGGACTGCCGAGTGCCGACACAGAGGTAGCTACAGCCGTGGACTACCGTACTGTACTGTGTCTGCTGCTAATATAGACTGGTTGATAAAGAGATGTAGTAGTAGTATGTATGTATAAAGAAGAAAGAAAAAAAAACCACGGGTAGGTGGTATACAATTATGGACGGACTGCCCAGTGCCGACACAGAGGTAGCTACAGCCGTGGACTACCGTACTGTACTTTGTCTGCTGCTAATATAGACTGGTTGATAAAGAGATGTAGTAGTAGTATGTATGTATAAAGAAGAAAGAAAAAAAAACCACGGGTAGGTGGTATACAATTATGGACGGACTGCCGAGTGCCGACACAGAGGTAGCTACAGCCGTGGACTACCGTACTGTACTGTGTCTGCTGCTAATATAGACTGGTTGATAAAGAGATGTAGTAGTAGTATGTATGTATAAAGAAGAAAGAAAAAAAAACCACGGGTAGGTGGTATACAATTATGGACGGACTGCCCAGTGCCGACACAGAGGTAGCTACAGCCGTGGACTACCGTACTGTACTGTGTCTGCTGCTAATATAGACTGGTTGATAAAGAGATGTAGTAGTAGTATGTATGTATAAAGAAGAAAGAAAAAAAAACCACGGGTAGGTGGTATACAATTATGGACGGACTGCCCAGTGCCGACACAGAGGTAGCTACAGCCGTGGACTACCGTACTGTACTGTGTCTGCTGCTAATATAGACTGGTTGATAAAGAGATGTAGTAGTAGTAGTATGTATGTATAAAGAAGAAAGAAAAAAAAACCACGGGTAGGTGGTATACAATTATGGACGGACTGCCCAGTGTCGACACAGAGGTAGCTACAGCCGTGGACTACCGTACTGTACTGTGTCTGCTGCTAATATAGACTGGTTGATAAAGAGATGTAGTAGTAGTATGTATGTATAAAGAAGAAAGAAAAAAAAACCACGGGTAGGTGGTATACAATTATGGACGGACTGCCCAGTGCCGACACAGAGGTAGCTACAGCCATGGACTACCGTACTGTACTGTGTCTGCTGCTAATATAGACTGGTTGATAAAGAGATGTAGTAGTAGTAGTATGTATGTATAAAGAAGAAAGAAAGAAAAACCACGGGTAGGTGGTATACAATTATGGACGGACTGCCGAGTGCCGACACAGAGGTAGCTACAGCCGTGGACTACCGTACTGTACTGTGTCTGCTGCTAATATAGACTGGTTGATAAAGAGATGTAGTAGTAGTATGTATGTATAAAGAAGAAAGAAAAAAAAACCACGGGTAGGTGGTATACAATTATGGACGGACTGCCGAGTGCTGACACAGAGGTAGCTACAGCCGTGAACTACCGTACTGTGTCTGCTGCGACTGGATGATAAATAATGATATAAAAAATATATATATATCACTACTGCAGCCGGACAGGTATATATTATATAATGACGGACCTGCTGGACACTGTCTGTCAGCAGAATGAGTTTTTTATAGAATAAAAAAAAAAACACCACACAAGTGAAGTCACACGACGAGTGTTTAACTTTTTCAGGCAATCACAATATAGTATACTACTACTAACTATACTGGTGGTCAGTGTGGTCAGGTGGTCACTGGTCAGTCACACTGGCAGTGGCACTCCTGCAGCAAAAGTGTGCACTGTTTAATTTTAATAATAATATGTACTCCTGGCTCCTGCTATAACCTATAACTGGCACTGCAGTGCTCCCCAGTCTCCCCAACAATTATAAGATGTGTGAGCTGAGCACAGTCAGATACGAGTGTTTAACTTTTTCAGGCAATCACAATATAGTATACTATACTACTAACTATACTGGTGGTCAGTGTGGTCAGGTCACTGGTCAGTCACACTGGCAGTGGCACTCCTGCAGCAAAAGTGTGCACTGTTTAATTTTAATAATAATATGTACTCCTGGCTCCTGCTATAACCTATAACTGGCACTGCAGTGCTCCCCAGTCTCCCCCACAATTATAAGATGTGTGAGCTGAGCACAGTCAGATATATACATAGATGATGCAGCACACTGGGCTGAGCAGTGCACACAGATATGGTATGTGACTGAGTTACTGTGTATCGTTTTTTTCAGGCAGAGAACGGATATATTAAATAAAACTGCACTGTCTGGTGGTCACTGTGGTCAGTCACTAGTAAACTCTGCACTCTCTACAGTTCTACAGTACTCCTAAGCTCCAGTAAATCAGGTCAATCTCTCTCTCTCTCTCTTCTAATCTAAATGGAGAGGACGCCAGCCACGTCCTCTCCCTATCAATCTCAATGCACGTGTGAAAATGGCGGCGACGCGCGGCTCCTTATATAGAATCCGAGTCTCGCGAGAATCCGACAGCGTCATGATGACGTTCGGGCGCGCTCGGGTTAACCGAGCAAGGCGGGAAGATCCGAGTCGCTCGGACCCGTGAAAAAAAACATGAAGTTCGTGCGGGTTCGGATTCAGAGAAACCGAACCCGCTCATCTCTAGTATATATATATGCACACACACTCATGTATATACATGCATATACATGTATACACAAATACACGTATGTACATGTTTATGTACGTATAATACACTGATAGAGTACATTATATTTATGAATTAATTGCTTCCCGATTCTGCAGCAGCATCATCAGCACCACCAGTGTTACTCACAGTCACTTCACACTGACTGCTGCACAACACATCACTTAATTTCTGGGCCGCCCGCCACCTGGTGAAGAGACATGGGAGATGAAGGACCAGCAGTGCCACGTTGAGCGGAAGTATTGTGAATTAGTTACCCACACACTCCTTGTGACACCTGCTCCCCGTCTGCCCTCCCACCTGCCGTCCGGAACCCGCACTGACAAGTAAGTCTCAGCAAAATGTGTCTGCCGGCGGCTCCCAGTCCCCCCTAGAGGAACACTGCCAGTGGTGTGGCGGCCGCGACACACTAGGACTGAGAGACCGCAGCGGGAGGAAAGCACGGGTGGGCGGGAGGAGAGCATGGGCGGACATCACCACGTCACATTGCAAGGTGACACCAGTCCCCCCAGTGAGGCCGCCAACGAATGCACTCAGCATAGTATTAGCAGCAGGCAGAGGGGGGGGGGGGGGGGCGGGTGCAGTGGTGGTGGGAGGTACAGAAATGAGCTGCAGGCTAGGCTACACCGTTCACACACTCAGCGATCACTGTGCTACAGCAGGCACCCCCTGTACGCACGCCTATGCGCTACCACCCCCCATATACCACACTGCATCACTATGCTATAGCCCTCCCATATGCTGCACTTCATAGTTACACTATACCCCCCATACAACATACTACATCACCACACTACACTACTCACAATAAAATTAAAACATCCCAGTTCCTCATTCTTAATGAGCTCACGTGAGTTCTCTCCCCAACGGAGCTCCAGACCAAGTAACAATGAAGACACCAGCAGCGTGTAGGGGGCAGGCCTGGTCCACTTGTCAGGAGAGAGCAGTCACTGGAGGATAAGAAGGGGGCGGGGCCTAGTCCTACAGACGGGAGAGAGCACAGACAGGAGAGAGCAAGGTACAGGGGTAGAAGAGGACGGCTGATGTGAAGAAGGGGGAGGGGCCTATTCTTACAGGCTCTCAAAATTCGACTTTTTAAAATTCGACATTTGACAAATTCGACTTTTCTGCAATGGTACAAATGCGGCAATTCGACAAAAGTATATTCAATTGAAGTTTGTAAATTCGACAACAGTGCTTTTAAACAGTAAATTCGTCATTTTCAATCCGCCACACTTTGCAGACGGAATCTAATAAAAAAATTAAAACATGTTTTTTTTGCTGTTTTTTGGGGGGTAATAGCATATCTATTTATATTAGAAGGGATTAGGTACTTGGTTTGTCTTTTTTGGAGGCACAAGTATTATTTATATATTTTTTAAAAGATTATTATTTGTTTTTGTTTTTTTAATGGAATGTGAAAAACCCGGAAAAAAAAAAATTGCGTGGGGTCCCCCCTCCAAAGCATAACCAGCCTCGGGCTCTTCGAGCCGATCCTGGTTCTAAAAATCCGGGGGAAAAACGGACAGGGGATCCCCCGTATTTTTAAAACCAGCACCGGGCTCTGCGCCTGGTGCTGGTGCAAAAAATACGGGGGACAAAAGAGTAGGGTCCCCCATATTTTTTACACCAGCATCGGGCTCCACTAGCTGGACAGATAATACCACAGCCGGGGGTCACTTTTATAGAGTGCCCTGCGGCCGTGGCATTAAATATCCAACTAGTCACCCCTGGCTGGGGTACCCAGGGGGAGTGGGGACCCCTTCAATCAAGGGGTCCCCCCCCCCCAGCCACCCAAGGGCCAGGGGTGAAGCCCGAGGCTGTCCCCCCCATCCAAGGGCTGCGGATGGGAGGCTGATAGCCTTGAGAAAATTGAAAGAATATTGTTTTTTTCCAGTAGCACTACAAGTCCCAGCAAGCCTCCCCCGCAAGCTGGTACTTTGAGAACCACAAGTACCAGCATGTGGGAGAAAAACGGGCCCGCTGGTACCTGTAGTTCTACTGGGAAAAAAATACCCAAATAAAAACAGGACACAGACACCGTGAAAGTATAACTTTATTTCACACCTGCCGACACACACATACTTACCTATGTTGACACGAAGCAGTCGGTCCTCTTCTCCAAGTAGAATCCACGGGTACCTGAAAATAAAAGATAATTATACTCACCTGATCCAGGTTCCAGATTAAATCCACGTACTTGGCAAAACAACAAACCGAACACACGGACCAGACGGACAGAAAGGAGTCCCATGTTTACACATAGGACCCCTTTCCACGAATGCAGACATCCGAATCTCGCGGGAATCAGACGGCGGGATGATGACGTTCGGGCGCGCTCGGGTTAGCCGAGCAAGGCGGGAAGGTTCGAACCTGCCTCGGACCCATGTAAAATGGGTGAAGTCCGGAGGGTCCGGATTCCGACGAACCGAACCCACTCATCACTAGTATGTGCGTGTGTGTCAGGTGCCGTGCGCGTACGACTACGTACGTACGTACGTACGTACGTGTGTGTCAGGTGTCGTGCGTGTACGTGTGTGTGTGTCAGGTGGCGCGTACCTACATGTGTGTATGTCAGGTGCTGTGCATGTGTGTACGTACACGCGTGTATGTGTCAGGTGCCGCGCGTGTACGTGTATGTGTGTGTGTGCCAGGAGCAGCGCGTGTACATGCGTGAGGGTGTCAGGAGCCACGCGTATACGTACATACGTGTAGGTGTCAGGTGCCGCACGTATACATACATACGTGTGTGTGTCATGAGCCGAGCGTGTACGTACATGTGTGTGTGTCAGGAGCAACGCGCGTGTGTGTCAGGAGCCACGCGTGTGCATACGTGTGTGTGTCAGGTGCCACACGTTTATGTACGTACGTACGTACGTACGTGCGTGCGTGTCAGGTGCCGCGCGTGTACGTGTGTGTGTCAAGTGCCGCGTGTGTACGTACGTATGTGTGTGCCTGGAGCCGCGCGTGTACATACATGTGTGTGTGTGTGTGTTTCAGGTGCTGCACGTGTATATGTGTGTATTTCAGGTGCTGCATTTGTATGTGTCAGCTGCCACGTGGGTGTCAGGTGTTGAGCGTGTATGTGTTTGTGTCAGCTGTCGTATCTGTATGTGTGTGACTGTCAGGTGCTGTGCGTGTATGTGTGTGTTAGGTGCTGCATGTATATATGTGTGTGTTAGGTGCTGTTCATGTATGTGGGAGTGGCAGGTGCTGCATGTGTATATATGTGTGAGTGGCAGGTGCTGCGTGTGTATACGAGTGTGTGTGAGGTGCTGCGAGTGTATGTGTGTGTTAGGTGCTCTGAGTGTATATGATTGTGTGTCAGGTGCTGTGCGTGTGTGCGTTAAATGCCACATGTATATATGTGTGTCAGGTGCTGCGTGTGTGTGTGCCAGGTACTGCATGTCTGTATGTGTGTGTGGGTGTGTCAGGTGCTGCATGTCTGTGTGTGTGGGTGTGTCAGGTGCTGCATGTCAGCGTGTGTGTGTGTCAGGCGCTGCATGTCTGCGTGTGTGTGTCAGGCGCTGCATATCTGTGTCAGGTGCTGTGTGTGTGTGTCAGGTGCTGTGTGTGTGTGTGTGTCAGGTGCTGCGTGTGTGTGTCAGGTGCTGCGTGTGTGTGTGTCAGGTGCTGCGTGTGTGTGTGTGTGTCAGGTGCTGCGTGTGTGTGTGTCAGGTGCTGCGTGTGTGTGTGTGTGTCAGGTGCCGCGTGTGTGTGTGTGTGTGTCAGGTGCCGCGTGTGTGTGTGTCAGGTGTCGCGTGTGTGTGTGTCAGGTGCCGCGTGTCTGCGTGTGTGTCAGGTGTTGCGCGTCTGCGTGTGTGTCAGGTGCTGCGCGTCTGCGTGTGTGTCAGGTGCTGCGCGTCTGCGTGTGTGTCAGGTGCTGCGCGTCTGCGTGTGTGTCAGGTGCTGCGCGTCTGCGTGTGTGTCAGGTGCTGCGTGTGTGTCAGGTGCTGCGTGTCTGTCAGGTGCTGCGTGTGTGTCAGGTGCTGCGTGTCTGCGTGTGTGTCAGGTGCTGCGTGTCTGCGTGTGTGTCAGGTGCTGCGTGTCTGCGTGTGTGTCAGGCGCTGCGTGTGTGCCAGGTGCTGCATGTCTGCGTGTGTGTGTTTCAGATGCTGCGTGTGTGTCAGGTGCTGCGTGTGAGTATGTCAGGTGCTGCGTGTGAGTGCGTGTGTCAGGTGCGTGTGAGTGTCAGGTGCGTGTGTGTGTCAGGTGCTGCGTGTGTCAGGCGCTGCGTGTGTCAGGCGCTGCGTGTGTGTCAGGCGCTGCGTGTCTGTGTGTGTCAGGCGCTGCGTGTCTGTGTGTGTCAGGCGCTGCGTGTCTGTGTGTGTCAGGCGCTGCGTGTCTGTGTGTGTCAGGTGCTGTGTGTGAGTAATCCTTTTAAAACACAGCGCTTACTAAACCACCAAGCAAACCATAAAATTGTCAATTAATGACCACTATTGGTTGATATCCGGTTTTTGCAGCTCCTAATGGTGGTACTGTTCCACCAAATGAAACTGACAATTATACAATAAACAAACAAGGAGCGCTGAAACCAGATATATAATAAAATATATTTTATACAGCTTTATTAAAATATAATCCACATATATGACCACATTTAAAATAAATATAAAGAATTGCTTAAATCCTGTGCCTCTGACTCAATATAACTGTCCGTTAAGACTTTTATGTAAATCCATCCATATATATACTGAGGTAAGTCTATATCAACTTCTCATGAGGATATATTTGGCATCCAAATTGTATAGTCTCTGTAACCCAGTTTCTTATAAACACATATGCATGTGTGTCCACGGGGGAGAGCGCTGTGATGTTTAGATGTCTCCAGCGGTATGCTACGACCCCGAATTAGCAGTGTGAGCTGATGGATACTCACGGCAGCCGCAGCTGTGATAGTTAGATGTCTCCAGCGGTATACTGCGACCCCGGAATGATATAGCCGCTGTGTGTGAGTGTGTGCGTGTGTGTCAGATCCGTGTGAATGTCAGGTACTGCGTCTGTGTGTGTGCGTGTCAGGTGCTGCGTGTGTGCGTGTGTTAGGCGCTGCATATGCGTGTGCGTGTGTCAGGTGCTGCGTGTGAGTGTGTGCGTGTGTGTCAGGTCCGTGTGAGTGTCAGGTGCTGTGTGTGTGTGTGAGTGTCAGGTGCTGTGTGTGCGTGTGTGTCAGGCGTTGCATGTCTGTGTGTGTCAGGCGCTGCGTGTCTGGGGGGGGTGGCCAGACACACAGCAGAGAGGGGGGGTGGCTGGACACACAGCAGAGAGGGGAGGGCGACCGGACACACGGCAGGGAGGGGAGGGGGTAGGGGGTGTTCGAACACAGCGGGAAGAGGGGAGGGGTTGCCAAACACACAGCAGGGGAGGAGAGGGTGGCCGGACAAACAGCAGGGGAGGAGAGGCCGGACACAGCAGGTGAGGGGGGGGGTGGGGGGCTGGACACACAGCAGGGAGGGGGGGTAGGCAGGTCACACAGCAGGGGAGGGGAGGGTGGCCAGACAAACAGCAGGGGAGGAGGGGGGGTAGGCCGGACAAACAGCAGGGAGGTGGGGGGGGGTAGGCCGGACACACAGCAGGTGAGGGGGGGGGTAGGCCGGACACACAGCAGGTAAGGGGGGGGCTGGACACACAGCAGGGAGGGGGGGGGTAGGCCGGACACACAGCAGGGGGTGGGGGGGTAGGCCGGACACACAGCAGGTGAGGGGGGGGGGGGCTGGACACACAGCAGGTGAGGGGGGGGGCTGGACACACAGCAGGTGAGGAGGGGGGGCGGACACACAGCAGGGGAGGGGAGGGTGGCCGGACAAACAGCAGGGGAGGGTAGGGGAGGGGTAGGCCGGACACACAGCAGGTGAGGGGAGGGGGGGTAGGCCGGACACACAGCAGGTGAGGGGGGGAGGTGGCTGGACACACAGCAGGTGAGGGGGGGGGGAGCTGGACACACAGCAGGTGAGGGGGGGGGCTGGACACACAGCAGGGAGGGGGGGGGGGTAGGCCGGACACACAGCAGGTGAGGGGGGGGGTAGGCCGGACACACAGCAGGTGAGGGGGGGGGGCTGGACACACAGCAGGTGAGGAGGGGGGGCGGACACACAGCAGGGGAGGGGAGGGTGGCCGGACAAACAGCAGGGGAGGGTAGGGGAGGGGTAGGCCGGACACACAGCAGGTGAGGGGAGGGGGGGTAGGCCGGACACACAGCAGGTGAGGGGGGGAGGTGGCTGGACACACAGCAGGTGAGGGGGGGGGAGCTGGACACACAGCAGGTGAGGGGGGGGCTGGACACACAGCAGGGAGGGGGGGGTAGGCCGGACACACAGCAGGTGAGGGGGGGGGGTAGGCCGGACACACAGCAGGTGAGGGGGGGGTGGCTGGACACACAGCAGGTGAAGGGGGGGAAGGCCGAACACACAGCAGGTGAGGGGGGAGGTGGCTGGACACACAGCAGGTGAGGGGGGGGGGGAGCTGGACACACAGCAGGTGAGGGGGGGGGCTGGACACACAGCAGGTGAGGGGGGAGGTGGCTGGACACACAGCAGGTGAGGGGGGGGGGCTGGACACACAGCAGGTGAGGGGGGGGGGCTGGACACACAGCAGGTAAAGGGGGGGAAGGCCGGACACACAGCAGGTGAGGGGGGGTAGGCCAGACACACAGCAGGTGAGGGGGGGTGGCTGGACACACAGCAGGTGAGGGGGGGGGTGGCTGGACACACAGCAGGTGAGGGGGGGAGCTGGACACACAGCAGGTGAGGGGGGGGGCTGGACACACAGCAGGTGAAGGGGGGGAAGGCCGGACACACAGCAGGTGAGGGGGGGATAGGCCAGACACACAGCAGGTGAGGGGGGGGGGTGGCTGGACACACAGCAGGTGAGGGGGGGGTGGCTGGACACACAGCAGGTGAGGGGGGGGAGCTGGACACACAGCAGGTGAGGGGGGGAGCTGGACACACAGCAGGTGAGGGGGGGGGTGGCTGGACACACAGCAGGTGAGGGGGGGGTGGCTGGACACACAGCAGGTGAGGGGGGGGAGCTGGACACACAGCAGGTGAGGGGGGGAGCTGGACACACGGCAGGTTTGGGGGGGTGGCCTTATTATAATAACCGTGTGGGGGAGGAGTCTGCGGCGGTGGGTGAATGAGATGTGGGGGCAGGCTGCTAAGGGTGCAGGGGAGGAGGGGGAAGGGAGCCGGATGGATCTGAATGTGAGCCGCACGTAATGGACCATACTGATCCTCCCCACCTCAGCCCGCTGGTGCTGCCGCTGCTGCCTGACTTCTTCCGTGCAGCACAGCTGTCTTCTCCGGCTGCCGCTCCCGCACCCGCTTCAGGTGTGGGGGTACCACACCGCTCAGTAGACAAGCGCTGTCAGTGAGGAGTCAGCGCTGCGCCGGATGTCTCCTCCGGATGTCTTCTGACTTTCTCCTGCGGCGCAGCTCCAGTTATTCCTCCCGCTGCGGCTCCCACTTCGGGTAAGGGGACCATATTGCTCAGTAGTGAGCACTTTCGGTAAGCCTGCGGCTGCTATGCCGCTACCCCGCTCCTCCACAGTCCTAATGGGTCGCTGCAGTCTGTAAGGGACCGCAGGTGCACACACCCAGGAATCGCTGTACTCCTCCCGCCGCCAGCAGTTACTTTTATAACCTCAGCCTGCACGAGACCCCTTCCCTCACTCTCGCTCTCCTGGCGGCCACTGCGCAGCCGCAACAAATTGAAAAGCCCTATCTCTATAATGGGGCATATTTCTCTTAATTAAAAAAACCCTATAACTTTCTGAAAGACCACAACCCCAAAAGGCACTACACTGGGGCATACTCTATCTAATAAAACAAACCCCAAGTCTTAATTTGTCCTCTATCCTGAGTTATGCCTTCCCAAAAATCTCCTCATTCACTCTATGGGAAAACGGTGTCAAAAAGCCACAGAGGGAGTGGCAGAAAAAAACTGACAGTTGGAACTTTAGCTTACTCCCAATTCCTCATTTTTTATTATTTTGCCCTGAAATTCGGCATGCAGCACCGGGTGACGATTCTACGCGCCCATGCCAAATTTCAGCTCAGTACGTCCAATCAGTTTTGAGGTGTAGCCCCTCAAACACCATGCCCCCATCTCAGAAGTTCCCTATGGGAGAATTCCGTTTGTTCGATTCAGCCTTAATATAAGGGCACGACCGTGCCCTTATAATATACACACACATACAGTACACATATATATACACATGTATATATATATATATATATATATATATCATATGTGTGTGTGTGTGTGTTTATATGTATGTATATATATACATGTGTATATATGTAGGCACATGGATATATATGTACTATAATTAAAATAAAGTAAACTTTTATTGCACTTGCAAGTGCCACCAGGAAGACAGCAGGCTGCAGAGGACGCTAGACAGTCATTAATAATACTCATGCAGCTAAAAAAAAAATTTTTTTTTTTTTTTAGTGGAGGGGGGTTTCTGGGTACTCGGAAACCCCCCTGGGTGCACCACTGACTGCGCACGTACGGCCTTTGTACACGTGTCTCAGACAACGTTCGGGACTGTGTATGAAACGTAAAGGCCTACACATGTGGCGTGTTTACGCAACATGCGTACAGGTACGCCCACTAAGTTCAAATCACACAATAGCATTGTTTTAGTTTAGGCGATACGGTAGCACAAATTTGTTCAGTTTCCAATATTTAGTTTAAAAGAACCTTCTCTTACTGTGTCACCTCTGGAATTAAGGCTGTTTTATCTGAATGAAAGTTAATTTTCTGTACAGAAAAACCAAAGTGTAAATTAGAGATGAGCGCCGGAAATTTTTCGGGTTTTGTGTTTTGGTTTTGGGTTCGGTTCCGCGGCCGTGTTTTGGGTTCGACCGCGTTTTGGCAAAACCTCACCGAATTTTTTTTGTCGGATTCGGGTGTGTTTTGGATTCGGGTGTTTTTTTCAAAAAACCCTAAAAAACAGCTTAAATCATAGAATTTGGGGGTCATTTTGATCCCAAAGTATTATTAACCTCAAAAACCATAATTTCCACTCATTTTCAGTCTATTCTGAATACCTCACACCTCACAATATTATTTTTAGTCCTAAAATTTGCACCGAGGTCGCTGTGTGAGTAAGATTAGCGACCCTAGTGGCCGACACAAACACCGGGCCCATCTAGGAGTGGCACTGCAGTGTCACGCAGGATGTCCCTTCCAAAAAACCCTCCCCAAACAGCACATGACGCAAAGAAAAAAAGAGGCGCAATGAGGTAGCTGTGTGAGTAAGATAAGCGACCCTAGTGACCGACACAAACACCGGGCCCATCTAGGAGTGGCACTGCAGTGTCACGCAGGATGTCCCTTCCAAAAAACCCTCCCCAAACAGCACATGACGCAAAGAAAAAAAGAGGCGCAATGAGGTAGCTGACTGTGTGAGTAAGATAAGCGACCCTAGTGGCCGACACAAACACCGGGCCCATCTAGGAGTGGCACTGCAGTGTCACGCAGGATGTCCCTTCCAAAAAACCCTCCCCAAACAGCACATGACGCAAAGAAAAAAAGAGGCGCAATGAGGTAGCTGACTGTGTGAGTAAGATAAGCGACCCTAGTGGCCGACACAAACACCGGGCCCATCTAGGAGTGGCACTGCAGTGTCACGCAGGATGGCCCTTCCAAAAAACCCTCCCCAAACAGCACATGACGCAAAGAAAAATAAAAGAAAAAAGAGGTGCAAGATGGAATTGTCCTTGGGCCCTCCCACCCACCCTTATGTTGTATAAACAAAACAGGACATGCACACTTTAACCAACCCATCATTTCAGTGACAGGGTCTGCCACACGACTGTGACTGATATGACGGGTTGGTTTGGACCCCCCCCAAAAAAAGAAGCAATTAATCTCTCCTTGCACAAACTGGCTCTACAGAGGCAAGATGTCCACCTCATCATCATCCTCCGATATATCACCGTGTACATCCCCCTCCTCACAGATTATCAATTCGTCCCCACTGGAATCCACCATCTCAGCTCCCTGTGTACTTTGTGGAGGCAATTGCTGCTGGTCAATGTCTCCGCGGAGGAATTGATTATAATTCATTTTAATGAACATCATCTTCTCCACATTTTCTGGATGTAACCTCGTACGCCGATTGCTGACAAGGTGAGCGGCGGCACTAAACACTCTTTCGGAGTACACACTTGTGGGAGGGCAACTTAGGTAGAATAAAGCCAGTTTGTGCAAGGGCCTCCAAATTGCCTCTTTTTCCTGCCAGTATAAGTACGGACTGTGTGACGTGCCTACTTGGATGCGGTCACTCATATAATCCTCCACCATTCTTTCAATGTTTAGAGAATCATATGCAGTGACAGTAGACGACATGTCCGTAATCGTTGTCAGGTCCTTCAGTCCGGACCAGATGTCAGCATCAGCAGTCGCTCCAGACTGCCCTGCATCACCGCCAGCGGGTGGGCTCGGAATTCTGAGCCTTTTCCTCGCACCCCCAGTTGCGGGAGAATGTGAAGGAGGAGATGTTGACAGGTCGCGTTCCGCTTGACTTGACAATTTTCTCACCAGCAGGTCTTTCAACCCCAGCAGACTTGTGTCTGCCGGAAAGAGAGATCCAAGGTAGGCTTTAAATCTAGGATCGAGCATGGTGGCCAAAATGTAGTGCTCTGATTTCAACAGATTGACCACCCGTGAATCCTTGTTAAGCGAATTAAGGGCTCCATCCACAAGTCCCACATGCCTAGCGGAATCGCTCCGTGTTAGCTCCTCCTTCAATGTCTCCAGCTTCTTCTGCAAAAGCCTGATGAGGGGAATGACCTGACTCAGGCTGGCAGTGTCTGAACTGACTTCACGTGTGGCAAGTTCAAAGGGCATCAGAACCTTGCACAACGTTGAAATCATTCTCCACTGCGCTTGAGACAGGTGCATTCCACCTCCTATATCGTGCTCAATTGTATAGGCTTGAATGGCCTTTTGCTGCTCCTCCAACCTCTGAAGCATATAGAGGGTTGAATTCCACCTCGTTACCACTTCTTGCTTCAGATGATGGCAGGGCAGGTTCAGTAGTTTTTGGTGGTGCTCCAGTCTTCTGTACGTGGTGCCTGTACGCCGAAAGTGTCCCGCAATTCTTCTGGCCACCGACAGCATCTCTTGCACGCCCCTGTCGTTTTTTAAAAAATTCTGCACCACCAAATTCAAGGTATGTGCAAAACATGGGACGTGCTGGAATTTGCCCATATTTAATGCACACACAATATTGCTGGCGTTGTCCGATGCCACAAATCCACAGGAGAGTCCAATTGGGGTAAGCCATTCCGCGATGATCTTCCTCAGTTGCCGTAAGAGGTTTTCAGCTGTGTGCGTATTCTGGAAACCGGTGATACAAAGCGTAGCCTGCCTAGGAAAGAGTTGGCGTTTGCGAGATGCTGCTACTGGTGCCGCCGCTGCTGTTCTTGCGGCGGGAGTCCATACATCTACCCAGTGGGCTGTCACAGTCATATAGTCCTGACCCTGCCCTGCTCCACTTGTTCACATGTCCGTGGTTAAGTGGACATTGGGTACAACTGCATTTTTTAGGACACTGGTGAGTCTTTTTCTGACGTCCGTGTACATTCTCGGTATCGCCTGCCTAGAGAAGTGGAACCTAGATGGTATTTGGTAACGGGAGCACACTGCCTCAATAAATTGTCTAGTTCCCTGTGAACTAACGGCGGATACCGGACGCACGTCTAACACCAACATAGTTGTCAAGGCCTCAGTTATCCGCTTTGCAGCAGGATGACTGCTGTGATATTTCATCTTCCTCGCAAAGGACTGTTGAACAGTCAATTGCTTACTGGAAGTAGTACAAGTGGGCTTACGACTTCCCCTCTGGGATGACCATCGACTCCCAGCAGCAACAACAGCAGCGCCAGCAGCAGTAGGCGTTACACGCAAGGATGCATCGGAGGAATCCCAGGCAGGAGAGGAATCATCAGAATTGCCAGTGACATGGCCTGCAGGACTATTGGCATTCCTGGGGAAGGAGGAAATTGACACTGAGGGAGTTGGTGGGGTGGTTTGCGTGAGCTTGGTTACAAGAGGAAGGGATTTACTGGTCAGTGGACTGCTTCCGCTGTCGGCCAAAGTTTTTGAACTTGTCACTGACTTATTATGAATGCGCTGCAGGTGACGTATAAGGGAGGATGTTCCGAGGTGGTTAACGTCCTTACCCCTACTTATTACAGCTTGACAAAGGGAACACACGGCTTGACAAATGTTGTCCGCATTTCTAGTGAAATACTTCTACACCGAAGAGCTGATTTTTTTGGTATTTTCACCAGGCATGTCAACGGCCATATTCCTCCCACGGACAACAGGTGTCTCCCCGGGTGCCTGACTTAAACAAACCACCTCACCATCAGAATCCTCCTGGTCAATTTCCTCCCCAGCGCCAGCAACACCCATATCCTCCTCATCCTGGTGTACTTCAACACTGACATCTTCAATCTGACTATCAGGAACTGGACTGCGGGTGCTCCTTCCAGCACTTGCAGGGGGCGTGCAAATGGTGGAAGGCGCATGCTCTTCACGTCCAGTGTTGGGAAGGTCAGACATCGCAACCGACACAATTGGACTCTCCTTGTGGATTTGGGATTTCGAAGAACGCACAGTTCTTTGCTGTGCTTTTTCCAGCTTGAGTCTTTTCAGTTTTCTAGCGAGAGGCTGAGTGCTTCCATCCTCATGTGAAGCTGAACCACTAGCCATGAACATAGGCCAGGGCCTCAGCCGTTCCTTGCCACTCCGTGTGGTAAATGGCATATTGGCAAGTTTACGCTTCTCCTCCGACAATTTTATTTTAGGTTTTGGAGTCCTTTTTTTACTGATATTTGGTGCTTTGGATTTGACATGCTCTGTACTATGACATTGGGCATCGGCCTTGGCAGACGACGTTGCTGGCATTTCATCGTCTCGGCCATGACTAGTGGCAGCAGCTTCAGCACGAGGTGGAAGTGGATCTTGATCTTTCCCTAATTTTGGAACCTCAACATTTTTGTTCTCCATATTTTAATAGGCACAACTAAAAGGCACCTCAGGTAAACAATGGATATGGATGGATACTAGTATACAATTATGGATGGACTGCCGAGTGCCGACACAGAGGTAGCTACAGCCGTGGACTACCGTACTGTACTGTGTCTGCTGCTAATATAGACTGGATGATAATGAGATGTAGTATGTATAAAGAAGAAAGAAAAAAAAACCACGGGTAGGTGGTATACAATTATGGATGGACTGCCGAGTGCCGACACAGAGGTAGCTACAGCCGTGGACTACCGTACTGTACTGTGCCTGCTGCTAATATAGACTGGATGATAATGAGATGTAGTATGTATAAAGAAGAAAAAAAAAACCACGGGTAGGTGGTATACAATTATGGACGGACTGCCGAGTGCCGACACAGAGGTATCTACAGCCGTGGACTACTGTACTGTACTGTGTCTGCTGCTAAAATAGACTGGATGATAATGAGATGTAGTATGTATAAAGAAGAAAAAAAAAACCACGGGTAGGTGGTATACAATTATGGATGGACTGCCGAGTGCCGACACAGAGGTAGCTACATCCGTGGACTACCGTACTGTACTGTGTCTGCTGCTAATATAGACTGGATGATAATGAGATGTAGTATGTATAAAGAAGAAAAAAAAAACCACGGGTAGGTGGTATACAATTATGGACGGACTGCCGAGTGCCGACACAGAGGTAGCTACAGCCGTGGACTACCGTACTGTACTGTGTCTGCTGCTAATATAGACTGGATGATAATGAGATGTAGTATGTATAAAGAAGAAAGAAAAAAAAACCACGGGTAGGTGGTATACAATTATGGATGGACTGCCGAGTGCCGACACAGAGGTAGCTACAGCCGTGGACTACCATACTGTACTGTGTCTGCTGCTAATATAGACTGGATGATAATGAGATGTAGTATGTATAAAGAAGAAAAAAAAAACCACGGGTAGGTGGTATACAATTATGGATGGACTGCCGAGTGCCGACACAGAGGTAGCTACAGCCGTGGACTACCGTACTGTACTGTGTCTGATGCTAATATAGACTGGATGATAATGAGATGTAGTATGTATAAAGAAGAAAGAAAAAAAAAACCACGGGTAGGTGGTATACAATTATGGATGGACTGCCGAGTGCCGACACAGAGGTAGCTACAGCCGTGAACTACCGTACTCTGTCTGCTGCGACTGGATGATAAATAATGATATAAAAAATATATATATATCACTACTGCAGCCGGACATGTATATATTATATAATGACGGACCTGCTGGACACTGTCTGTCAGCAGAATGAGTTTTTTATAGAATAAAAAAACACCACACAAGTCACACGATGAGTGTTTAACTTTTTCAGGCAATCACAATATAGTATACTATACTGGTGGTCAGTGTGGTCAGGTCACTGGTCAGTCACACTGGCAGTGGCACTCCTGCAGCAAAAGTGTGCACTGTTTAATTTTAATAATATGTACTCCTGGCTCCTGCTATAACCTATAACTGCTCCCCAGTCTCCCCCACAATTAAGCTGTGTGAGCACAGTCAGATATTATACATAGATGATGCAGCACACTGGGCTGAGCACAGATATGGTATGTGACTGAGTCACTGTGTATCGTTTTTTTCAGGCAGAGAACGGATTATATTAAATAAAACTGCACTGGTGGTCACTGGTCAGTGGTCAGTCACTAGTAAACTCTGCACTCTCTAGTACTCCTAAGCTCCAGTAAATCAAGTGTCTCTGTCTCAATCTCACTCTCTCTCTTCTAATCTAAATGGAGAGGACGCCAGCCACGTCCTCTCCCTATCAATCTCAATGCACGTGTGAAAATGGCGGCGACGCGCGGCCTCTTATATAGAATCCGAGTCTCGCGATAGAATCCGAGCCTCGCGAGAATCCGACAGCGTCATGATGACGTTCGGGCGCGCTCGGGTTAACCGAGCAAGGCGGGAAGATCCGAGTCGCTCAGATCCGTGTAAAAAAAGCTGAAGTTCGGGCGGGTTCGGATTCCGAGGAACCGAACCCGCTCATCTCTAGTGTAAATGAGTGAACGAGCGTGAGTGTGCAAACAATAAAGGTTTTGTGGACCCAGGGAATTCGGGATCCCGTAGGAGACCACACCAGGTGAGTGGACACTTGGTGGCGTGGGAGTGGCTTGCTCACGTTAACATTGATTAGAGTACAAAGGAGCAAGTAGTAGCTAACAGCAGACTAAGAGGTCAGCAAAGTCAGAAAACCGCTGACAAAGTCACACGAAGCTCTGAATACAGTGGCCTAACAGGTCGGCGGAGAGTATTATAGAGAGCGCAGCATCGGGGGTTGGCGTAGTACCCATATAGGCTTCTTCTGAAAAGCTCCGGCTTAGGTTTCGCAGCCTGAAAAAACGATTCCATTGGTCGTACAGCGGATAAGTAACAGTTACCTATACGCTGTGTGATTGTACCGCGCGTTAGTGTGTGCAATATTTAGCTCAATGTGATACCCTTTATGACATTTGCGTAAAATCGCGGGATCATAGGCGCTAAGTGTAGCACACGCAACGTGATTTGTGTAAAAAAATTTTTATTTTAAGGGAGTTTTGCTGGTCATTCAGGAAATCTCCAACGACCAATATTTACTGGTTAAGGTAAGTCACTCTCACACATTTCCAGTAAATAGAGGTTACACAGGGGCCCTAGGTTGGGTACGTACCGGCGCTGATGACAGTGTTTAGGTGTATTGGCCAACGTGGGCGTGAGTGGGTGAGAGCACTCGTTGAACTTTCACCGTTGCCTTACCACTGAGTATTTTGTTTTTTTGTAGGAATTAGCTGAGAAGGCAATACCTGCAAAAGATGTGGGCCAGTTGCTCAAGTAAGGGACGATCAACCAGGGTTCAGGTTGATATTCCGTGGCCCAAGGGGTCGGCGAGGTACATAATGTGTGAGAAATACGGATCACACGCAGAGGTTTTATGCAATGAATGGGAACGTATGACTGCGGGAGATAGGGAACCATTCCCTAAGGTAGGCAGTTTTAGTCCAGAGGTGTTGCAAAATTTAAGGAGAAGGATATGTCTAATAAAATCCAGAAAACAAAGGATTAGACATAATGATTGTTTACATTTATGGCAACAGGAGGGCGATATGCAGAGGGAACTAGCTCACACAGCCGGTTCCAACCCTAGCAGGAAACTGATAGCAACTGCACCACCACCACCGTACATCACTGGAGAGAAAGTGGCTACAGACAATGGCATACTAATATATAATAACAGTGAACTTAATAAATGTGTTAATGCTAACCCGTGCAAGTTGTATCCCATCTTAAACTTCCCTCAGGACTGCGAGCAAGAAGATGAGCCCAGCACGATATCGGCACTCTCTCTTGCAGCCACAATACAAGACACACAAGTGGGCACGGCCCAACCAGTAAGAGTAGTAGCAAAGGCCCCTAGCGGAGGGACAGGTGAGATCATGTCCATAGGTAAGTACGGTACAGTATATTATGCAGAGACAATTGCACCTCACATTATAGAAGCAACCCAGAATGATATAATTGAACTAAATCCTGTCAGGGTGATCACAGTCCCCAATGGGAAGACCGACGCTCAGGGAATCACTCCCGTCAGGAACATTGCTATGCATTGTCCTTGGTACCGGACAGAATTGAGGACAATTATGTCTGAATTTCCCGATCCCAGAAAGAATCTAGCCGCATGTCAGAGGTTTATTAGAGAACTAGGTAACGCCACAGAACCCACAAACAAAGATTGGCAGACAGTGCTACGGGCATGTTTACCCTCCAATATTGACCCTGCAAAATTCATCAGTGATTGTAAATTAGACGCAGAAGTACCTCTCACTGATGAATACACTCAGGAGAATGTATGACAGATCAATCTGCAATTAGGAGTATATTTCCCAACTGTTGTCAAGTGGAATAAATTCTTCTCCATTAGACAAAAAGAAGGTGAAACGGCTTCTGAATATTTCCATCGAGCACTGCAGGAAATGGCTAGATACACTGGGGCCGAGGACATTAAGGAAAATGTACAGAGAGGTAGCTGTGTCCGTATTAATGGACGGCTTGAAAGAAACGTTGAGAACGAGAGTACAAACCACTCAACCTAATTGGAGAGGTATTTCGGTGGCTGTATTAAGAGAGTCCGCTATCGAGCATGATCGGAACATCATTAGGCACAGGGAGTCACAGGGGGATAAGCTGATGACAGTAAGTATAAAAGCCCTGACAACGAAGCCACATCAGCCAAAACCCCAGACCCCTGATGGTAAGTCGTATGTAGTAAAATGTTATAAATGTCAGAGGGAAGGACATTACGCACGTAACTGTAATTTTGAAGACCCACATAAGGTATATCGACCCCCTAGACCAGAACATGACCCACAGTATGACACACGTAATTGGGATCAGGTACCACATAGGAGGAGTTATGAGCCACATGCAGGGGAAACCAGGAGGTACCCACCTAGGAGGGACTGGCAGACCTCTGGAAATTCTCAGCTACCCCCCTCACATATTGTAGCTGCCAGTGCGCTGCGGGAGGGTCACAATATACAATAGGGGTTGGGCCACACCTGTAGTTTGCAGCCAGTGAAGTTGATTGCTAGCCTTGGAAGTGAACCCGAGGTCACAGTTAATGTAGCTGGTAGATCACTACCTTTCCTTGTAGATACAGGGGTGGCCAGGTCAGTGTTAAATTCAACGGTAGGTATGAAAACCACGGGTAAAACAATTCCAGCAATGGGGGTAACAGGAGTAGTACAACACTACCCTTTAGGTAGACCAGCAGAGATTACGATAGGGCCTTTGCAGACCAAGCATTCCTTTTTGCTAGCTGCATCGGCTCTGACTAATCTACTTGGGGGAGATTTATTTTGTAAGATGAGGTGTGTCATATATTGTACTCCTGAGGGTGTCTTCTTAGATATACCCGAGAATCACATTCAGGAAGTGCAGGATGTTAGACACCCCACAAAGGTTAATGTCACACTCTGCTGTTATAGACAAGTGTCCATCCAAGGTAGAGGAAATGATCTCCCAAATACCGGAATCCCTCTGGACCAAAGATGGACAAGACACTGTATTGATGGCAAATGTAGCTCCTGTAGTAGTGCAAGTAAAAGATGGTAGGATAGCTCCAAAAATCCCACAGTATCCTCTGAAGCCAGAGGTGGAATTAGGAGTGTACCCAGTCATAGAGCGCTTGCTACAACAGGGCATCCTAGTTAGGACGTCCAGCACTGCCAATAGTCCCATCTTCCCTGTGAAAAAGAGTGGGGGGAGGGGTTACAGGCTAGTGCAGGATCTAAGAGGGATAAACAAAATAGTTGAGAGCCAATTCCCCGTAGTGCCAAATCCAGCTGTCATCCTCATGCAAATTCCTCCTACTGCGAAATTTTTCACTGTCATTGACCTCTGCTCCGCTTTCTTTTCGGTCCCTCTGCACCCTGACAGCCAATACTTGTTCGCATTTACATACAGGGGAGTACAGTACACCTGGACTCGCTTACCCCAATGTTTAATTGACAGCCCAAGTATTTTCTCCCAGGCTTTGCATAACTGTTTACAATCCTTTCAACCTGAGAGCGAATCAGTATTAATACAGTATGTAGATGACTTACTGCTGTGTTCTGATTCACTCGAATCGTCCTTGAAAGACACGAAACAGCTTCTGTTTCACCTTTCTAATACGGGACATAAGGTTTCGAAGGATAAGTTACAGTTGTG
This sequence comes from Pseudophryne corroboree, assembly GCF_028390025.1. Taxonomy (NCBI): domain Eukaryota; kingdom Metazoa; phylum Chordata; class Amphibia; order Anura; family Myobatrachidae; genus Pseudophryne; species Pseudophryne corroboree. Next base: position 289,968 of record NW_026967597.1, on the reverse strand, counting down.
CCAGACCAAGGTAAAATATTTGGGACATTGCTTGACGCAAGGACTTAGACATCTCACCGCTGATAGAATACAGGCGATTCGTGACATGACTCTGCCACAAACCCAGCAGCAGATCCGCACTTTCCTTGGAATGTGTGGGTACTGCCAAAACTGGATTCCAGGGTTCTCCATACTGGCTTTACCTTTGCAGGAAATGGTCTCCTCGAACAAACCAGATCGGATCTCTCATACAGACGAGTCCGAGCTGGCATTTGAGAGACTTAAACAATGCCTATCGCAGGCACCTGCACTAGGCATGCCAGATTATGGGAAACCCTTTGAATTATATGGTACGGAAAGTGCTGGGTGCACGGCAGGTGTTTTAACACAGAGACATGGTGATGCCAGCAGGCCGGTAGCTTGCTACAGTGCACAGTTGGACACCGTAGCATGATCTCTCCCCACATGCTTGTGAAGTGTTGCAGCAATGGCTTTGCTAGTGAGTAAAAGCGAAGATGTAGTGTTAGGACACAACCTGACCATTCATACACCTCTTTCAGTGTCAGCCTTACTGACTTCTGCCCAAACCAGACATGTCTCATCAGCACGGTTTACAAGGTGGGAGTTAGCACTAATGGTCCCTGTAAACATCACCATAAAAAGATGCAGCGCACTAAATCCTGCAACTTACCTCCCGGATATGCCTGGACAGGCACAAAGGGTGGAGGATAAGAATGATGGTGAAGGAGGATTTAGTACAGACACTGACACACATGATTGTATGGAATATCTGAACCAAACTTTCACTGCAAGACCTGACATTAGTGACAACCCACTGGAAGACGTAGATTTTATTTTTTACACTGACGGTAGTTGCCACAGACAGACGGACTTGGGAGACTTTTGTACTGGATACACAGTCGTAGATGACAGAGGTATCATAGAAGCTGAACCCCTGGGCCCACCTCACTCAGCACAAGTTGCTGAGCTGGTCGCCCTAACCAGAGCATGTGAATTGGCTAAGGGTAAGTCAGCCAATATCTACACAGATTCTAGGTATGCCTTTGGAGTAGTGCATGATTTCGGGGCCCTATGGCGCCTCAGAAATTTCATGACGGCAGCTGGCACACCTGTAGCGCATGCATCCCATATAAAAAGACTCCTAACAGCGATACAGGAACCTGACAGAGTGGCTGTTATCAAGTGTAAAGCCCACACGTACAGCCAAGACCCAGTGTCACTTGGTAATAGCCAGGCAGACAAAGCTGCTAAATCAGCAGCCAGCACCCCCATACAGACAGATATCACACCACTGATGGTATTCAACACCGTCAACACACAAAAATTAAGTGAAATGCAAAATTTGTGTTCCCAACAGGAAAAGGCAGTCTGGAGGTCAAAAGGGTATGGCCAGGAGTCATCAGGACTCTGGACAGATGGACAGGGTAAGCCAGTAGCCCCCAGAGCATATCTTCCAAGTTTAGCTGAGGCGGCACATGGTCTGACTCATCTGGGCAAAGAGGGTATGTGTAAGCTGGTGAGAGCCTACTGGTGTGCGCCAGGATTCTCTTCTCATGCGGGTAAGAGAGCAATGACATGTCTTATCTGCTTGAGGAAGAATATTGGAAAGTCAATACCAACAGAACCATCCCATATCCCGCCAACAGACGGCCCTTTTCAGGTGATACAAATTGATTTCATACAGTTGCCACCCTGCAGAAATGTAAAATATGTGTTAGTCTGTATTGATGTGTTTTCAAATTGGGTAGAAGCATTCCCGGCTGCCACAAATACTGCTACGTTTACTGCAAAGAAAATTGTGCAGGAATTTGTGTGCAGATATGGTATCCCTAGGATAATTGAAAGCGATAGGGGTACCCATTTTACAGGTGAAGTCTTTTAGGTAATGTGCAAACTGATGGGAATTAATAGCAAGCTGCATACTCCGTACCGCCCACAGGCAAGTGCGAAGGTGGAAAGAGTAAACAGCACTATTAAGAATAAGCTGAGCAAGTGATGGCTGAAACAGGATTGTTGTGGCCAGAAGCTTTGCCACTTGTATTGTACAGCATCAGAACCACTCCCAGGTCCCCTCTTAATCTGTCCCCCTTTGAAATTATTTTTGGTCGACAACCCCATGTGATGATTGACCCCCAGGATGATTTGAAATGTAACAATGAAGTCACTGTAAAGTATTTGGTTAAGATAAGCAAGCAGTTAAGGAATCAAAACGACAACTTAAAGCTAGTGATTCCTGACCTACCAAACAGTAATTGTCATGACATTGAACCTGGGGATTATGTAATGATTTGAAATTTTCTACGCTCAGGTTGCCTTATTGACAGATGGGAAGGACCGTACCAAGTCTTACTAACCAGCACGACAGCATTGAAGGTTGCTGAAAGAGAGACTTGGGTCCACTCGTCCCACTGTAAGAAGGTCACTGACCCAGAGAAAGCCCGTGACAAAGAGCAGACTGCAGAGAACATCGTATCACTGGAGTGTCTGTTCCGGGAAGATTGAGGAGGCACCTGAGCAAGGAGAATAACAAGACCAGAGGCTGTTGTCGCACCAGTTTTTTCTTTCCTTTTTATTATTTTCTCCATCTCCCATTCCCCTCCTTTCCTTCCCCTCCTTGTTTCCTTAATCTCCCCTAACAAGATGGACTTACCCAAAGAGAATGCATTACGGGTTTTCCTGTTGACCCTGTTGTTGACCAGAGCAGTCTGTGTTGGTGAGAGTACCAGAGAGGTCGAGAAAGGATCTGGAATGGGTTCTGATGGTAAGGACAGATTTGTAGAATTCCAAGAGCAACACATTCACCGAGCAAAGGCGAGTATCAGAAAACGATCTGGTAGTCAAGAAACTAGGAGACACTGTGAAGGGTTATTGGCTGAAGAAAATTGTATCTGTAGAAATTGTGAAAACATAGTTGAGGACGGGTGCATCCAGAGATGTCAGTCCAGCATTAATATCAACATGGACCGTCATCCATTGAGTGACTATCACTCATTAGTGGGTAAGGTTTTAAACCAAACGGAATGCTGGGTGTGCTCACAAGTACCTCAAGGTCAGAGCAAGTCAGGACTAGTACCGTATCCTTTAACAGTAGATGAGGTACTTGAATTAAGGGGTGGGAGACCGGTGGACAAGAAATTTAATATTTCTCTGACGTCCTAGTGGATGCTGGGTACTCCGTAAGGACCATGGGGAATAGACGGGCTCCGCAGGAGACTGGGCACTCTTAAAAGAAAGATTAGGTACTATATCTGGTGTGCACTGGCTCCTCCCTCTATGTCCCTCCTCCAGACCTCAGTTAGAATCTGTGCCCGGCCAGAGCTGGTTGCACTCTAGGGGCTCTCCTGAGCTTCTAGTAAAGAAAGTATTTGTAAGGTTTTTTATTTTTAGTGAGATCTGCTGGCAACAGACTCACTGCTACGAGGGACTGAGGGGAGAGAAGCAAACCTACCTGCTTGCAGCTAGCTTGTGCTTCTAAGGCTACTGGACTCCATAAGCTCCAGAGGGTTCGAACACAGGGCCCGACCTCGATCGTCCGTTCCCGGAGCCGCGCCGCCATCCCCCTTGCAGAGCCAGAAGACTGAAGAGAAAGTTGAAAACCGGCGGCTGTAGACTCCTGTCTTCATTAAGGTAGCGCACAGCACTGCAGCTGTGCGCCATTGCTCCCACTGCACACCACACGCTCTGGTCACTGATGGGTGCAGGGCGCTGGGGGGCCCTGGGCAGCAATTAGAGTACCTTAAAGGCATAAAAGCACAAAATACAGTCTAATAAACTGTATATGTGCAAAATCCCCCGCCATTAACAATATAAAAAAGCGGGAAAAGCCCGCCGCTGAAGGGGCGGGGCTATCTTCCTCAGCACACCAGCGCCATTTTCTCTTCACAGCCCCGCTGGAAGGAAGCTCCCCAGGCTCTCCCCTGCAGTATCCAAATACACAAAGGGTGAAAAGAGGGGGGGGCACATAAATTTAGGCGCAAAATTAAATATACAGCAGCTACTGGGTAAACACTGAGTTGTAGTGTGATCCCTGGGTTATATAGCGCTGGGGTGTGTGCTGGCATACTCTCTCTCTGTCTCTCCAAAGGGCCTTGTGGGGGAACTGTCCTCAAATAGAGCATCCCCTGTGTGTGTGGTGTGTCGGTACGCGTGTGTCGACATGTCTGAGGTAAAAGGCTCCTCTAAGGAGGTGATAGTGCGGATATGTGTGTGAGAAGGTGTCTCCGTCGACAACGCCGACACCTGTTTGGATATGTGTAAGTGCTAAGGTGAATTTATTGCACAAAAGGTTAGGGAACAGACAGGAAATCTACCCATGTCTGTCCCTATGTCGCAGAGACCTTCAGAGTCTCACAATGCTCACTATCCAAAATAACAAACACTGGTATCGACACGGAGTTTAACTCCACTGTCGACTACGATAATGCAAAGTTACAGCCAAGATGGCTATAAGGTATTCAATATATGATTATTGAAATAATAGATGATTTGCATATCACTGATGACTCATCTGTCCCTGACACGAGAGTACACATGTTAAGGGGAAGAATGCTGAGGTAAATTTCCCTCCTCTCATGAGGAAAAAGAGCGGGAATCTCCAGACAAGAGACGGCAGCTTCCCACAAGAGAATTCTCAGGCTGTATCCTTTCCCCACTAGGGCCAGGATGTGTTGAGAATCTTCCCCTAGGGCATCCTGTTTGCACAGACGGTAGCACTTGCTATTCTCAGGGATCCTGCAGATAGTGTGCACATTCTAGTATACTACCCAGACCGGCGATTGTGTCGGCAGGGGTTTATAGCGCTGTGGCAGCGTGGACAGGTACCTTATCAGCAGAGATTGAGACCCTATTATAAATATATTAAAGATGCTGTCTTAAGTGATAGATATATAATTATAAAGCATGCCCAAAGAGACATGAGTATACTGGGTCCTAGAGTCAGAGCTATGTCGATCTCTGCTTGACGTGTCCTGTAGGATATGCATTGGACAGATGATGCCGACTTAAGATGCATATTGAAGGCTGAGGATTGTGTGGAGAAGGGTTCTTGGGCCTGGTCTCCACAGCTATATTTGGTAATTCTGCTAGTTTGCCTTATATTACTGCACAGCCTAAGAAAGCACGACATTATTAAATGCAGCCTTTCGAATAAAGAAACAAGAATGTCTGACGTGCGTCCTTTCTTGTCAGAGCCGGGACAGAGGAAATAAGCTGCACAACACAGCTAGTTCCCATGAACAGAAGTCCTCCCCGGCCTTTACAAAAATCCACCAATGTCGGCCGGTGGGGACACGCCTTCGTAAGTTCAGGCACAAGTGGGTGCACTCCCTGTTAGATCCCTGGGCAATAGATATTGTGTCTCAGGGATATAAGCTGCAGGCTTCCCCCAAGAGAGGGAGCCAGTGTTAACTGCAATTCACAAATTGTATCTTAAACAGGTGGTGGTCAAGGGTCCCCTCCTTCAACAAGAGGGTGTTATTATTCGACCATGTTGTAATCCCGAAACCAGACGGTTCGGTCAGATCCATATTGAATTAAAAATCCCTGAACATATAGCTGAGAAGGTTCAAGTTCAAGATGGTATTGCTAAGAGCGGTCAGTGCAAGCCCAAAAAGGATCGAGACATAAGGGATGCATACCTTCATGTCCCCATTTATCCACCTCATTAGGCATACCTCAGAATTGCGGTACGGGATTGTCGTTATCAATTTCTGATGTTGCCGTTTGGTCTCTCCACGGCCCCGAAAAAATTCACCAAGGTAATGGCGGATATGATTGTGCTCCTGCGGAAGCAGGGTGTCACTATTATCACGTACTTGGATGATCTCCTCATAAAAGCGAGATCAAGAGAGCAGTTGCTGAACAGCGTATCACCTTCTCGGGAAGTGTAACGGCAACACGGCTGGATTCTATATATTCCAAAGTCGCAGTTGGTTCCTACAGCTCATCTGCCTCTCCTAGGCACGATCCTAGACACAGACCAGAAAAAGGGTTTATCTCCCGATAGAGAGAGCTCAGGAGCTCATGACACTGGTCAGGAATCTATTAAAACCAAAACAGGTATCAGTACATCACTGCACTCGAGTCCTAGGACGGATGGTGGCATCATACGAGGCCATCCCCTTAGGAAGGTTCCATGCGAGGACCTTCCAATGGGACTTACTGGACAAGTGGTCCACATCACCTCTTCAGATGCATCGGTTAATCACCCTATCCCCCAGGGCCAGGGTGTCTCTCCTGTGGTGGCTGCAGAGTGCTCGCCTTCTCGAGGGCCGCAGATTCGGCATTCAGGACTGGATCCTGGTGACCACGGATGCAAGGCTCCGAGGGTGGGGGGCAGTTACACAGGGAAGAAATTTCCAAGGTCTGTGGTCAAGTCAACAGATTTGCCTTCACATCAATATCCTGGAACTAAGGGCTATATACAACGCCTAAGTCAAGCGGAGATCTTGCTTCGCGACCAACCGGTTCTGATCCAGTCAGACCGCAGCGGTTCATGTAAACCGCCAAGAAGGACAAGGAACAGGGTGGCGAGGGTGGAAGCCACCAGAATTCTTCGCTGGGCGGAGAATCACGTAAGAGCACTGTCAGCAGTGTTCATTCCGGGAGTGGACAACTGGGAAGCAGACTTCCTCAGCAGACACGACCTCCACCCGGGAGAGTGGGGACTTCATACAGAAGTCTTCACGCTGATTGTAAATCGTTGGGAACGGCCACAGGTGGACATGATGGCGTCCCGCCTCAACAAAAAGCTAAAAAGATATTGTGCCAGGTCAAGGGACCCTCAGGCGATAGCTGTGGACGCCCTAGTGACACCATGGGTGTATCAGTCGGTTTATGTGTTCCCTCCTCTTCCTCTCATACCCAAGGTACTGAGGATAATAAGAAGGAGAGGAGTAAGAACTGTACTCATCGTTCCGGATTGGCCAAGAAGAACTTGGTACCAGAACTACAAGAAAGGATCTTAGAGGACCATGGCCTCTGCCTCTCCGACAGGACCTGCTACAGCAGGGGCCATATCTGTTCCAAGACTTACCGCAGCTGCGTGTGACGGCAGGGCGGTTGAACGCCGGATCCTAACGGAAAAGGGCATTCCAGATGAAGACATTCCTACGCTGATAAAAGCTAGGAAGGATGTGACAGCAAAACATTATCACCGCATATGGCGAAAATATGTTGCGTGGTGTGAGGCCAGGAAGGCCCCACCAGAGGAATTCCAGCTGGGTCGATTTCTGCACTTCCTCCAGTCAGGAGTGACTATGGGCCTAAAATTGGGATCCATAAAAGTCCAGATTTCGGCCCTGTCTATTTTCTTTCAAAAAGAACTGGCTTCACTGCCTGAAGTTCAGACGTTTGTTAAGGGAGTGCTGCATATTCAGCCCCTTTTGTGCCTCCAGTGGCACCTTGGGATCTCAACGTTGTGTTGGATTTCCTGAAATCCCATTGGTTTGAGCCACTTAAAACCGTGGAGTTAAAGTATCTCACGTGGAAGGTGGTCATCCTGTTGGCCTTGGCTTCGGCTGGGCGTGTGTCAGAATTGGCGGCTTTGTCATGTAAAAGCCCTTATCTGATTTTCCATATGGACAGGGCAGAATTGAGGACTTGTCCCCATTTTCTCCCAAAGGTGGTATCAGCGTTTCATTTAAACCAACCTATTGTGGTGCCTGCGGCTACTAAGGACTTGGAGGATTCCAAGTTGCTGGACGTAGTCTGGGCCCTGAAAATCTATGTTTCCAGGACGGCTAGAGTCAGAAAAACTGACTCGCTATTTATCCTGCATGCACCCAACAAGCTGGGTGCTCCTGCTTCAAAGCAGACTATTGCTCGCTGGATCTGTAGCACGATTTAGCATGCACATTCTGCGGCAGGACTGCCGCATCCTAAATCAGTGAAAGCCCATTCCACGAGGAAGGTGGGCTCTTCTTGGGCGGCTGCCCGAGGGGTCTCGGCTTTACAACTTTGCCGAGCTGCTACTTGGTCGGGTTCAAACACTTTTGCAAAATTCTACAAGTTTGATACCCTGGCTGAGGAGGACCTTGAGTTTGCTCATTCGGTGCTGCAGAGTCATCCGCACTCTCCCGCCCGTTTGGGAGCTTTGTATAATCCCCATGGTCCTTACAGAGTACCCAGCATCCACTAGGACGTCAGAGAAAATAAGAATTTACTCACCGGTAATTCTATTTCTCGTAGTCCGTAGTGGATGCTGGGAGCCCGTCCCAAATGCGGACTTTCTGCAATACGTGTATATAGTTATTGCTTAACTAAAGGGTTATTGTTCTGAGCCATCTGTTCAATGAGGCTCAGTTGTTGTTCATACTGTTAACTGGGTATAGTTATCACGAGTTGTACGGTGTGATTGGTGTGGCTGGTATGAGTCTTACCCTGGATTCCAAATCCTTTCCTAGTAATGTCAGCTCTTCCGGGCACAGTTTCCTTAACTGAGGTCTGGAGGAGGGGCATAGAGAGAGGAGCCAGTGCACACCAGATATAGTACCTAATCTTTCTTTTAAGAGTGCCCAGTTTCCTGCGGGCCCGTCTATTCCCCATGGTCCTTACGGAGTACCCAGCATCCACTACGGACTACGAGAAATAGAATTACCGGTGAGTAAATTCTTATTTTCTAGGCCCCCTAGTTTGAAGCTCCACCAATATCATGTGGATAGATCCTTAGTATGTTTTATCATTTCCAATTCCCGAAAGCCGGGAAATTGGGAAGTGACATGGAATAACCAAACCATGGCATTTTCACACAGAGCTGACAGAATGCCCGTAGACCCTGAACTTATACGCCAAATAGCCGACAGTGGAAGGTATTTTCGGTGTAGGTATACTCTAGGAAGTAAGGCCATGCGAGTTGGAGAAGTATCACCAGGGTATTGAGCGCATATAATACAGCCTGATACGTGTACTGAACAGATGAGAGAGTTAGGGATTGGATTTTTCACTTGGAAGATTTGCGATATGGTAATGTCATATTCTGTCCCATATGTTCTCCCTGATGATGCATCTTTCATATGTGGGAGGAAGGCGTATAAAGTGGTTTGCCCCAAACTCAGAGGGATTGTGTTACATTGGAAGAGTGTTGCCAGAGGTTAAGACCATAACCCATAATAAGATGAAAGACGTTCACCGCAGTGCTCAAGCTCCTTATACTCACACTCACTACGAACACATTGTTAAGAGACACCTTATAGATAGGACAGAGTACGCAGCCTCTGATTTGATCCACGAATCCACCGGGATTCAATTCCTACTCGCGTTAGACATCACCCGTACCGCCAGAGGAATTATAAATTTTAGGTATATTCATGCGCTAGCGAACCTGATAGATAATATCACCGAGATGTATGATGACACCTTCAGGTATACTGGGAGGGAGTTGCAAGCTTACAAAATGGAACTGATCCAGCACAGGATGGTCCTCAATTACATCACAGCGGTGACAGGCAGGTACTGTGTCACCTTAGCAACTCAGTATGGTGTGAAGTGCTGCACGTATATTACAAACAGCACTGATGACCCAACCAAGGTCATAGATCAAAAGATGGACGATATCTTACAGTTGAAGTGGGAGTTCCGAAGGAGATACAACCTTACCCTTACTGCTGTGAGTAATGAACTGACCGGCTGGGTCTCATGGTTGAACCCACGCAATTGGTTCTCAGGTTTAGGAGAATGGGCTCAAAATGTTATTGTGAGTGTAGGAAAGTTTCTCTTTTGTATCCTGGGAGTTGTCATAATGATTGGTTTGATATTTAGGTGTGTTCGAGTTTTAAAGCGGCGCAAGCACGCCACCAAAGTGATGAGTTTAAGGAGCGGGGGCATTATTACAACAACTGATTTCATTTAAGACCCATCAATAGAGACAATGTTGTGATAAGACGTGATTCCACGGTCCGTTTCTTTCACCCGTTTCTCCTTTGTTTTCCCTCAGCGAAAATTCATCCATACAGAAAAGACTTTGATGAATATTCCCAGCAAAAATACATCCATCTGGAAAATACTTTAATGGACACTCAAAAGACTTTGATGAACACTTAAAACAAAGATACATCCATCCGGAAAATACTTTAATGGACACTCTAAAGACTTTTGATTGACACTCACAGCAAAGATACACCCACACGGACAAGACTTCAACCAACACCCAAGGACGATTGCACAAATGATTATGTTAATGTATTTGTGATTTGTTTCTTATCTTCATCTCTACAACCTTCAGGTAGTGTCACACATAGTCGACAGGTGATATCCATATATTAGCATTCCATATGTTCCCCCTCCATGTATCATTAACTAAATGTGCACCCCATTTGTTGGAACAAGAAGCTGAAAAGAGCTCGGTAGTGTTTGTGTGCCCAATTACAGACCCTTGATACGGGATAAGAAGGATTTATTGTATACTTCGCAATACCTCAAAGCTTATTTAGAACATATATGACACGATGATACATGTCCCTCAGACATGGATTTCATACACACATGCTTTTACTATCCCACTAGGTCATACATTTCCCACCTACACATCTCCTACAACCATACAATTTTCTATAGATGTTGTATTGTATATTTTTCTGTTTAATGTTTAGATAGTGGCAGTTACTGTTAACTGCCAAAGGGTGGACTGTCAAAGTCGAAAAATATTGTAATGCATGTCCCATGTACTAACCCCATGCACATGCCCGCTGCGCGTGCACTCAGTCTGCCGTGCGTGCACATATCCGCAATTTGCGTAACGGAGCTTTCCATGGCCATGCGCCTTAGAGCGTGGTATGCGCATTTACGGTAGAGTTTGTGAACGCATAGAGGGTTATTAGAACATTACATATTTAACCCAAATAGCGTATATTTTAGATATAGTTCCCCTAGACCGCATCAGCGAGTATAAACAGTTTAAACAGTTCCAGGACTAAGGGATTCGCCTTTGCATGATAGGAAGGGTCAGACAAAGGTTAGAAGGTGATGTCTAGTATCCAGCTGTAGGGTATTTTAAGGGTAACATTCCGGTGTTAGTAGGAGAAAGATTGCATGTTCCTGCGTATAGTTATGTACAAAAGTAGAATATAGGTATTAACTGTATTTACTGTATATTATGTATACTGCGGGAATCCAGAGGATACCACTCACAAGAGCAGTTGGGGAAAGACATCGCCCACCTTTTCAAATCAACCTATGACCTCTTTTGTAATGTAGAGACACATCCCTGTGTCCAATGGACAAGGAGATTACAGTGACCATTGTATTGTGTATGCATGTTGTGTATAAAAAGCCCATTGTTGCCTGGCCGGTCAGAAGACTCTGAACTCTATGGGCTAAAACACACTACACGGGGGTTGCAGCCGGGTCTCACCACTGGAAGGTCCGGCGGCCGGGCGGCCGCCGGGCCGTCCTTGGAGCCAGTAAACCATGTGTGTGAAGGGGAGCTTTCACACACAATGGTTTTTTCTGAAGCCGTGTCTGATGCTGCGCATGCGCACAGCATCACACACGGCTCAAAGCCGTCCTGTGTGACAGACACTGCCGGTTTCTCCCGGATGGCAAAAAGCCGGACAAAGTTTGTCCGGCTTTTTGCCATCCGGGGAAAACCGGCTAGTGTGTTACAGCCCTATCTGTATGACCAGCGGAGGACCGGCCGGGTTGTGCTTGCGAACATTCTCACGTATGTACATTCTCTGTAGCCATTATTCTGTTTAGACTTATCTTGTTAGCCTGTAGTGTATAACTTGTATTGTTTTGCCTTTTGGAATTAATCCACGGTGGCCTTAGAACCCTGTGGTTTCAACATCAAACCAGTGTAGTGTCCTCACTTTCCTGCTGGGTTTTAAAGTGTATTTATCTGTATAAGGTGTATAAGTTTTGATAAGGTGTACGCACTGCGGGTACTTTATACCGTCAGCGCTATTAAAGGTTCAAGGTATAACATCGTTGCAGTACTTTACTGTTAAAGGTTTGAAGTGTAATGAAATCATTACTTTGTATCATTAACTCGGTTTAAAGGTTACCAATTGTGTGTGCTGTGCGTACTCTGTACTATCAGCGCAGCGTGTGTACGCCAAGTACGTACCACGTACGGGACTCTGTACGCAAATAGCGTACAGTGTGCGTAGCACGTGTATTAAGTCTAGCGGCCATAGCGGCTCAACGGTAAAAGGGTATTACGAGGTATAGCTTTGTGTTTTAAGATAATATAGACATTATCAATCTGTTACATACATCCTGATACACCTGTTACATACATCCTGATATATCCTGATACACCTGTTACATACATCCTGATACATCCTGATACACCTGTTACATACATCCTGATACATCCTGATACACCTGTTACATACATCCTGATACACCTGTTACATACATCCTAATACACCTGTTACATACATCCTGATACACCTGTTACATACATCATAATACACCTGTTACATACATCCTGTTACATTTTGATACACCTGTTACATACACCCTGATACACCTGTTACATACATCCTGATACACCAGTTACACACATCCTGATACACCTGCTACATACATCCTGATACACCTGTTACATACATCCTGATTCACCTGTTACATACATCCTGATACACCTGTTACATACATCCTTATACACCTGTTACATACATCCTGATACACCTGTTACATACATCCTGCTACACCTGTTACATACATCCTGATACACCTGTTACATACATCCTGATACATCCTGTTACATACATCCTTATACACCTGTTACATACATCCTGATACATCCTGTTACATACATCCTGATACACCTGCTACATACATCCTGATTCACCTGTTACATACATCCTGATACACCTGCTACATACATCCTGATATACCTGTTACATACATCCTGATATTCCTGATACACCTGTTACATACATCCTAATACACCTGTTACATACACCCTGATACACCTGTTACATACATCCTGATACACCTGCTACATACATCCTGATACACCTGTTACATACATCCTGATACACCTGTTACATACATCCTGATACATGTCTGCTGCCCTCTGGTGGATTATACATGCACTACACCCAGTAGAGAGCTTTTGTATATAGGTGGTCATTCTGAGTTGATCGCTAGCTGAAAATGTTCGCTGCGCAGTGATGATGCAAAAAAATGGCACTTCTGCGCATGCGTATGTGGCGCAATGTGCACGCGAGATGTACTTTCACAACGGCCGATGTAGTTTCACACAAGGTCTAGCGACGTTTTTCAGTCGCACTGCTGGCCGCAGAGTGATTGACAGGAAGTGGGCGTTTTTGGGTGTCAAGTGACCGTTTTCAGGGAGTGTTCGAAAAAACACAGGCGTGCCAGGAAAAACGCAGGCGTGGCTAGGTGAAAGCAGGGCATGTTTGAGACATCAAATCCAGAACTGAACAGTCTGAAGTGATCACAAGCGCTGAGTAGGTCTGAAGCAACTCAGAAACTGCACAATTTTTTTTTGTAGCCGCTCTGCGATCCTTTCGTTCGCACTTCTGCTAAGCTAAGATACACTCCCAGAGGGCGGCGGCATAGCGTTTTGCACGGCTGCTAAAACTTGCTAGCGAGCGATCAACTCGGAATGACCCCCATAGTGCCTAATATTGTAAAACAACATTTTCCTCTAATGGCCAAAACCATGTGCACTGCAGGTGGGGCAGATGTAACATGTGCAGAGAGAGTTAGATTTGGGAGTGTTATATTGTTTCTGTGCAGGGTAAATACTTTCTGCTTTATTCTTACACTGCAATTTAGATTTCAGTTTGAGCACACCCCACCCAAATCTAACTCTCTCTGCACATGTTACATCTGCCCCACCTGCAGTGCACATGTTACATCTGCCTCCCTGCAGTGCAGCATGGTTTTGCACATTAGAGAAAAATGTTGTTTTGCAATCAATCTTGAATTAGGCCCATAGTACCACATTCAGTCAGTGACCGGCGTGGTGTCGGCAGAGAATTCTTTGCTGGTTTTGTATGAGGTGCAGTATGGTAAGAAGAGCTGCGTTATTGTTACTGATATTCTATAGGATAAATTACTGGATAAAACTAACCTACAACTTTCCTAACTCAGTTTGTAGTAATATTACATTGATATCATCATGTGTGTGAATGTGTGTATTATATATGTGTATATATGTGTGTGTATATGTGTGTAATATAAATGTGTATATATGTGTGTATATGTGTGTATTATATATGTGTATATATTAGAGATGTGCACCGGACACTTTTCGGGTTTTGTGTTTTGGTTTTGGATTCGGTTCCGCGGTCGTGTTTTGGATTCGGACGCGTTTTGGCAAAACCTCCCTTTCAAATTATTCTCGGATTCGTATGCGTTTTGGATTTGGGTGGTTTTTTTTTCAAAAACCGCTCAAAAACAGCTTAAATCATAGAATTTGGGGGTCATTTTGATCCTATAGTATTATTAACCTCAATAACCATAATTTCCACTCATTTCCAGTCTATTCTGAACACCTCACACCTCACAATATTATTTTTAGTCCTACAATTTGCACCAAGGTCGCTGGATGACTAAGCTAAGCGACCCCAGTGGGTGGCACAAACACCTGGCCCATCTAGGAGTGGCACTGCAGTGTCAGACAGGATGGCACTTAAAAAAACAGTCCCCAAACAGCATATGATGCAAAGATAAATAAATTAAAAAAGAGGTGCAAGATGGAATTGTCCTTGGGACCTTCCACCCACCCTTATGTTGTATAAACAGGGCATGCACACTTTATCAAATCCATCATTTCAGCGACAGGGTCTGCCACACGACTGTGGCTGAAATGACTGGTTGGTTTGGGCCCCCACCAAAAAAGAAGCAATCAATCTCTCCTTGCACAAACTGGCTCTACAGAGGCAAGATGTCCACCTCATCGTCCGATTCCTCACCCCTTTCATTGTGTACATCCTCCTCCTCACAGAGTATTAATTCGTCCCCACTGGAATCCACCATCTCAGGTCCCTGTGTACTTTCAGGAGGCAATTGCTGGTGAATGTCTCCACGGAGGAATTGATTATAATTAATTTTGATGACCATCTTCTCCACATTTTCTGGAAGTAACCTCGTACGCCGATTGCTGACAAGGTGAGCGGCTGCACTAAACACTCTTTCGGAGTACACACTGGAGGGGGGGCAACTTAGGTAAAATAAAGCCAGATTGTGCAAGGGCCTCCAAATTGCCTCTTTTTCCTGCCAGTATACGTACGGACTGTCTGACATGCCTACAGTGATACTGTCACTCATATAATCCTCCACCATTCTTTCAATGGTGACAGAATCATGTGCAGTGACAGTAGACGACATGTCAGTAATCATTGGCAGGTCCTTCAGTCCGGACCAGATGTCAACACTTGCTCCTGACTGCCCTGCATCACCAGCGGGTGGTTTTGGAAATGTTATCCTTTTCCTGGCAGCTCCAGTGGCGGAAGAAAATGAAGAAGCAGCTGTTGGCAGGTCACGTTCCGCTTGACTTGACAATTGTCTCACCAGCAGGTCTTTGAACGTCTGCAGACTTGTGTCTGCCGGAAAGAGAGATACAACGTAGGTTTTAAACCTAGGATCGAGCACGGTGGCCAGAATGTAGCGCTCTGATTTCAACAGATTGACCACCCGTGAATCCTGGTTAAGCGAATGAAGGGCTTCATCCACAAGTCCCACATGCCTAGCGGAATCGCTCTGTTTTAGCTTCTCCTTCAATCTCTCCAGCTTCTTTTGCAAAAGCCTGATGAGGGGAATGCATACAACTGCATTTTTTAGGAAACTGGTGACTGTTTTTCTAACGTCTGTGTACATTCTCGGTATCGCCTGTCTAGAGAAGTGGAACCTAGATGGGATTTGGTACCGGGGACACACTACCTCAAGCAATTCTCTAAGTCCCTGTGAACTAACGGTGGATACCGGATGCACGTCTAATGCCAACATAGCTGTCAAGGCCTGAGTTATCCACTTTGCAACAGGATGACTGCTGTGATATTTCATCTTCCTCACAAAGGACTGTTGGACAGTCAATTGCTTACTGGAAGTAGTACAAGTGGGCTTACGACTTCCCCTCTGGGATGACCATCGACTCCCAGCGGCAACAACAGCAGCAGCAGCAGTAGGCGTTACACTCAAGGATGCATCAGAGAAATCCCAGTTAGGAGAGGACTCATCAGAATTGCCAGTGACATGGCCTGCAGGACTATTGGCATTCCTGTCTAAGGAGGAAATGTACACTGAGGAGTTGGTGGTGTGGTTTGCACTGGGAGCTTGGGTACAAGAGGAAGAAGGGATTTAGTTGTCAGTGGACTGCTTTCGCTATCACCCAAAGTTTTTGAACTTGTCACTGACTTATGATGAACAGGTGTCTCCCCGGGTGCCTGACTTAAACAAACCACCTCTCCATCAGATTCCTCCTTGTCAATTTCCTCCTCAGCGCCAGCAACACCCATATCCTCATCCTGCTATACTTCAACAGTGACATCTTCAATTTGACTATCAGGAACTGGACTGCGGGTGCTCCTTCCAGCACTTGCAGGGGGTGTGCAAATGGTGGAAGGCGCAAGCTCTTCCCGTCCAGTGTTGGGAAGGTCAGGCATCGCAACCGATACAATTGGACTCTCCTTGTGGATTTGGGATTTCAAAGAACGCACAGTTCTTTGCGGTGCTTTTGCCAGCTTGAGTCTTTTCATTTTTCTAGCGAGAGGCTGAGTGCTTCCATCCTCATGTGAAGCTGAACCACTAGCCATGAACATAGGAGAGGGCCTCAGCCGTTCCTTGCCACTCCGTGTCGTAAATCGAATATTGGCAAGTTCACACTTCTCCTCAGACGATTTTAATTTAGATTTTTGGGTCATTTTACTGAACTTTAGAGTTTTGGATTTTACATGCTCTCTACTATGACATTGGGCATCGGCCTTGGCAGACGACGTTGATGGCATTTCATCGTCTCGGCCATGACCAGTGGCAGCAGCTTCAGCACTAGGTGGAAGTGGATCTTGATCTTTCCCTATTTTACCCTCCACATTTTTGTTCTCCATTTTTTAATGTGTGGAATTATATGCCAGTAATATTATTATATCAATAGCAATTGCCTACTGTACTGTACTACTATATACTGGTGGTCACCAAAATGTTGCACTGTACTACTATATACTGCTCACAACAATGCAGCACAGATATGGATACTTAAAGTGACACGGGCTGCAAGATACAGCAATGGCCTACTGTACTGTAATACTATATATACTGGTGGTCACCAAAATGCTGCACTGTACTACTATATACTGCTCACAACAATACAGCTCAGATATGGATACTTGAAGTGACACGGAGCTGCAAGATACAGCAATGGCCTACTGTACTGTACTACTATGTATACTGGTGGTCACCAAAATGCTGCACTGTACTACTATATACTGCTCACAACAATGCAGCACAGATATGGATACTTGAAGTGACACAGAGCTGCAAGATACAGCAATGGCCTACTGTACTGTACTACTATATATATGGGTGGTCACCAAAATGCTGCACTGTACTACTATATACTGCTCACAACAATGCAGCACAGATATGGATACTTGAAGTGACATGGAGCTGCAAGATATAGCAATGGCCTACTGTACTGTACTACTATATATACTGGTGGTCACCAAAATGATGCACTGTAATACTATATACTGCTCACAACAATGCAGCACAGATATGGATACTTGAAGTGACACGGAGCTGCAAGATACAGCAATGGCCTACTGTACAGTACTACTATATACTGGTGGTCACCAAAATGATGCAATGTACTACTATATACTGCTCACAACAATGCAGCACAGATATGGATACTTGAAGTGACACACAGCTGGAAGATACAGCAATGGCCTATTGTACTGTACAACTATACTAGTGGTCACCAAAATGTTGCACTGTACTACTATATAGTATATACTGGTCACACAACAATGCAGCAGATATTGAGCACTGATCAGGATACTAGAACGGAGTCTGACATGGAGCTGCAAGATACAGCAATGGCCTACTGTACTGTACTACTATAAACTGGTGGTCACCACAATGCAGCACACTGAGCACAGATATTGAGCTTTTCAGGCAAAGAACGTAGCCACGTCCTCTCCGCTCAATCTACAATGCACGAGTGAAAATGGCGGCGACGTGCGGTTCTTTATATAGAATACGAATCTCGCTAGAATCCGACAGCGGGATGATGACGTTCGGCCTTATTCGGGTTAACCGAGCAAGGCGGAAGATCGGAGGCTGCCTCGGACCCGTGTAAAACACGTGAAGTTCGGGGGGATTCGGATCTCGACGAACCGAACCCGCTCATCTCTAGTTATTATTATTTGACATTATCAGTGATTCATCCACTCATCCTCCTGTCTATCTGTGTGTTACCCGTACGCTGCTCTCCACTTACATACAGGCTCCATGCTGTAATGTGCATCGTGTGTGTGTTATTATTATGTGTCATTATCAGTGATTCACCCGCTCATCCTCCTGTCTATCTGTCTGTTACCCGGAGGCTACGCTCCACTTACACACAGGCTCCATGCTGTAATGTGTATCATGTAGGTGTTATTATTATGTGTCATTTTCAGTGATTCCCCCGCTCATCCTCCTGTCTATCTGTGTGTTACCCGGATGCTGCGCTCCACTTACACACAGGCTCCATGCTGTAATGTGCATTGTGTGTGTTATTATTATGTGTCATTATCAGTGATTCCCCCGCTCATCCTCCTGTCTATCTGTGTGTTATCCGGACACTGCGCTCCACTTACACACAGGCTCCATGCTGTAATGTGCATCATGTGTGTGTTATTATTATGTGTCATTATCAGTGATTCCCTCGCTCATCCTCCTGTCTATCTGTGTGTTACCCGGACGCTGCGCTCCACTTACACACAGGCTCCATGCTGTAATGTGCATTGTGTGTGTGTTATTATTATGTGTCATTATCAGTGATTCCCCCGCTCATCCTCCTGTCTATCTGTGTGTTACCCGGACGCTGCGCTCCACTTACACACAGGCTCCATGCTGTAATGTGCATCATTTGTGTGTTATTATTATGTGTCATTATCAGTGATTCCCCCGCTCATCCCCCTGTCTATCTGTGTGTTACCCGGACGCTGCACTCCACTTACACACAGGCTCCATGCTGTAATGTGCATTGTGTGTGTGTTATTATTATGTGTCATTATCAGTGATTCCCCCGCTCATCCTCCTGTCTTTCTCTGTGTTACCCGGACACTGCGCTCCACTTACACACAAGCTCCATGCTGTAATGTGCATTGTGTGTGTGTTATTATTATGTGTCATTATCAGTGATTCCCCCGCTCATCCTCCTGTCTATCTGTGTGTGACCCGGATGCTGCGCTCCACTTACCCACAGGCTCCATGCTGTAATGTGCATCGTGTGTGTGTTATTATTATGTGTCATTATCAGTGATTCCCACGCTCATCCTCCTGTCTATCTGTGTGTTACCCAGACGCTGCGCTCCACTTACACACAGGCTCCATGCTGTAATGTGCATCGTGTGTGTGTGTTATTATTATGTGTCATTATCAGTGATTCCCCCGCTCATCCTCCTGTCTATCTGTGTGTTACCCGGACGCTGCGCTCCACTTACACACAGGCTCCATGCTGTAATGTGCATCGTGTGTGTGTTATTATAATGTGTCATTATCAGTGATTCCCCCGCTCATCCTCCTGTCTATCTGTGTGTGACCCGGATGCTGCACTCAACTTACACCCAGGCTCCATGCTGTAATGTGCATTGTGTGTGTGTTGTTATTATTATGTGTCATTATCAGTGATTCCCCCGCTCATCCTCCTGTCTATCTGTATGTTACCCGGACGCTGAGCTCCACTTACACACAGGCTCCATGCTGTAATGTGCATCATGTGTGTGTTATTATTATGTGTCATTATCAGTGATTCCCTCGCTTATCCTCCTGTCTTTCTGTGTGTTACCCGGACGCTGCGCTCCACTTACACACAGGCTCCATGCTGTAATGTGCATTGTGTGTGTGTTATTATTATGTGTCATTATCAGTGATTCCCCCGCTCATCCTCCTTTCTATCTGTGTGTTACCCGGACGCTGCGCTCCACTTACACACAGGCTCCATGCTGTAATGTGCATCATTTGTGTGTTATTATTATGTGTCATTATCAGTGATTCCCCCGCTCATCCCCCTGTCTATCTGTGTGTTACCCGGACGCTGCACTCCACTTACACACAGGCTCCATGCTGTAATGTGCATTGTGTGTGTGTTATTATTATGTGTCATTATCAGTGACTCCCCCGCTCATCCTCCTGTCTATCTGTGTGTTACCCGGACGCTGCGCTCCACTTACACACAGGCTCCATGCTGCAATGTGCATCGTGTGTGTATTATTATTATGTGTCATTATCAGTGATTCCCCCGCTCATCCTCCAGTCTATCTGTGTGTTACCCTATCGCTGCACTCCACTTACACACAGGCTCCATACTGTATTGTGTTTCATGTGTGTGTTATTATTATGTGGCATTATCAGTGATTCCCCCGCTCATCCGCCTGTCTTTCTCTGTGTTACCCGGACACTGCGCTCCACTTACACACAGGCTCCATGCTGTAATGTGCATTGTGTGTGTGTGTTATTATTATGTGTCATTATCAGTGATTCCCCCGCTCATCCTCCTGTCTATCTGTGTGTTACCCGGACGCTGCGCTCCACTTACACACAGGCTCCATGCTGTAATGTGCATCGTGTGTGTGTGTTATTATTATGTGTCATTATCAGTGATTCCCCCGCTCATCCTCCTGTCTATCTGTGTGTTACCCGGACGCTGCGCTCCACTTACACACAGGCTCCATGCTGTAATGTGCATCGTGTGTGTGTTATTATAATGTGTCATTATCAGTGATTCCCCCGCTCATCCTCCTGTCTATCTGTGTGTGACCCGGATGCTGCACTCCACTTACACCCAGGCTCCATGCTGTAATGTGCATTGTGTGTGTGTGTTATTATTATGTGTCATTATCAGTGATTCCCCCGCTCATCCTCCTGTCTATCTGTGTGTTACCCGGACGCTGCGCTCCACTTACACACAGGCTCCATGCTGTAATGTGCATCGTGTGTGTGTTATTATTATGTGACATTATCAGTGATTCCCCCGCTCATCCTCCTGTCTATCTGTGTGTTACCCGGACGCTGCGCTCCACTTACACACAGGCTCCATGCTGTTATGTGCATCGTGTGTGTATAATATTATTATGTGGTATTATCAGTGATTCCCCCGCTCATCCTCCTGTCTATCTGTATGTTACCCGGACGCTGCGCTCCACTTACACACAGGCTCCATGCTGTAATGTGCATCATGTGTGTGTTATTATTATGTGTCATTATCAGTGATTCCCTCGCTTATACTCCTGTCTAGCTGTGTGTTACCCGGACGCTGCGCTCCACTTACACACAGGCTCCATGCTGTAATGTGCATTGTGTGTGTGTTATTATTATGTGTCATTATCAGTGATTCCCCCGCTCATCCTCCTGTCTATCTGTGTGTTACCCGGACGTTGCGCTCCACTTACACACAGGCTCCATGCTGTAATGTGCATCATTTGTGTGTTATTTTTATGTGTCATTATCAGTGATTCCCCCGCTCATCCCCCTGTCTATCTGTGTGTTACCCGGACGCTGCACTCCACTTACACACAGGCTACATGCTGTAATGTGCATTGTGTGTGTGTTATTATTATGTGTCATTATCAGTGATTCCCCCGCTCATCCTCCTGTCTATCTGTGTGTTACCCGGACGCTGCGCTCCACTTACACACAGGCTCCATGCTGCAATGTGCATCGTGTGTGTATTATTATTATGTGTCATTATCAGTGATTCCCCCGCTCATCCTCCTGTCTATCTGTGTGTTACCCTATCGCTGCACTCCACTTACACACAGGCTCCATACTGTATTGTGTAACATGTGTGTGTTATTATTATGTGGCATTATCAGTGATTCCCCCGCTCATCCTCCTGTCTATCTGTGTGTTACCCGGATGCTGCGCTCCACTTACACAGAGGCTCCATGCTGTAATGTGCATCATGTGTGTGTGTTATTATTATGTGTCATTATCAGTGATTCCCCCGCTCATCCTCCTGTCTTTCTGTGTGTTACCCGGATGCTGCGCTCCACTTACACACAGGCTCCATGCTGTAATGTGCATCATGTGTGTGTGTTATTATTATGTGTCATTATCAGTGATTCCCCCGCTCATCCTCCTGTATATCTGTGTGTTACCCGGACGCTGCGCTCCACTTACACACAGGCTCCATGCTGTAATGTGCATCGTGTGTGTGTTATTATTATGTGTCATTATCAGTGATTCCCCCTCTCATCCTCCTGTCTATCTGTGTGTTACCCGGACGCTGCGCTCCACTTACACACAGGCTCCATGCTGCAATGTGCATCGTGTGTGTATAATATTATTATGTGGCATTATCAGTGATTCCCCCGCTCATCCTCCTGTCTATCTGTGTGTTACCCGGATGCTGCGCTCCACTTACACACAGGCTCCATGCTGTAATGTGCATCGTGTGTGTGTTATTATTATGTGTCATTATCAGTGATTCCCCCTCTCATCCTCCTGTCTATCTGTGTGTTACCCGGACGCTGCGCTCCACTTACACACAGGCTCCATGCTGCAATGTGCATCGTGTGTGTATAATATTATTATGTGGCATTATCAGTGATTCCCCCGCTCATCCTCCTTTCTATCTGTATGTTACCCGGACGCTGCGCTCCACTTACACACAGGCTCCATGCTGTAATGTGCATCATGTGTGTGTTATTATTATGTGTCATTATAAGTGATTCCCTCGCTTATCCTCCTGTCTTTCTGTGTGTTACCCGGACGCTGCGCTCCACTTACACACAGGCTCCATGCTGTAATGTGCATTGTGTGTGTGTTATTATTATGTGTCATTATCAGTGATTCCCCCGCTCATCCTCCTGTCTATCTGTGTGTTACCCGGACGCTGCGCTCCACTTACACACAGGCTCCATGCTGTAATGTGCATCGTGTGTGTGTGTTATTATTATGTGTCATTATCAGTGATTCCCCCGCTCATCCTCCTGTCTATCTGTGTGTTACCCGGACGCTGCGCTCCACTTACACACAGGCTCCATGCTGTAATGTGCATCGTGTGTGTGTTATTATTATGTGTCATTATCAGTGATTCCCCCGCTCATCCTCCTGTCTATCTGTGTGTTACCCGGATGCTGCACTCCACTTACACACAGGCTCCATGCTGTAATGTGCATTGTGTGTGTGTTATTATTATGTGTCATTATCAGTGATTCCCCCGCTCATCCTCCTGTCTATCTGTGTGTTACCCGGATGCTGCGCTCCACTTACACACAGGCTCCATGCTGTAATGTGCATCGTGTGTGTGTTATTATTATGTGGCATTATC
Organism: Pseudophryne corroboree; assembly: GCF_028390025.1. NCBI lineage: Eukaryota > Metazoa > Chordata > Amphibia > Anura > Myobatrachidae > Pseudophryne > Pseudophryne corroboree. The sequence goes on along the minus strand of NW_026967597.1, from coordinate 266,513 downwards.
AGTGATTCCCCCGCTCATCCTCCTGTCTATCTGTATGTTACTCGGACGCTGCGCTCCACTTACACACAGGCTCCATGCTGTAATGTGCATTGTGTGTGTGTTATTATTATGTGGTATTATCAGTGATTCCCCCGCTCATCCTCCTGTCTATCTGTGTGTTACCTGGACGCTGCGCTCCACTTACACACAGGATCCATGCTGTAATGTGTATAGTGTGTGTGTTATTATTATGTGTCATTATCAGTGATTCCCCCGCTCATCCTCCTGTCTATCTGTGTGTGACCAGGACGCTGTGCTCCACTTACACACAGGCTCCATGCTGTAATGTGCATCGTGTGTTATTATTATGTGTCATTATCAGTGACTCCGCCGCTCATCCTCCTGTCTATCTGTGTGTTACCCGGATGCTGCGCTCCACTTACACAGAGGCTCCATGCTGTAATGTGCATCATGTGTGTGTGTTATTATTATGTGTCATTATCAGTGATTCCCCCGTTCATCCTCCTGTCTATCTGTGTGTTACCCGGATGCTGCGCTCCACTTACACACAGGCTCCATGCTGTAATGTGCATCATGTGTGTGTGTTATTATTATGTGTCATTATCAGTGATTCCCCCCGCTCATCCTCCTGTCTATCTGTGTGTTACCCGGACGCTGCGCTCCACTTACACACAGGCTCCATGCTGTAATGTGCACCGTGTGTTATTATTATGTGTCATTATCAGTGATTCCCCCGCTCATCCTCCTGTCTATCTATGTGTTACCCGGATGCTGCGCTCCACTTACACAGAGGCTCCATGCTGTAATGTGCATCATGTGTGTGTGTTATTATTATGTGTCATTATCAGTGATTCCCCCGCTCATCCTCCTGTCTATCTGTGTGTTACCCGGATGCTGCGCTCCACTTACACACAGGCTCCATGCTGTAATGTGCATCATGTGTGTGTGTTATTATTATGTGTCATTATCAGTGATTCCTCCGCTCATCCTCCTGTATATCTGTGTGTTACCCAGACGCTGCGCTCCACTTACACACGGGCTCCATGCTGTAATGTGCATCATGTGTGTGTCATTATTATGTGACATTATCAGTGATTCCCCCGCTCATCCTCCTGTCTATCTGTGTGTGACCCGCACGCTGCGCTCCACTTACACACAGGCTCCATGCTGTAATGTGCATCGTGTGTGTGTTATTATTATGTGTCATTATCAGTGATTCCCCCCTTTCATCCCCCTGTCTATCTATGTGTTACCCGGATGCTGCGCTCCACTTACACACAGGCTCCATGCTGTAATGTGCATCGCGTGTGTGTTATTATTATGTGTCATTATCAGTGATTCCCCCTCTCATCCTCCTGTCTATCTGTGTGTTACCCGGACGCTGCGCTCCACTTACACACAGGCTCCATGCTGCAATGTGCATCGTGTGTGTATAATATTATTATGTGGCATTATCAGTGATTCCCCCGCTCATCCTCCTGTCTATCTGTATGTTACCCGGACGCTGTGCTCCACTTACACACAGGCTCCATGCTGTAATGTGCATCATGTGTGTGTTATTATTATGTGTCATTATCAGTGATTCCCTCGCTTATCCTCCTGTCTATCTGTGTGTTACCCGGACGCTGCGCTCCACTTACACACAGGCTCCATGCTGTAATGTGCATTGTGTGTGTGTTATTATTATGTGTCATTATCAGTGATTCCCCCGCTCATCCTCCTGTCTATCTGTGTGTTACCCGGACGTTGCGCTCCACTTACACACAGGCTCCATGCTGTAATGTGCATCATTTGTGTGTTATTTTTATGTGTCATTATCAGTGATTCCCCCGCTCATCCCCCTGTCTATCTGTGTGTTACCCGGACGCTGCACTCCACTTACACACAGGCTCCATGCTGTAATGTGCATTGTGTGTGTGTGTTATTATTATGTGTCATTATCAGTGATTCCCCCGCTCATCCTCCTGTCTATCTGTGTGTTACCCGGACGCTGCGCTCCACTTACACACAGGCTCCATGCTGTAATGTGCATCGTGTGTGTGTTATTATTATGTGACATTATCAGTGATTCCCCCGCTCATCCTCCTGTCTATCTGTGTGTTACCCGGACGCTGCGCTCCACTTACACACAGGCTCCATGCTGTTATGTGCATCGTGTGTGTATAATATTATTATGTGGTATTATCAGTGATTCCCCCGCTCATCCTCCTGTCTATCTGTATGTTACCCGGACGCTGCGCTCCACTTACACACAGGCTCCATGCTGTAATGTGCATCATGTGTGTGTTATTATTATGTGTCATTATCAGTGATTCCCTCGCTTATCCTCCTGTCTATCTGTGTGTTACCCGGACTCTGCGCTCCACTTACACACAGGCTCCATGCTGTAATGTGCATTGTGTGTGTGTTGTTATTATTATGTGTCATTATCAGTGATTCCCCCGCTCATCCTCCTGTCTATCTGTGTGTTACCCGGACGTTGCGCTCCACTTACACACAGGCTCCATGCTGTAATGTGCATCATTTGTGTGTTATTTTTATGTGTCATTATCAGTGATTCCCCCGCTCATCCCCCTGTCTATCTGTGTGTTACCCGGACGCTGCACTCCACTTACACACAGGCTACATGCTGTAATGTGCATTGTGTGTGTGTTATTATTATGTGTCATTATCAGTGATTCCCCCGCTCATCCTCCTGTCTATCTGTGTGTTACCCGGACGCTGCGCTCCACTTACACACAGGCTCCATGCTGCAATGTGCATCGTGTGTGTATTATTATTATGTGTCATTATCAGTGATTCCCCCGCTCATCCTCCTGTCTATCTGTGTGTTACCCTATCGCTGCACTCCACTTACACACAGGCTCCATACTGTATTGTGTAACATGTGTGTGTTATTATTATGTGGCATTATCAGTGATTCCCCCGCTCATCCTCGTGTCTATCTGTGTGTTACCCGGATGCTGCGCTCCACTTACACAGAGGCTCCATGCTGTAATGTGCATCATGTGTGTGTGTTATTATTATGTGTCATTATCAGTGATTCCCCCGCTCATCCTCCTGTCTTTCTGTGTGTTACCCGGATGCTGCGCTCCACTTACACACAGGCTCCATGCTGTAATGTGCATCATGTGTGTGTGTTATTATTATGTGTCATTATCAGTGATTCCCCCGCTCATCCTCCTGTATATCTGTGTGTTACCCGGACGCTGCGCTCCACTTAAACACAGGCTCCATGCTGTAATGTGCATCGTGTGTGTGTTATTATTATGTGTCATTATCAGTGATTCCCCCTCTCATCCTCCTGTCTATCTGTGTGTTACCCGGACGCTGCGCTCCACTTACACACAGGCTCCATGCTGCAATGTGCATCGTGTGTGTATAATATTATTATGTGGCATTATCAGTGATTCCCCCGCTCATCCTCCTGTCTATCTGTGTGTTACCCGGATGCTGCGCTCCACTTACACACAGGCTCCATGCTGTAATGTGCATCGTGTGTGTGTTATTATTATGTGTCATTATCAGTGATTCCCCCTCTCATCCTCCTGTCTATCTGTGTGTTACCCGGACGCTGCGCTCCACTTACACACAGGCTCCATGCTGCAATGTGCATCGTGTGTGTATAATATTATTATGTGGCATTATCAGTGTTTCCCCCGCTCATCCTCCTGTCTATCTGTATGTTACCCGGACGCTGCGCTCCACTTACACACAGGCTCCATGCTGTAATGTGCATCATGTGTGTGTTATTATTATGTGTCATTATAAGTGATTCCCTCGCTTATCCTCCTGTCTTTCTGTGTGTTACCCGGACGCTGCGCTCCACTTACACACAGGCTCCATGCTGTAATGTGCATTGTGTGTGTGTTATTATTATGTGTCATTATCAGTGATTCCCCCGCTCATCCTCCTGTCTATCTGTGTGTTACCCGGACGCTGCGCTCCACTTACACACAGGCTCCATGCTGTAATGTGCATCGTGTGTGTGTGTTATTATTATGTGTCATTATCAGTGATTCCCCCGCTCATCCTCCTGTCTATCTGTGTGTTACCCGGACGCTGCGCTCCACTTACACACAGGCTCCATGCTGTAATGTGCATCGTGTGTGTGTTATTATTATGTGTCATTATCAGTGATTCCCCCGCTCATCCTCCTGTCTATCTGTGTGTTACCCGGATGCTGCACTCCACTTACACACAGGCTCCATGCTGTAATGTGCATCGTGTGTGTGTTATTATTATGTGGCATTATCAGTGATTCCCCCGCTCATCCTCCTGTCTATCTGTATGTTACTCGGACGCTGCGCTCCACTTACACACAGGCTCCATGCTGTAATGTGCATTGTGTGTGTGTTATTATTATGTGTCATTATCAGTGATTCCCCCGCTCATCCTCCTGTCTATCTGTGTGTTACCCGGATGCTGCGCTCCACTTACACACAGGCTCCATGCTGTAATGTGCATCGTGTGTGTGTTATTATTATGTGGCATTATCAGTGATTCCCCCGCTCATCCTCCTGTCTATCTGTATGTTACTCGGACGCTGCGCTCCACTTACACACAGGCTCCATGCTGTAATGTACATTGTGTGTGTGTTATTATTATGTGGTATTATCAGTGATTCCCCCGCTCATCCTCCTGTCTATCTGTGTGTTACCTGGACGCTGCGCTCCACTTACACACAGGATCCATGCTGTAATGTGTATAGTGTGTGTGTTATTATTATGTGTCATTATCAGTGATTCCCCCGCTCATCCTCCTGTCTATCTGTGTGTTACCTGGACGCTGCGCTCCACTTACACACAGGATCCATGCTGTAATGTGTATAGTGTGTGTGTTATTATTATGTGTCATTATCAGTGATTCCCCCGCTCATCCTCCTGTCTATCTGTGTGTGACCAGGACGCTGTGCTCCACTTACACACAGGCTCCATGCTGTAATGTGCATCGTGTGTTATTATTATGTGTCATTATCAGTGACTCCGCCGCTCATCCTCCTGTCTATCTGTGTGTTACCCGGATGCTGCGCTCCACTTACACAGAGGCTCCATGCTGTAATGTGCATCATGTGTGTGTGTTATTATTATGTGTCATTATCAGTGATTCCCCCGTTCATCCTCCTGTCTATCTGTGTGTTACCCGGATGCTGCGCTCCACTTACACACAGGCTCCATGCTGTAATGTGCATCATGTGTGTGTGTTATTATTATGTGTCATTATCAGTGATTCCCCCCGCTCATCCTCCTGTCTATCTGTGTGTTACCCGGACGCTGCGCTCCACTTACACACAGGCTCCATGCTGTAATGTGCACCGTGTGTTATTATTATGTGTCATTATCAGTGATTCCCCCGCTCATCCTCCTGTCTATCTATGTGTTACCCGGATGCTGCGCTCCACTTACACAGAGGCTCCATGCTGTAATGTGCATCATGTGTGTGTGTTATTATTATGTGTCATTATCAGTGATTCCCCCGCTCATCCTCCTGTCTATCTGTGTGTTACCCGGATGCTGCGCTCCACTTACACACAGGCTCCATGCTGTAATGTGCATCATGTGTGTGTGTTATTATTATGTGTCATTATCAGTGATTCCCCCGCTCATCCTCCTGTATATCTGTGTGTTACCCAGACGCTGCGCTCCACTTACACACAGGATCCATGCTGTAATGTGCATCATGTGTGTGTTATTATTATGTGACATTATCAGTGATTCCCCCGCTCATCCTCCTGTCTATCTGTGTGTGACCCGCACGCTGCGCTCCACTTACACACCGGCTCCATGCTGTAATGTGCATCGTGTGTGTGTTATTATTATGTGTCATTATCAGTGATTCCCCCCTTTCATCCCCCTGTCTATCTATGTGTTACCCGGATGCTGCGCTCCACTTACACACAGGCTCCATGCTGTAATGTGCATCGCGTGTGTGTTATTATTATGTGTCATTATCAGTGATTCCCCCTCTCATCCTCCTGTCTATCTGTGTGTTACCCGGACGCTGCGCTCCACTTACACACAGGCTCCATGCTGCAATGTGCATCGTGTGTGTATAATATTATTATGTGGCATTATCAGTGATTCTCCCGCTCATCCTCCTGTCTATCTGTATGTTACCCGGACGCTGTGCTCCACTTACACACAGGCTCCATGCTGTAATGTGCATCATGTGTGTGTTATTATTATGTGTCATTATCAGTGATTCCCTCGCTTATCCTCCTGTCTATCTGTGTGTTACCCGGACGCTGCGCTCCACTTACACACAGGCTCCATGCTGTAATGTGCATTGTGTGTGTGTTATTATTATGTGTCATTATCAGTGATTCCCCCGCTCATCCTCCTGTCTATCTGTGTGTTACCCGGACGTTGCGCTCCACTTACACACAGGCTCCATGCTGTAATGTGCATCATTTGTGTGTTATTTTTATGTGTCATTATCAGTGATTCCCCCGCTCATCCCCCTGTCTATCTGTGTGTTACCCGGACGCTGCACTCCACTTACACACAGGCTCCATGCTGTAATGTGCATTGTGTGTGTGTTATTATTATGTGTCATTATCAGTGATTCCCCCGCTCATCCTCCTGTCTATCTGTGTGTTACCCGGACGCTGCGCTCCACTTACACACAGGCTCCATGCTGCAATGTGCATCGTGTGTGTATTATTATTATGTGTCATTATCAGTGATTCCCCCGCTCATCCTCCTGTCTATCTGTGTGTTACCCTATCGCTGCACTCCACTTACACACAGGCTCCATACTGTATTGTGTAACATGTGTGTGTTATTATTATGTGGCATTATCAGTGATTCCCCCGCTCATCCTTCTGTCTTTCTGTGTGTTACCCGGACACTGCGCTCCACTTACACACAGGCTCCATGCTGTAATGTGCATTGTGTGTGTGTTATTATTATGTGTCATCAGTGATTCCCCCGCTCATCCTCCTGTCTATCTGTGTGTTACCCGGACGCTGTGCTCCACTTACACACAGGCTCCATGCTGTAATGTGCATCATGTGTGTGTTATTATTATGTGTCATTATCAGTGATTCCCTCGCTTATCCTCCTGTCTATCTGTGTGTTACCCGGACGCTGCGCTCCACTTACACACAGGCTCCATGCTGTAATGTGCATTGTGTGTGTGTTATTATTATGTGTCATTATCAGTGATTCCCCCGCTCATCCTCCTGTCTATCTGTGTGTTACCCGGACGTTGCGCTCCACTTACACACAGGCTCCATGCTGTAATGTGCATCATTTGTGTGTTATTTTTATGTGTCATTATCAGTGATTCCCCCGCTCATCCCCCTGTCTATCTGTGTGTTACCCGGACGCTGCACTCCACTTACACACAGGCTCCATGCTGTAATGTGCATTGTGTGTGTGTTATTATTATGTGTCATTATCAGTGATTCCCCCGCTCATCCTCCTGTCTATCTGTGTGTTACCCGGACGCTGCGCTCCACTTACACACAGGCTCCATGCTGCAATGTGCATCGTGTGTGTATTATTATTATGTGTCATTATCAGTGATTCCCCCGCTCATCCTCCTGTCTATCTGTGTGTTACCCTATCGCTGCACTCCACTTACACACAGGCTCCATACTGTATTGTGTAACATGTGTGTGTTATTATTATGTGGCATTATCAGTGATTCCCCCGCTCATCCTTCTGTCTTTCTGTGTGTTACCCGGACACTGCGCTCCACTTACACACAGGCTCCATGCTGTAATGTGCATTGTGTGTGTGTTATTATTATGTGTCATCAGTGATTCCCCCGCTCATCCTCCTGTCTATCTGTGTGTTACCCGGACGCTGTGCTCCACTTACACACAGGCTCCATGCTGTAATGTGTAACATGTGTGTGTTATTATTATGTGGCATTATCAGTGATTCCCCCGCTCATCCTGCTGTCTTTCTCTGTGTTACCCGGACACTGCGCTCCACTTACACACAGGCTCCATGCTGTAATGTGCATTGTGTGTGTGTTATTATTATGTGTCATTATCAGTGATTCCCCCGCTCATCCTCCTGTCTATCTGTGTGTTACCCGGACGCTGCGCTCCACTTACACACAGGCTCCATGCTGTAATGTGCATCGTGTGTGTGTGTTATTATTATGTGTCATTATCAGTGATTCCCCCGCTCATCCTCCTGTCTATCTGTGTGTTACCCGGACGCTGCGCTCCACTTACACACAGGCTCCATGCTGTAATGTACATCGTGTGTGTGTTATTATTATGTGTCATTATCAGTGATTCCCCCGCTCATCCTCCTGTCTATCTGTGTGTGACCCGGATGCTGCACTCCACTTACACCCAGGCTCCATGCTGTAATGTGCATTGTGTGTGTGTTATTATTATGTGTCATTATCAGTGATTCCCCCGCTCATCCTCCTGTCTATCTGTGTGTTACCCGGACGCTGCGCTCCACTTACACACAGGCTCCATGCTGTAATGTGCATCGTGTGTGTGTTATTATGTGTCATTATCAGTGTTTCCCCCGCTCATCCTCCTGTCTATCTGTGTGTTACCCTATGTGGCCGGAGAGACTAGCCAGCCACACATGTAATGGCGTCTGCGGCACTGAAGGGGTTAACCCTCGTGCCCGGCACCATGTTGCGGACAATAGGCGCTTGGCGTCACTGTTAAATGTACTTACGGCGCTAGGCGCGGACTGTTTAAAAGTTTGTTTAATGATGTGTTTTAACATGTCATATGTAGTGCTCTGTGCACAATTGCAGGAATGCATGTTTAAATGTATTTATTTTATATTCAAGATATAGTCACCTGTATATTTAAAGGAAAAATGCAGTTTCTATAGATGTCTGAATAATCATCTCCTGTCAGTAGGAAGTGGCATGCTAATGGCCCTGTCCTAGCAGAGAGGTGTGAATGACAAAACCTTTTGATGTGTAAGTTCCTTAGAGAAAGATGTTACTCACAGGAATCTCCTTATCCCATATGTAAAGTAGTTCTGGACTTGGAACCTGTTTCATGTAACTGATTTAATTGATATATGAATCCTGAATGGCAGATGCAGGAAGGGAGACTGTTTGTTGTGTTTCCTGTTGTAATCTCAAACACTGGGATTGCATGGAGATGTGAATGAGACAGAAACATTTGTATTTTGAAGCTATGTGATAAATTTATCAATAGTGAATGTTAATCTGATACCAAATGTTGTCTGGGTGACAGGAAGGAGGATATTGTTTTATTGCACTTATCTCCTTTTGAAATGTTATTTATTTACTTGTATTTTGTAAAATATCATGATGGGACAGAAAAGACTCAGGGAGGACATGACCCCCTGTTGTACTGTGTGGGAAAATTGACATAAAATGGAGGCCTGCGTGCCTCCAGATTGTATTGTATTGTACCATCTTTATTCTGCTGGAACATCTTGCTGTATGCTGTTGCCCCTAGCAATAGGGAAGAGTCTTTTTTAAGGCTATTATTGAGCAAATAAACATCTCATCTGCCTCAAGAAGATTGCTTCATCTTGTGATCTACAGGGTTATGCCAAACATAGCCCCGTCCTCCGGCTGTCCAGGGAAGCACCTAACGTCTCCAAGTTCCGCCTTCCGCCAGCTACCGGTAGAGGCCTAGCAAGTGGCTAGTGGGGATTTGTCAACACCACACAGGTGTGGTAAGGCAGTGCGTCGGCACATACAGAGCAGAACAGTGGTTCCAAACGCCACGGCAGGTTAGGAGTTTGGTGGTGGCAGCATAAACCCGCCCACAGCGCAGTGGGTGGAGTCAGTAACAGGCGGTTACTGACGGTAAGCGGGAATCCCCTATGTGGCCAGGTCCCGTGTGACCTGACCTTCCATTCTGTGCACAGGAGACAGGACGCGAAAGCGGTGAGTGTTTCGTACGGGACCGTCCTGTCACACCCGGACGCTGCGCTCCACTTACACACAGGCTCCATGCTGTAATGTGCATCATGAGTGTGTTATTATTATGTGTCATTATCAGTGATTCCCCCTCTCATCCTCCTGTCTATCTGTGTGTTACCCGGATGCTGCGCTCCACTTACACACAGGCTCCATTCTGTAATGTGCATTGTGTGTGTTATTATTATGTGTCATTATCAGTGATTTCCCCGCTCATCCTCCTGTCTATCTGTGTGTTACCCGGACGCTACTCTCCACTTACACACAGGCTCCATGCTGTTATGTGCATTGTGTGTGTGTTATTATGTGTCATTATCAGTGATTCCCCCACTCATCCTCCTTTCTATCTGTGTGCTACCCGGACGCTGCGCTACACTTACACACAGGCTCCATGGTGTAATGTGCATCGTGTGTGTGTTATTATTATGTGGCATTATCAGTGATTCCCTCATTCATCCTCCTGTCTATCTGTGTGTTACCCGATCGTTGCACTCCACTTACACACAGGCTCCATGCTGTAATGTGCATCTTGTGTGTGTTATTATTATGTGTCATTATCAGTTATTTCCCCGCTCATCCTCCTGTCTATCTGTGTGTTACCCGGACGCTACTCTCCACTTACACACAGACTCCATGCTGTAATGTGCATCGTGTGTGTGTTATTATGTGTCATTATTAGTGATTCCCCCACTCATCCTCCTTTCTATCTGTGTGTTACCCGGACGCTGCGCTCCACTTACACACAGGCTCCATGGTGTAATGTGCATCGTGTGTGTGTTATTATTATGTGGCATTATCAGCGATTCCCCCGCTCATCCTCCTTTCTATCTGTGTGTTACCCGGACGCTGCGCTCCACTAACACACAGGCTCCATGCTGTAATGTGCATTGTGTGTGTGTAATTATTATGTGTCATTATCAGTGATTCCCCCGATCATCCTCCTGTCTATCTGTGTGTTACCTGGACGCTGCGCTCCACTTACACACAGGCTCCATGCTGTAATGTGCATCGTGTGTGTGTTGTTATTATGTGTCATTATCAGTGATTCCCCCACTCATCCTCCTGTCTATCTGTGTGTTACCCGGACGCTGTGCTCCAACTTACACACAGGCTCCATGCTGTAATGTGTATCGTGTGTGTTATTATTATATGTCATTATCAGTGATTCCCCTGCTCATCCTCCTGTCTATCTGTGTGTAACCCAGACGCTGCGCTCCACTTACACACAGGCTCCATGCTGTAATGTGCATCGTGTGTGTGTTATTATTATGTTTCATTATCAGTGATTCCCCCGCTCATCCTCCTGTCTATCTGTGTGTTACCCGGACCCTGCGCTCCACTTACACACAGGCTCCATGCTGTAATGTGCATCGTGTGTGTTATTATTATGTGTCATTATCAGGTATTCCCCCGCTCATCCTCCTGTCTATCTGTGTGTTACCCGGATGCTGTGCTCCACTTACACACAGGCTCCATGCTGTAATGTGCAGTATGTGTGTATTATTATTATGTGGTGTTATCAGTGTTTCCCCCCGCTCATCCTCCTCTCTATCTGTGTGTTACCCAGACGCTGCGCTCCACTTACACACAGGCTCCATGCTGTAATGTGCATCGTGTGTGTGTTATTATTATGTGTCATTATCAGTGATTCCGCCGCTCATCCTCCTGTCTATCTGTGTGTTACCCGGATGCTGCGCTCCACTTACACACAGGCTCCATGCTGTAATGTGCATCATGTGTGTTATTATTATGTGTCATTATCAGTGATTCCCCCCGCTCATCTTCCTGTCTATCTGTGTGTTACCCGCCCACTGCGCTCCACTTACACACAGGCTCCATGCTGTAATGTGCATCGTGTGTGTTATTATTATGTGTCATTATCAGTGATTCCCCCCGCTCATCTTCCTGTCTATCTGTGTGTTACCCGCCCACTGCGCTCCACTTACACACAGGCTCCATGCTGTAATGTCCATCATGTGTGTGTTATTATTATGTGGCATTATCAGTGATTCCCCCGCTCATCCTCCTGTCTATCTGTGTGTAACGTGGACGCTGCGCTCCAATTACACACAGGCTCCATGCTGTAATGTGCATCGTGTGTGTGTTATTATTATGTGTCATTATCAGTGATTCCCCCGCTCATCCTCCTGTCTATCTGTGTGTTACCCGGACGCTGCGCTCCACTTACACACAGGCTCCATGCTGTAATGTGCATTGTATGTGTTATTATTATGTGTCATTATCAGTGATTCCCCCGCTCATCCTCCTGTCTATCTGTGTGTTACCCGGACGCTGCGCTCCACTTACACACAGGCTCCATGCTGTAATGTGCATCGTGTGTGTGTTATTATTATGTGTCATTATCAGTGATTCCCCCGCTCATCCTCCTGTCTATCTGTGTGTTACCCGGACGCTGCGCTCCACTTACACACAGGCTCCATGCTGTAATGTGCATCGTGTGTGTGTTATTATTATGTGTCATTATCAGTGATTCCCCCGCTCATCCTCCTGTCTATCTGTGTGTTACCCGGACGCTGCGCTCCACTTACACACAGGCTCCATGCTGTAATGTGCATCGTGTGTGTGTTATTATTATGTGTCATTATCAGTGATTCCCCCGCTCATCCTCCTGTCTATCTGTGTGTTACCCGGACGCTGCGCTCCACTTACACACAGGCTCCATGCTGTAATGTGCATCGTGTATGTGTTATTATCATGTGTCATTATCAGTGATTCCACCGCTCATCCTCCTGTCTATCTGTGTGTGACCCGGACGCTGCACTCCACTTACACACAGGCTCCATGCTGTAATGTGCATCGTGTGTGTGTTATTATGTGTCATTATCAGTGATTACCCCACTCATCCTCCTGTCTATTTGTGTGTTACCCGGACGCTGTGCTCCACTTACATACAGGCTCCATGCTGTAATGTGCATCGTGTGTGTGTGTTATTATTTTGTGACATTATCAGTGATTCCCCCGCTCATCCTCCTGTTTATCTGTGTGTTACCCGGACGCTGCGCTCCACTTACACACAGGCTCCATGCTGTAATGTGCATCGTGTGTGTGTTATTATTATGTTTCATTATCAGTGATTCCCCCGCTCATCCTCCTGTCTATCTGTGTGTTACCCGGATGCTGCGCTCCACTTACACACAGGCTCCATGCTGTAATGTGCATTGCGTGTGTGTTATTATTATGTGTCATTATCAGTGATTCCCCCGCTCATCCTCCTGTCTATCTGTATGTTAGCTGGACGCTGCGCTCCACTTACACACAGGCTCCATGCTGTAATGTGCATTGTGTGTGTGTTATTATTATGTGTCATTATCAGTGATTCCCCCGCTCATCCTCCTGTCTATCTGTATTTTAGCCGGACGCTGCGCTCCACTTACACACAGGCTCCATGCTGTAATGTGCATCGTGTGTGTGTTATTATTATGTGTCATTATCAGTGATTCCCCCGCTCATCCTCCTGTCTATCTATGTGTTACCCGCCCACTGCGCTCCACTTACACACAGGCTCCATGCTGTAATGTGCTTCTTGTGTGTGTTATTGTTATGTGGCATTATCAGTGATTCCCCGCTCATCCTCCTGTCTATCTGTGTGTTACCCGGACGCTGCTCTCTACTTACACACAGGCTCCATGCTGTAATGTGCATTGTGTGTGTGTTATTATTATGTGTCATTATCAGTGATTCCCCCGCTCATCCTCCTGTTTATCTGTGTGTTACCCGGACGCTGCGCTCCACTTACACACAGGCTCCATGCTGTAATGTGCATTGTGTGTGTGTTATTATTATGTGTCATTATCAGTGTTTCCCCCGCTCATCCTCCTCTCTATCTGTGTGTTACCCAGACGCTGCGCTCCACTTACACACAGGCTCCATGCTGTAATGTGCATCGTGTGTGTGTTATTATTATGTGTCATTATCAGTGATTCCGCCGCTCATCCTCCTGTCTATCTGTGTGTTACCCGGATGCTGCGCTCCACTTACACACAGGCTCCATGCTGTAATGTGCATCATGTGTGTTATTATTATGTGTCATTATCAGTGATTCCCCCCGCTCATCTTCCTGTCTATCTGTGTGTTACCCGCCCACTGCGCTCCACTTACACACAGGCTCCATGCTGTAATGTGCATCGTGTGTGTTATTATTATGTGTCATTATCAGTGATTCCCCCCGCTCATCTTCCTGTCTATCTGTCTGTTACCCGCCCACTGCGCTCCACTTACACACAGGCTCCATGCTGTAATGTCCATCATGTGTGTGTTATTATTATGTGGCATTATCAGTGATTCCCCCGCTCATCCTCCTGTCTATCTGTGTGTAACGTGGACGCTGCGCTCCACTTACACACAGGCTCCATGCTGTAATGTGCATCGTGTGTGTGTTATTATTATGTGTCATTATCAGTGATTCCCCCGCTCATCCTCCTGTCTATCTGTGTGTTACCCGGACGCTGCGCTCCACTTACACACAGGCTCCATGCTGTAATGTGCATTGTATGTGTTATTATTATGTGTCATTATCAGTGATTCCCCCGCTCATCCTCCTGTCTATCTGTGTGTTACCCGGACGCTGCGCTCCACTTACACACAGGCTCCATGCTGTAATGTGCATCGTGTGTGTGTTATTATTATGTGTCATTATCAGTGATTCCCCCGCTCATCCTCCTGTCTATCTGTGTGTTACCCGGACGCTGCGCTCCACTTACACACAGGCTCCATGCTGTAATGTGCATCGTGTGTGTGTTATTATTATGTGTCATTATCAGTGATTCCCCCGCTCATCCTCCTGTCTATCTGTGTGTTACCCGGACGCTGCGCTCCACTTACACACAGGCTCCATGCTGTAATGTGCATCGTGTGTGTGTTATTATTATGTGTCATTATCAGTGATTCCCCCGCTCATCCTCCTGTCTATCTGTGTGTTACCCGGACGCTGCGCTCCACTTACACACAGGCTCCATGCTGTAATGTGCATCGTGTATGTGTTATTATCATGTGTCATTATCAGTGATTCCACCGCTCATCCTCCTGTCTATCTGTGTGTGACCCGGACGCTGCACTCCACTTACACACAGGCTCCATGCTGTAATGTGCATCGTGTGTGTGTTATTATGTGTCATTATCAGTGATTACCCCACTCATCCTCCTGTCTATTTGTGTGTTACCCGGACGCTGTGCTCCACTTACATACAGGCTCCATGCTGTAATGTGCATCGTGTGTGTGTGTTATTATTTTGTGACATTATCAGTGATTCCCCCGCTCATCCTCCTGTTTATCTGTGTGTTACCCGGACGCTGCGCTCCACTTACACACAGGCTCCATGCTGTAATGTGCATCGTGTGTGTGTTATTATTATGTTTCATTATCAGTGATTCCCCCGCTCATCCTCCTGTCTATCTGTGTGTTACCCGGATGCTGCGCTCCACTTACACACAGGCTCCATGCTGTAATGTGCATTGTGTGTGTGTTATTATTATGTGTCATTATCAGTGATTCCCCCGCTCATCCTCCTGTTTATCTGTGTGTTACCCGGACGCTGCGCTCCACTTACACACAGGCTCCATGCTGTAATGTGCATTGTGTGTGTGTTATTATTATGTGTCATTATCAGTGATTCCCCCGCTCATCCTCCTGTCTATCTGTGTGTTACCCGGATGCTGCGCTCCACTTACACACAGGCTCCATGCTGTAATGTGCATTGTGTGTGTTATTATTATGTGTCATTATCAGTGATTCCCCCGCTCATCCTCCTGTCTATCTGTGTGTTACCCGGATGCTGCGCTCCACTTACACACAGGCTCCATGCTGTAATGTGCATTGTGTGTGTGTTATTATTATGTGTCATTATCAGTGATTCCCCCGCTCATCCTCCTGTCTATCTGTATTTTAGCCGGACGCTGCGCTCCACTTACACACAGGCTCCATGCTGTAATGTGCATCGTGTGTGTGTTATTATTATGTGTCATTATCAGTGATTCCCCCGCTCATCCTCCTGTCTATCTATGTGTTACCCGCCCACTGCGCTCCACTTACACACAGGCTCCATGCTGTAATGTGCTTCGTGTGTGTGTTATTGTTATGTGGCATTATCAGTGATTCCCCGCTCATCCTCCTGTCTATCTGTGTGTTACCCGGACGCTGCTCTCTACTTACACACAGGCTCCATGCTGTAATGTGCATTGTGTGTGTGTTGTTATTATTATGTGTCATTATCAGTGATTCCCCCGCTCATCCTCCTGTTTATCTGTGTGTGACCCGGATGCTGCGCTCCACTTACATACAGGCTCCATGCTGTAATGTGCATCGTGTGTGTGTGTTATTATTTTGTGACATTATCAGTGATTCCCCCGCTCATCCTCCTGTCTATCTGTGTGTTACCCGGACGCTGCGCTCCACTTACACACAGGCTCCATGCTGTAGTGTGCATCGTGTGTGTTATTATTATGTGTCATTATCAGTGATTCCCCCGCTCATCCTCCTGTCTATCTGTGTGTTACCCGGACTCTGCGCTCCACTTACACACAGGCTCCATGCTGTAATGTGCATCGTGTGTGTGTTATTATTATGTGTCGTTATCAGTGAATCCCCCGCTCATACTCCTGTCTATCTGTGTGTTACCTGAACGCTGCGCTCCACTTACACACAGGCTCCATGCTGTAATGTGCATCGTGTGTGTGTTATTATTATGTGTCATTATCAGTGATTCCCCGCTCATCCTCCTGTCTATCTGTGTGTTACCCAGACGCTGCGCTCCACTTACACACAGGCTCCATGCTGTATTGTGCATCATTTGTGTGTTATTATTATGTGTCATTATCAGTGATTCCCCCACTCATCCTCCTGTCTATCTGTGTGTTACCCGGATGCTGCGCTCCACTTACACACAGGCTCCATGCTGTAATGTGCATTGTGTGTGTTATTATTATGTGTCATTATCAGTGATTCCCCCGCTCATCCTCCTGTCTATCTGTGTGTTACCCGGATGCTGCGCTCCACTTACACACAGGCTCCATGCTGTAATGTGCATTGTGTGTGTGTTATTATTATGTGTCATTATCAGTGATTCCCCCGCTCATCCTCCTGTCTATCTGTATTTTAGCCGGACGCTGCGCTCCACTTACACACAGGCTCCATGCTGTAATGTGCATCGTGTGTGTGTTATTATTATGTGTCATTATCAGTGATTCCCCCGCTCATCCTCCTGTCTATCTATGTGTTACCCGCCCACTGCGCTCCACTTACACACAGGCTCCATGCTGTAATGTGCTTCGTGTGTGTGTTATTGTTATGTGGCATTATCAGTGATTCCCCGCTCATCCTCCTGTCTATCTGTGTGTTACCCGGACGCTGCTCTCTACTTACACACAGGCTCCATGCTGTAATGTGCATTGTGTGTGTGTTGTTATTATTATGTGTCATTATCAGTGATTCCCCCGCTCATCCTCCTGTTTATCTGTGTGTGACCCGGATGCTGCGCTCCACTTACATACAGGCTCCATGCTGTAATGTGCATCGTGTGTGTGTGTTATTATTTTGTGACATTATCAGTGATTCCCCCGCTCATCCTCCTGTCTATCTGTGTGTTACCCGGACGCTGCGCTCCACTTACACACAGGCTCCATGCTGTAGTGTGCATCGTGTGTGTTATTATTATGTGTCATTATCAGTGATTCCCCCGCTCATCCTCCTGTCTATCTGTGTGTTACCCGGACTCTGCGCTCCACTTACACACAGGCTCCATGCTGTAATGTGCATCGTGTGTGTGTTATTATTATGTGTCGTTATCAGTGAATCCCCCGCTCATACTCCTGTCTATCTGTGTGTTACCTGAACGCTGCGCTCCACTTACACACAGGCTCCATGCTGTAATGTGCATCGTGTGTGTGTTATTATTATGTGTCATTATCAGTGATTCCCCGCTCATCCTCCTGTCTATCTGTGTGTTACCCAGACGCTGCGCTCCACTTACACACAGGCTCCATGCTGTATTGTGCATCATTTGTGTGTTATTATTATGTGTCATTATCAGTGATTCCCCCGCTCATCCTCCTGTCTATCTGTATGTTAGCCGGACGCTGCGCTCCACTTACACACAGGCTCCATGCTGTAATGTGCATTGTGTGTGTGTTATTATTATGTGTCATTATCAGTGATTCCCCCGCTCATCCTCCTGTCTATCTGTATTTTAGCCGGACGCTGCGCTCCACTTACACACAGGCTCCATGCTGTAATGTGCATCGTGTGTGTGTTATTATTATGTGTCATTATCAGTGATTCCCCCGCTCATCCTCCTGTCTATCTATGTGTTACCAGCCCACTGCGCTCCACTTACACACAGGCTCCATGCTGTAATGTGCTTCTTGTGTGTGTTATTGTTATGTGGCATTATCAGTGATTCCCCGCTCATCCTCCTGTCTATCTGTGTGTTACCCGGACGCTGCTCTCTACTTACACACAGGCTCCATGCTGTAATGTGCATTGTGTGTGTGTTATTATTATGTGTCATTATCAGTGATTCCCCCGCTCATCCTCCTGTTTATCTGTGTGTTACCCGGACGCTGCGCTCCACTTACACACAGGCTCCATGCTGTAATGTGCATTGTGTGTGTGTTATTATTATGTGTCATTATCAGTGATTCCCCCGCTCATCCTCCTGTCTATCTGTGTGTTACCCGGATGCTGCGCTCCACTTACACACAGGCTCCATGCTGTAATGTGCATTGTGTGTGTTATTATTATGTGTCATTATCAGTGATTCCCCCGCTCATCCTCCTGTCTATCTGTGTGTTACCCGGATGCTGCGCTCCACTTACACACAGGCTCCATGCTGTAATGTGCATTGTGTGTGTGTTATTATTATGTGTCATTATCAGTGATTCCCCCGCTCATCCTCCTGTCTATCTGTATTTTAGCCGGACGCTGCGCTCCACTTACACACAGGCTCCATGCTGTAATGTGCATCGTGTGTGTGTTATTATTATGTGTCATTATCAGTGATTCCCCCGCTCATCCTCCTGTCTATCTATGTGTTACCCGCCCACTGCGCTCCACTTACACACAGGCTCCATGCTGTAATGTGCTTCGTGTGTGTGTTATTGTTATGTGGCATTATCAGTGATTCCCCGCTCATCCTCCTGTCTATCTGTGTGTTACCCGGACGCTGCTCTCTACTTACACACAGGCTCCATGCTGTAATGTGCATTGTGTGTGTGTTGTTATTATTATGTGTCATTATCAGTGATTCCCCCGCTCATCCTCCTGTTTTTCTGTGTGTGACCCGGATGCTGCGCTCCACTTACATACAGGCTCCATGCTGTAATGTGCATCGTGTGTGTGTGTTATTATTTTGTGACATTATCAGTGATTCCCCCGCTCATCCTCCTGTCTATCTGTGTGTTACCCGGACGCTGCGCTCCACTTACACACAGGCTCCATGCTGTAGTGTGCATCGTGTGTGTTATTATTATGTGTCATTATCAGTGATTCCCCCGCTCATCCTCCTGTCTATCTGTGTGTTACCCGGACTCTGCGCTCCACTTACACACAGGCTCCATGCTGTAATGTGCATCGTGTGTGTGTTATTATTATGTGTCGTTATCAGTGAATCCCCCGCTCATACTCCTGTCTATCTGTGTGTTACCTGAACGCTGCGCTCCACTTACACACAGGCTCCATGCTGTAATGTGCATCGTGTGTGTGTTATTATTATGTGTCATTATCAGTGATTCCCCGCTCATCCTCCTGTCTATCTGTGTGTTACCCAGACGCTGCGCTCCACTTACACACAGGCTCCATGCTGTATTGTGCATCATTTGTGTGTTATTATTATGTGTCATTATCAGTGATTCCCCCACTCATCCTCCTGCCTATCTGTGTGTTACCCGGACGCTGCGCTCCACTTACACACAGGCTCCATGCTGTAATGTGCATCGTGTGTGTGTTATTATTATGTGACATTATCAGTGATTCCCCCGCTCATCCTCCTGTCTATTAGAGATGTGCACTTGAAATTTTTCGGGTGTTGTGTTTTGGTTTTGGGTTCGGTTCCGAGGCCGTGTTTTGGGTTCGACCGCGTTTTGGCAAAACCTCACCGAATTTAATTTGTCGGATTCGGGTGTGTTTTGGATTCGGGTGTTTTTTTCAAAAAACACTAAAAAACAGCTTAAATCATAGAATTTGGGGGTCATTTTGATCCCAAAGTATTATTAACCTCAAAATCCATAATTTCCACTCATTTTCAGTCTATTCTGAATACCTCACACCTCACAATATTATTTTTAGTCCTAAAATTTGCACCGAGGTCGCTGGATGACTAAGCTAAGCGACCCTAGTGGCCGACACAAACACCGGGCCCATCTAGGAGTGGCACTGCAGTGTCACGCAGGATGGCCCTTCCAAAAAACACTCCCCAAACAGCACATGACGCAAAGAAAAAAAGAGGCGCAATGAGGTAGCTGTGTGAGTAAGCTAAGCGACCCTAGTGGCCGACACAAACACCTGGCCCATCTAGGAGTGTCACTGCAGTGTCACGCAGGATGGCCCTTCCAAAAAACACTCCCCAAACAGCACATGACGCAAAGAAGAAAAAAAGAGGCGCAATGAGGTAGCTGTGTGAGTAAGCTAAGCGACCCTAGTGGCCGACACAAACACCTGGCCCATCTAGGAGTGGCACTGCAGTGTCACGCAGGATGGCCCTTCCAAAAAACACTCCCCAAACAGCACATGACGCAAAGAAAAAAAGAGGCGCAATGAGGTAGCTGTGTGAGTAAGATAAGCGACCCTAGTGGCCGACACAAACACCGGGCCCATCTAGGAGTGGCACTGCAGTGTCACGCAGGATGGCCCTTCCAAAAAACACTCCCCAAACAGCACATGACGCAAATAAAAATGAAAGAAAAAAGAGGTGCAAGATGGAATTGTCCTTGGGCCCTCCCACCCACCCTTATGTTGTATAAACAGGACATGCACACTTTAACCAACCCATCATTTCAGTGACAGGGTCTGCCACACGACTGTGACTGAAATGACGGGTTGGTTTGGACCCCCACCGAAAAAGAAGCAATTAATCTCTCCTTGCACAAACTGGCTCTACAGAGGCAAGATGTCCACCTCATCATCATCCTCCGATATATCACCGTGTACATCCCGCTCCTCACAGATTATCAATTCGTCCCCACTGGAATCCACCATCTCAGCTCCCTGTGTACTTTGTGGAGGCAATTGCTGCTGGTCAATGTCTCCACGGAGGAATTGATTATAATTCATTTTAATGAACATCATCTTCTCCACATTTTCTGGAAGTAACCTCGTACGCCGATTGCTGACAAGGTGAGCGGCGGCACTAAACACTCTTTCGGAGTACACACTTGTGGGAGGGCAACTTAGGTAGAATAAAGCCAGTTTGTGCAAGGGCCTCCAAATTGCCTCTTTTTCCTGCCAGTATAAGTACGGACTGTCTGACGTGCCTACTTGGATGCGGTCACTCATATAATCCTCCACCATTCTTTCAATGGTGAGAGAATCATATGCAGTGACAGTAGACGACATGTCCGTAATCGTTGTCAGGTCCTTCAGTCCGGACCAGATGTCAGCATCAGCAGTCGCTCCAGACTGCCCTGCATCACCGCCAGCGGGTGGGCTCGGAATTCTGAGCCTTTTCCTCGCACCCCCAGTTGCGGGAGAATGTGAAGGAGGAGATGTTGACAGGTCGCGTTCCGCTTGACTTGACAATTTTGTCACCAGCAGGTCTTTGAACCCCAGCAGACTTGTGTCTGCCGGAAAGAGAGATCCAAGGTAGGTTTTAAATCTAGGATCGAGCACGGTGGACAAAATGTAGTGCTCTGATTTCAACAGATTGACCACCCGTGAATCCTTGTTAAGCGAATTAAGGGCTGCATCCACAAGTCCCACATGCCTAGCGGAATCGCTCCCTTTTAGCTCCTCCTTCAATGCCTCCAGCTTCTTCTGCAAAAGCCTGATGAGGGGAATGACCTGACTCAGGCTGGCAGTGTCTGAACTGACTTCACGTGTGGCAAGTTCAAAAGGTTGCAGAACCTTGCACAACGTTGAAATCATTCTCCACTGCGCTTGAGACAGGTACATTCCACCTCCTATATCGTGCTCAATTGTATAGGCTTGAATGGCCTTTTGCTGCTCTTCCAACCTCTGAAGCATATAGAGGGTTGAATTCCACCTCGTTACCACTTCTTGCTTCAGATGATGGCAGGGCAGGTTCAGGCGTTTTTGGTGGTGCTCCAGTTTTCTGTACATGGTGCCTGTACGCCGAAAGTGTCCCGCAATTCTTCTGGCCACCGACAGCATCTCTTGCACGCCCCTCTCGTTTTTTAAAAAATTCTGCACCACCAAATTCAAGGTATGTGCAAAACATGGGACGTGCTGGAATTTGCCCATATTTAATGCACACACAATATTGCTGGCATTGTCCGATGCCACAAATCCACAGGAGAGTCCAATTGGGGTAAGCCATTCCGCGATGATCTTCCTCAGTTGCCGTAAGAGGTTTTCAGCTGTGTGCGTATTCTGGAAACCGGTGATACAAAGCGTAGCCTGCCTAGGAAAGAGTTGGCGTTTGCGAGATGCTGCTACTGGTGCCGCCGCTGCTGTTCTTGCGGCGGGAGTCCATACATCTACCCAGTGGGCTGTCACAGTCATATAGTCCTGACCCTGCCCTGCTCCACTTGTCCACATGTCCGTGGTTAAGTGGACATTGGGTACAGCTGCATTTTTTAGGACACTGGTGACTCTTTTTCTGAGGTCTGTGTACATTTTCGGTATCGCCTGCCTAGAGAAATGGAACCTAGATGGTATTTGGTACCGGGGACACAGTACCTCCAACAAGTCTCTAGTTGGCTCTGCAGTAATGATGGATACCGGAACCACGTTTCTCACCACCCAGGATGCCAGGGCCTCAGTTATCCGCTTTGCAGCAGGATGACTGCTGTGATATTTCATCTTCCTCGCAAAGGACTGTTGGACAGTCAATTGCTTGGTGGAAGTAGTAAAAGTGGTCTTACGAGTACGACTTCCCCTCTGGGATGACCATCGACTCCCAGCAGCAACAACAGCAGCGCCAGCAGCAGTAGGCGTTACACGCAAGGATGCATCGGAGGAATCCCAGGCAGGAGAGGACTCGTCAGAATTGCCAGAGACATGGTCTGCCGGACTATTGGCATTCCTGGGGAAGGAGGAAATTGACACTGAGGGAGTTGGTGGGGTGGTTTGCGTGAGCTTGGTTACAAGAGGAAGGGATTTACTGGTCAGTGGACTGCTTCCGCTGTCGCCCAAAGTTTTTGAACTTGTCACTGACTTATTATGAATGCGCTGCAGGTGACGTATAAGGGAGGATGTTCCGAGGTGGTTAACGTCCTTACCCCTACTTATTACAGCTTGACAAAGGCAACACACGACTTGACAAATGTTGTCCGCATTTCTGGTGAAATACTTCCACACCGAAGAGCTGATTTTTTTGGTATTTTCACCAGGCATGTCAACGGCCCTATTCCTCCCACGGACAACAGGTGTCTCCCCGGGTGCCTGACTTAAACAAACCACCTCACCATCAGAATCCTCCTTGTCAATTTCCTCCCCAGCGCCAGCAACACCCATATCCTCCTCATCCTGGTGTACTTCAACACTGACATCTTCAATCTGACTATCAGGAACTGGACTGCGGGTGCTCCTTCCAGCACTTGCAGGGGGCGTGCAAATGGTGGAAGGCGCATGCTCTTCATGTCCAGTGTTGGGAAGGTCAGGCATCGCAACCGACACAATTGGACTCTCCTTGTGGATTTGGGATTTGGAAGAACGCACAGTTCTTTGCGGTGCTTTTGCCAGCTTGAGTCTTTTCAGTTTTCTAGCGAGAGGCTGAGTGCTTCCATCCTCATGTGAAGCTGAACCACTAGCCATGAACATAGGCCAGGGCCTCAGCCGTTCCTTGCCACTCCGTGTGGTAAATGGCATATTGGCAAGTTTACGCTTCTCCTCCGACAATTTTATTTTAGATTTTGGAGTCCTTTTTTTACTGATATTTGGTGTTTTGGATTTTACATGCTCTGTACTATGACATTGGGCATCAGCCTTGGCAGACGACGTTGCTGGCATTTCATCGTCTCGGCCATGACTAGTGGCAGCAGCTTCAGCACGAGGTGGAAGTGGATCTTGATCTTTCCCTAATTTTGGAACCTCAACATTTTTGTTCTCCATATTTTAATAGGCACAACTAAAAGACACAGAGGTAGCTACAGCCGTGGACTACCGTACTGTGTCTGCTGCTAATATAGACTGGATGATAATGAGATGAAATCAATATATATATATATAATATCACACTAGTACTGCAGCCGGACAGGTATATAATATATATATTTATTATGTACTAATGACTGATGACGGACCTGCTGGACACTGTCAGCTCAGCAGCACCGCAGACTGCTACAGTAAGCTACTATAGTAGTATGTATCAAGAAGAAAGAAAAAAAAAAAACCACGGGTAGGTGGTATACAATTATGGATGGACCAGCGACTGCCGACACAGAGGTAGCTACAGCCGTGGACTACCGTACTGTGTCTGCTGCTAATATAGACTGGATGATAATGAGATGAAATCAATATATATATATATAATATCACACTAGTACTGCAGCCGGACAGGTATATAATATATATTTATTATGTACTAATGACTGATGACGGACCTGCTGGACACTGTCAGCTCAGCAGCACCGCAGACTGCTACAGTAAGCTACTATAGTAGTATGTATCAAGAAGAAAGAAAAAAAAAAACCACGGGTAGGTGGTATACAATTATGGATGGACCAGCGACTGCCGACACAGAGGTAGCTACAGCCGTGGACTACCGTACTGTGTCTGCTGCTAATATAGACTGGATGATAATGAGATGAAATCAATATATATATATAATATCACACTAGTACTGCAGCCGGACAGGTATATAATATATATTTATTATGTACTAATGACTGATGACGGACCTGCTGGACACTGTCAGCTCAGCAGCACCGCAGACTGCTACAGTAAGCTACTATAGTAGTATGTATCAAGAAGAAAGAAAAAAAAAAACCACGGGTAGGTGGTATACAATTATGGATGGACCAGCGACTGCCGACACAGAGGTAGCTACAGCCATGGACTACCGTACTGTGTCTGCTGCTAATATAGACTGGATGATAATGAGATGAAATCAATATATATATATAATATCACACTAGTACTGCAGCCGGACAGGTATATAATATATATTTATTATGTACTAATGACTGATGACGGACCTGCTGGACACTGTCAGCTCAGCAGCACCGCAGACTGCTACAGTAAGCTACTATAGTAGTATGTATCAAGAAGAAAGAAAAAAAAAAAACACGGGTAGGTGGTATACAATTATGGATGGACCAGCGACTGCCGACACAGAGGTAGCTACAGCCGTGGACTACCGTACTGTGTCTGCTGCTAATATAGACTGGATGATAATGAGATGAAATCAATATATATATATATATATATAATATCACTAGTACTGCAGCCGGACAGGTATATAATATATATTTATTATGTAATGACTGATGACGGACCTGCTGGACACTGTCAGCTCAGCAGCACCGCAGACTGCTACAGTAAGCTACTATAGTAGTATGTATCAAGAAGAAAGAAAAAAAAAAAACCACGGGTAGGTGGTATACAATATTATATATATATATTATATACAATTCTATATATATATTATATATATTAAACTGGTGGTGATTATTATAAACTGGTGGTCAGGTCACTGGTCACACTATCAGCAACTTGCAAGTAGTACTCCTAAGCAGACAATCACAATATATATTATACTGGTGGTCAGTGTGGTCACAATGGCAGTGTGGCACTCTGGCAGCAAAAGTGTGCACTGTACGTTATATGTACTCCTGAGTCCTGCTCTCAGACTCTAACTGCTCCCCACTGTCAGTGTCTCCCCCACAAGTCAGATATACATTATACAGTCACACTATCTATCTATCACTTCAGCAAGTAGTAGTACTCCTCCTAAAGTACTCCTCCTAATGCTCCCCAAAATTACTACTGTGTCTCTCTCTACTCTAGTCTCACTCTCTATAAACGGAGAGGACGCCAGCCACGTCCTCTCCCTATCAATCTCAATGCACGTGTGAAAATGGCGGCGACGCGCGGCTCCTTATATAGAATCCGAGTCTCGCGATAGAATCCGAGCCTCGCGAGAATCCGACAGCGGGATGATGACGTTCGGGCGCGCTCGGGTTAACCGAGCAAGGCGGGAAGATCCGAGTCGCTCGGACCCGTGTAAAAAAACATGAAGTTCGGGCGGGTTCGGATTCCGAGGAACCGAACCCGCTCATCTCTACTGTCTATCTGTGTGTTACCCGGACGCTGCGCTCCACTTACACACAGGCTCCATGCTGTAATGTGCATCATGTGTGTGTTATTATTATGTGTCATTATCAGTGATTCCCCCGCTCATCCTCCTGTCTATCTGTGTGTTACCCGGATGCTGCGCTCCACTTACACACAGGCTCCATTCTGTAATGTGCATTGTGTGTGTTATTATTATGTGTCATTATCAGTGACTCCCCCGCTCATCCTCCTGTCTATCTGTGTGTTACCCGGATGCTGCGCTCCACTTACACACAGGCTCCATTCTGTAATGTGCATTGTGTGTGTTATTATTATGTGTCATTATCAGTGATTTCCCCGCTCATCCTCCTGTCTATCTGTGTGTTACCCGGACGCTACTCTCCACTTACACACAGGCTCCATGCTGTAATGTGCATCGTGTGTGTGTTATTATGTGTCATTATTAGTGATTCCCCCGCTCATCCTCCTGTCTATCTGTGTGTTACCCGGATGCTGCGCTCCACTTACACACAGGCTCCATTCTGTAATGTGCATTGTGTGTGTTATTATTATGTGTCATTATCAGTGATTTCCCCGCTCATCCTCCTGTCTATCTGTGTGTTACCCGGACGCTACTCTCCACTTACACACAGGCTCCATGCTGTAATGTGCATCATGTGTGTGTTATTATTATGTGGCATTATCAGCGATTCCCCCGCTCATCTTCCTGTCTAACTGTGTGTTACCCGGATGCTGCGCTCCACTTACACATAGGCTCCATGGTGTAATGTGCATCGTGTGTGTGTTATTATTATGTGGCATTATCAGTGATTCCCTCATTCATCCTCCTGTCTATCTGTGTGTTACCCGGACGCTGCGCTCCACTAACACACAGGCTCCATGCTGTAATGTGCATCTTGTGTGTGAGTTATTATTATGTGGTATTATCAGTGATTCCCCCGCTCATCCTCCTGTCTATCTGTGTTTTACCCAGATGCTGCGCTCCACTTACACACAGGCTCCATGCTGTAATGTGCATTGTGTGTGTTATTATTATGTGTCATTATCAGTGATTCCCCCGCTCATCCTCCTGTCTATCTGTGTGTTACCCGGACGCTGTGCTCCACTTACACACAGGCTCCATGCTGTAATGTGCATCGTGTGTGTGTTATTATTATGTGTCGTTATCAGTGATTCCCCTGCTCATCCTCCTGTCTATCTGTGTGTTACCTGAACGCTGCACTCCACTTACACACAGGATCCATGCTGTAATGTGCATTGTGTGTGTGTTATTATTATGTTTCATTATCAGTGATTCCCCCGCTCATCCTCGTGTCTATCTGTGTGTTACCCGGACCCTGCGCTCCACTTACACACAGGCTCCATGCTGTAATGTGCATTGTGTGTGTGTTATTATTATGTGTCATTATCAGTGATTCCCCCGCTCATCCTCCTGTCTATCTGTGTGTTACCCGGACGCTGCATTCCACTTACACACAGGCTCCATGCTGTAATGTACATCATGTGTGTTATTATTATGTATCATTATCAGTGATTCCCCCGCTCATCCTCCTGTTTATCTGTGTGTGACCCGGATGCTGCGCTCCACTTACACACAGGCTCCATGCTGTAATGTGCATCGTGTGTGTGTGTTATTATTTTGTGACATTATCAGTGATTCCCCCGCTCATCCTCCTGTCTACCTGTGTGTTACCCGGACGCTGCGCTACACTTACACACAGGCTCCATGCTGTAATGTGCATCGTGTGTGTTATTATTTTGTGACATTATCAGTGATTCCCCCGCTCATCCTCCTGTCTATCTGTGTGTTACCCGGATGCTGCGCTCCACTTACACACAGGCTCCATGCTGTAATGTGCATCGTGTGTGTGTTATTATGATGTGTCATTATCAGTGATTCCCCCGCTCATCCTCCTGTCTATCTGTGTGTTACCCAGACGCTGCGCTCCACTTACACACAGGCTCCATGCTGTAATGTTCATCGTGTGTGTGTTATTATTATGTGGTATTATCAGTGATTCCCCCGCTCATCCTCCTGTCTATCTGTGTGTTACCCGGACGCTGCGCTCCACTTACACACAGGCTCCATGCTGTAATGTGCTTCGTGTGTGTGTTATTGTTATGTGGCATTATCAGTGATTCCCCGCTCATCCTCCTGTCTATCTGTGTGTTACCCGGACGCTGCGCTCCACTTACACACAGGCTCCATGCTGTAATGTGCATCGTGTGTGTGTTATTATTATGTGTCATTATCAGTGATTCCCCCGCTCATCCTCCTGTCTATCTGTGTGTTACCCGGACGCAGCGCTCCACTTACACACAAGCTCCATGCTGTAATGTGCATCGTGTGTGTGTTATTATTATGTGTCATTATCAGTGATTCCCAAGCTCATCCTCCTGTCTATCTGTGTGTTACCCGGACGCAGCGCTCCACTTACACACAGGCTCCATGCTGTAATGTGCATCGTGTGTGTATAATATTATTATGTGTCATTATCAGTGATTTCCAAGCTCATCCTCCTGTCTATCTGTGTGTTACCCGGACGCTGCACTCCACTTACACACAGGCTCCATGCTGTAATGTGCATCGTGTGTGTGTGTTATTATTTTGTGACATTATCAGTGATTCCCCCGCTCATCCTCATGTCTATCTGTGTGTTACCCAGACGCTGCACTCCACTTACACACAGGCTCCATGCTGTAACGTGCATTGTGTGTGTGTTATTATAATGTGACATTATCAGTGATTCCCCCGCTCATCCTCCTGTCTATCTGTGTGTTACCCGGACGCTGCGCTCCACTAACACACAGGCTCCATGCTGTAATGTGCATTATGTGTGTGTTATTATTATGTGTCATTATCAGTGATTTCCCCGCTCATCCTCCTGTCTATCTGTGTGTCACCCGGACGCTACTCTCCACTTACACACAGGCTCCATGCTGTAATGTGCATCGTGTGTGTGTTATTATGTGTCATTATCAGTGATTCCCCCACTCATCCTCCTTTCTATCTGTGTGTTACCCGGACGCTGCGCTCCACTTACACACAGGCTCCATGCTGTAATGTGCATAATGTGTGTGTTATTATTATGTGGTATTATCAGTGATTCCTCCGCTCATTCTCCCGTCTATCTGTGTGTTACCCGGACGCTGCGCTGCACTTACACACAGGCTCCATGGTGTAATGTGCAGTGTGTGTGTGTTGTTATTATTATGTGGTATTATCAGTGATTCCTCCGCTCATTCTCCTGTCTATCTGTGTGTTACCCGGACGCTGCGCTGCACTTACACACAGGCTCCATGCTGTAATGTGCATTGTGTGTGTGTGTTATTATTATGTGTCATTATCAGTGATTCCCCCTCTCATCCTCCTGTCTATCTGTGTGTTACCCGGATGCTGCGCTCCACTTACACACAGGCTCCATTCTGTAATGTGCATTGTGTGTGTTATTATTATGTGTCATTATCAGTGACTCCCCCGCTCATCCTCCTGTCTATCTGTGTGTTACCCGGATGCTGCGCTCCACTTACACACAGGCTCCATTCTGTAATGTGTATTGTGTGTGTTATTATTATGTGTCATTATCAGTGATTTCCCCGCTCATCCTCCTGTCTATCTGTGTGTTACCCGGACGCTACTCTCCACTTACACACAGGCTCCATGCTGTAATGTGCATCATGTGTGTGTTATTATTATGTGGCATTATCAGTGATTCCCCCGCTCATCTTCCTGTCTAACTGTGTGTTACCCGGATGCTGCGCTCCACTTACACATAGGCTCCATGGTGTAATGTGCATCGTGTGTGTGTTATTATTATGTGGCATTATCAGTGATTCCCTCATTCATCCTCCTGTCTATCTGTGTGTTACCCGGACGCTGCGCTCCACTAACACACAGGCTCCATGCTGTAATGTGCATCTTGTGTGTGAGTTATTATTATGTGTTATTATCAGTGATTCCCCCGCTCATCCTCCTGTCTATCTGTGTTTTACCCAGATGCTGCGCTCCACTTACACACAGGCTCCATGCTGTAATGTGCATTGTGTGTGTTATTATTATGTGGCATTATCAGTGATTCCCTCATTCAACCTCCTGTCTATCTGTGTGTTACCCGGACGCTGCGCTCCACTAACACACAGGCTCCATGCTGTAATGTGCATCTTGTGTGTGAGTTATTATTATGTGGTATTATCAGTGATTCCCCCGCTCATCCTCCTGTCTATCTGTGTGTTACCCGGACGCTGTGCTCCACTTACACACAGGCTCCATGCTGTAATGTGCATCGTGTGTGTGTTATTATTATGTGTCGTTATCAGTGATTCCCCTGCTCATCCTCCTGTCTATCTGTGTGTTACCTGAACGCTGCGCTCCACTTACACACAGGATCCATGCTGTAATGTGCATTGTGTGTGTGTTATTATTATGTTTCATTATCAGTGATTCCCCCGCTCATCCTCCTGTCTATCTGTGTGTTACCCGGACCCTGCGCTCCACTTACACACAGGCTCCATGCTGTAATGTGCATTGTGTGTGTGTTATTATTATGTGTCATTATCAGTGATTCCCCCGCTCATCCTCCTGTCTATCTGTGTGTTACCCGGACGCTGCATTCCACTTACACACAGGCTCCATGCTGTAATGTACATCATGTGTGTTATTATTATGTATCATTATCAGTGATTCCCCCGCTCATCCTCCTGTTTATCTGTGTGTGACCCGGATGCTGCGCTCCACTTACACACAGGCTCCATGCTGTAATGTGCATCGTGTGTGTGTGTTATTATTTTGTGACATTATCAGTGATTCCCCCGCTCATCCTCCTGTCTACCTGTGTGTTACCCGGACGCTGCGCTACACTTACACACAGGCTCCATGCTGTAATGTGCATCGTGTGTGTTATTATTTTGTGACATTATCAGTGATTCCTCCGCTCATCCTCCTGTCTATCTGTGTGTTACCCGGATGCTGCGCTCCACTTACACACAGGCTCCATGCTGTAATGTGCATCGTGTGTGTGTTATTATGATGTGTCATTATCAGTGATTCCCCCGCTCATCCTCCTGTCTATCTGTGTGTTACCCGGACGCTGCGCTCCACTTACACACAGGCTCCATGCTGTAATGTGCATCGTGTGTGTGTTATTATTATGTGTCATTATCAGTGATTCCCCCGCTCATCCTCCTGTCTAACTGTGTGTTACCCGGACGCAGCGCTCCACTTACACACAAGCTCCATGCTGTAATGTGCATCGTGTGTGTGTTATTATTATGTGTCATTATCAGTGATTCCCAAGCTCATCCTCCTGTCTATCTGTGTGTTACCCGGACGCAGCGCTCCACTTACACACAGGCTCCATGCTGTAATGTGCATCGTGTGTGTATAATATTATTATGTGTCATTATCAGTGATTTCCAAGCTCATCCTCCTGTCTATCTGTGTGTTACCCGGACGCTGCACTCCACTTACACACAGGCTCCATGCTGTAATGTGCATCGTGTGTGTGTGTTATTATTTTGTGACATTATCAGTGATTCCCCCGCTCATCCTCATGTCTATCTGTGTGTTACCCAGACGCTGCACTCCACTTACACACAGGCTCCATGCTGTAACGTGCATTGTGTGTGTGTTATTATAATGTGACATTATCAGTGATTCCCCCGCTCATCCTCCTGTCTATCTGTGTGTTACCCGGACGCTGCGCTCCACTAACACACAGGCTCCATGCTGTAATGTGCATTATGTGTGTGTTATTATTATGTGTCATTATCAGTGATTTCCCCGCTCATCCTCCTGTCTATCTGTGTGTCACCCGGACGCTACTCTCCACTTACACACAGGCTCCATGCTGTAATGTGCATCGTGTGTGTGTTATTATGTGTCATTATCAGTGATTCCCCCTCTCATCCTCCTTTCTATCTGTGTGTTACCCGGACGCTGCGCTCCACTTACACACAGGCTCCATGCTGTAATGTGCATAATGTGTGTGTTATTATTATGTGGTATTATCAGTGATTCCTCCGCTCATTCTCCTGTCTATCTGTGTGTTACCCGGACGCTGCGCTGCACTTACACACAGGCTCCATGGTGTAATGTGCAGTGTGTGTGTGTTGTTATTATTATGTGGTATTATCAGTGATTCCTCCGCTCATTCTCCTGTCTATCTGTGTGTTACCCGGACGCTGCGCTGCACTTACACACAGGCTCCATGCTGTAATGTGCATTGTGTGTGTGTGTGTTATTATTATGTGTTATTATCAGTGATTCCCCCTCTCATCCTCCTGTCTATCTGTGTGTTACCCGGATGCTGCGCTCCACTTACACACAGGCTCCATTCTGTAATGTGCATTGTGTGTGTTATTATTATGTGTCATTATCAGTGACTCCCCCGCTCATCCTCCTGTCTATCTGTGTGTTACCCGGATGCTGCGCTCCACTTACACACAGGCTCCATTCTGTAATGTGCATTGTGTGTGTTATTATTATGTGTCATTATCAGTGATTTCCCCGCTCATCCTCCTGTCTATCTGTGTGTTACCCGGACGCTACTCTCCACTTACACACAGGCTCCATGCTGTAATGTGCATCTTGTGTGTGAGTTATTATTATGTGGTATTATCAGTGATTCCCCCGCTCATCCTCCTGTCTATCTGTGTGTTACCTGGATGCTGCGCTCCACTTACACACAGGCTCCATGCTGTAATGTGCATCGTGTGTGTTATTATTATGTGTCATTATCAGTGATTCCCCCTCTCATCCTCCTGTCTATCTGTGTGTTACCCGGACGCTACTCTCCACCTACACACAGGCTCCATGCTGTAATGTGCATTGTGTGTGTTATTATTATGTGTCATTATCAGTGATTCCCCCGCTCATCCTTCTGTCTATCTGTGTGTTACCCGGACGCTGCGCTACACTTACACACAGGCTCCATGCTGTATTGTGCATCATTTGTGTGTTATTATTATGTGTCATTATCAGTGATTCCCACCGCTCATCCTCCTGTCTATCTGTGTGTTACCAAGACGCTGTGCTCCAACTTACACACAGGCTCCATGCTGTAATGTGCATCGTGTGTGTGTTATTATTATGTGGCATTATCAGTGATTCCCTCATTCATCCTCCTGTCTATCTGTGTGTTACCCAGATGCTGCGCTCCACTTACACACAGGCTCCATGCTGTAATGTGCATCGTGTGTGTGTTATTATTATGTCGTATTATCAGTGATTCCCCCGCTCATCCTCCTGTCTATCTGTGTGTTACCCGGACGCTGTGCTCCAACTTACACACAGGCTCCATGCTGTAATGTGCATCGTGTGTGTGTTGTTATTATTATGTGGCATTATCAGTGATTCCCTCATTCATCCTCCTGTCTATCTGTGTGTTACCCAGATGCTGCGCTCCACTTACACACAGGCTCCATGCTGTAATGTGCATTGTGTGTGTTATTATTATGTGTCATTATCAGTGACTCCCCCGCTCATCCTCCTGTCTATCTGTGTGTTTCCCGGATGCTGCGCTCCACTTACACACAGGCTCCATTCTGTAATGTGCATTGTGTGTGTTATTATTATGTGTCATTATCAGTGATTTCCCCGCTCATCCTCCTGTCTATCTGTGTGTTACCCGGACGCTACTCTCCACTTACACACAGGCTCCATGCTGTAATGTGCATCTTGTGTGTGAGTTATTATTATGTGGTATTATCAGTGATTCCCCCGCTCATCCTCCTGTCTATCTGTGTGTTACCCAGATGCTGCGCTCCACTTACACCCAGGCTCCATGCTGTAATGTGCATCGTGTGTGTTATTATTATGTGTCATTATCAGTGATTCCCCCTCTCATCCTCCTGTCTATCTGTGTGTTACCCGGACGCTGTGCTCCACTTACACACAGGCTCCATGCTGTAATGTGCATCATGTGTGTGTTATTATTATGTGTCATTATCAGTGATTCCCCCGCTCATCCTCCTGTCTATCTGTGTGTTACCCGGACGCTACTCTCCACCTACACACAGGCTCCATGCTGTAATGTGCATCGTGTGTGTGTTATTATTATGTTTCATTATCAGTGATTCCCCCGCTCATCCTCCTGTCTATCTGTGTGTTACCCGGACCCTGCGCTCCACTTACACACAGGCTCCATGCTGTAATGTGCATCGTGTGTGTTATTATTATGTGTCATTATCAGTGATTCCCCCGCTCATCCTTCTGTCTATCTGTGTGTTACCCGGACGCTGCGCTACACTTACACACAGGCTCCATGCTGTATTGTGCATCATTTGTGTGTTATTATTATGTGTCATTATCAGTGATTCCTCCGCTCATCCTCCTGTCTATCTGTGTGTTACCCGGACGCTGCGCTCCACTTACACACAGGCTCCATGCTGTAATGTGCATCATGTGTGTTATTATTATGTGTCATTATCAGTGATTCCCCCGCTCATCCTCCTGTCTATCTGTGTGTTACCCGGACGCTGCGCTCCACTTACACACAGGCTCCATGCTGTAATGTGCCTCATGAGTGTTATTATTATGTGTCATTATCAGTGATTCCCCCGCTCATCCTCCTGTCTATCTGTGTGTTACCCGAATACTGCGCTCCACTTACACACAGGCTCCATGCTGTAATGTGCCTCATGTGTGTTATTATTATGTGTCATTATCATTGATTCCCCCGCTCATCCTCCTATCTATCTGTGTGTTACCCGAATACTGCGCTCCACTTACACACAGGCTCCATGCTGTAATGTGCATTGTGTGTGTGTTATTATTATGTGTCATTATCAGTGATTCCCCCCCTCATCCTCCTGTCTATCTGTGTGTAACCCAGACGCTGCGCTCCACTTACACACAGGCTCCATGCTGTAATGGGCATTGTGTGTGTGTTATTATTATGTGTCATTATCAGTGTGTCAGGTTCGGTCTGGTTTGTGTCCCCGGAGGGGGCGCTAGTGGGTCAGTGGAGGTAGGATGGAAGAATGAAGTGAGGAGGCAGTACTGGGTCTCTGCGCATGTGCACAATGGTATTTATTATACAGGAGGTAAACAATACGGCAGCAGAAATGATAATAAATGCAAATGTCAGTTATACAGCGTGATAGCTGAAAGTCTATTGAAACAGGTTGGATAATGACTTGAAGAAATAATGTCTAGTAATGATAATAAACAGATGGGAAGGTAACTTGTAGTAATATTCTGGTATAGGAACCAGTGCAGGTTGAATCATGGAACTTAACAGTGATGTTTGTAGTATGGCAAACCTGATAGCAGAGGCAGGAGTCTGACTGTGTCCACAGTGCAGGTGGAGAAGCACTGACAGCGAGCAAGCTGTATCACAGGTGAGAGATGGAACACACCTGGAGTCAGTCTCTACTGCAAGGCTGAAGCACACCAGGTAATGATGGGTGTGAAGCCTTTTGATGAATGCAGGTATTGCTGGGACTTGAAGTTCCACGGAGCAGAGTGAAGTAACCAGGAGTACTAAGTCTCTTGAGAATAGCCAGGTACACGGAGGAGACCCAGGAACACAGGGGATCTGGAGACTGGAACACAGGGAACCACTGGATGCAGCAGGAGAGCTGGAGTGATTGCTGGAACTTGTAGTTCCACAGAGATGCAGGAGGATAACCAGGAACACAGGGGATCTGGAGACTGGAACACAGGGAATCTGGAGACTGGAACACAGGGAACCACTGGGAACTGGAACTGCTGGGACCTGTTGTTCCACAGGTCTAACACACAAGGAAATCTCTGTACTCAGAGGATTGCAAACAGGAACCGTCTGTTCACGGGATGTGACGTGTTGTCCAAGGCGATGTGAGAGAGCCACAAACTGGAAGTTATACCTCCTGCCCAGCAGTGATTGGACACAAACTGCAGGCAGAGATACTAGCTGGATTAGGTGTCCAGATCAGCTGTGAGTTGGCTGAAGCATTCCAGGCTGCAGAGGACTGAAAACCAGAACTGGAACTGAACTGGTTAGATGGAGCACGGTGAGCTGTGGGCTGCAGGAGACTGAAGACCAGAACAGAACTGGAACTGCTGGGACCTGTAGTTCCACAGCAGAGATGCAATGGAAAATGTGGATTCCTGACAGTACCCCCCCTTTTATGGGTGGGCACCGAACACCCACGCTGAAACTTGGAGGAACCTTGAAAAAGAACTTAGAAATACACAAAAGCAGAGGTCCTCAAAAGTCTTCCCAACTTTCATCTTCAGAATAAGTAGACCATTCATGGTCATTTGAGACAGATTTTACTTCCTGGGAGAAGGCATAACTCGGAAGGATAGAACCCCCCATAATGTAACTTGAGTCGTCATCAACAAACTCACTTTCAGAGTCAGAGTCCAGGTCTAGTGTGGTCATGGAGGCCTTTTGTTTAGGAACAACAGAATCTGAGACAATCTGTGGACCAGTGAATTTGAAGCTATGTGAGACACCAGGACTAGGGTTTACGGCAGCATAGCCAACACTGACGTCAGATGGTAGACTTTGAACTGATTCTGGAGCTCTCCAATTCCTGTAATTCTTGAAATCTCTGATACGTTGATTCAACAGAACCTGTTCGTGTTTGGAAGGAGTTGAGTCGAAAAACTGAGAACTGGAAGACTGATCAGAAGACTGAGCAGATGTTGAATCTGAGGAGTCAATACTTTCAGAAGTGTTGCTGTAGGATGGAGGCACGGAAGTATATGCAACTTTTAAATCTGAAGTCTGAGAACGATGTCTTGACTTTGCAGCTTGGAAATTTTTAATAGCTTGGCCTAATGTATCCTGATCTTGCACAGACAGAGATGTTGGAGAGGATGTAGCAGTAGACAAACTGTTGACAAATTGGCCGGAATGCCCAGATGACCTTGAACGCATAAACTTTGGAGCAAACTCCTGTTTTACGGCTTCGCAGAAAGCGGGAAGATCACTCAGTAGCGGATCTTTAGATTCAATGAGAGGATTCGCCCAGTCCAGTGCTCTACCTTTGAAGAACAGGAGGAAGTATCTGATTGCATTAGCTGGAGTAATACTCACTGAAGATTCTGACTCAGTAAAAGCGAGGTATTGGCTCGCCACTGCACGGAACTGAGCATAGTCATCATCAAAGTAGACTAGAGCTTGTGTATCTTGTGGACACTTGAGAGTAGAGGACTGGAATAAGCATTCAGAAGCAGGAGTAGAATTAACTTGAAATGCTCGAGGGTGGAGAGAGGACGTCATCTCCTGAATTGACTGACGAGAATTCTCTGCTGAGGTTGACAAAACGCTAGAAGCTTCATCTTTGGGTGAGATGCGTAGAGCCTCCATCTGGATTGAGGCAACTGCAATATCTGAAAGAACTGTAGACTCTGGACATAGCGACAGGAGTTGCTTACTTGAAACACTGGAGAGAACCACACCGGGTTCAGAGGAACTGGAATCGGTAGGGACCGATGGCAACTTTAGACAAACGGATGGAACAGGGATTTGTCCAGGACTACTTGAATGGACTTGAACTGTAAGAGGCTGATCTGGACAGACGGATGGGACCGGATTGGGTCCAGATAAGCTTGAACCGGCTGGAACCGCAGGAGTCTTCGGACTGACGGATAGAACCGGATTTGATACAAAGAGACTGGAATCGGCTGGAACCGAAGGAGTCCTCGGACTGACTGGAACCAGAGGAGGCTGATCCGGACAGACGGATGGGACCGGATTGGGTCCGGAAGAGCTTGAAGCGACAGGAACCGGAGGAGTCCTCGGACTGACGGATAGGACCGGATTTGATCCGAGGATTCTGGAATCGGCTGGAACCGAAGGAGGTAGCTCAGCATTGGAAACAGAGCTACTCGGGCTGGCTGGAACCAGAGGAGGCTGATCCGGACAGACGGATGGGACCGGATTGGGTCCGGAAGAGCTTGAAGCGACAGGAACCGGAGGAGTCCTCGGACTGACGGATAGGACCGGATTTGATCCGAGGATTCTGGAATCGGCTGGAACCGAAGGAGGTAGCCCATCATTGGAGCCACTCAGGCTGGCTGGAACCAGTGGAGACTTTGGACCGACGGCTGGAACCGGGCTAGGTCCATTGACACTTGACTCTGTATAGACAGAATCCGGATGTTCTGATGATCCCTTTTGGAGTGGTACTGAGCTGGTAGCACTCTCTGAAGTTGGCAAACAAAAGTTCATGTCTGTATCTGTGACTTTAAGAATTCCTCCTGGGATCTTAGCCCTGGATTCCTCACTTGAGGCTGAAACTCTAAAGACCCCTCCTGGGGTTAATAGATCAGACACACTTCGTTGAGTTGCATGCCCGGATGCCACTTCTGGAACCTGAACATCAGATACCCCTACTGGGGTCACAACATCAGATGCCCCACCTGGGGCTGTAGACACGGATGCCCCTTCTCGGGCTGTAGACATGGATGCCCCTTCTCGGGCTGTAGGCACGGATGCCCCTTCTCGGGCTGTAGGCACGGATGCCCCTTCTCGGGCTGTAGGCACGGATGCCCCTTCTCGGGCTGTAGGCACGGATGCCCCTTCTCGGGCTGTAGACACGGATGCCCCTTCTCGGGCTGTAGACACGGATGCCCCTTCTCGGGCTGTAGACACGGATGCCCCTTCTCGGGCTGTAGACACAGACGCCCCTTCTCGGGCTGTAGGCACAGACACTACCTTAGTTATGGGCAACATAGATAGTCTCTGTTGATTTCTGAACTTGGGATTGGGTCTATTTGTCACAGGACCCCAATCGTATACTTTTTGGACACTCCTGTCCCGGGTAAAGGAACTTGAAACTGCAGAGGATACGCTGGAAGGTTTGCAGGTGAAAACACTTTGATGTTGGGACCTGTCACCAACTTTTGAGTTGCGGAAGGAACAGTCCTTAATAAGATGACTAGAACTTCCACAGTAAAAGCAGAGGTGAAGCTGCTTGCGATGCCGGCGTTCAGCTTCCGTGAGTTTGGAGCGCGGGTAGCTCTGGAATCTGCCTTCTCTTTGCACAAGAGGAGAGACTTTGGTTTGAAAAAAAGTTGACACGGAGGTCGCACTAGTCTCAATACTTTGAGCAGTACTCTTCACTGCGTTTAAAGCACCACTCAGGATTTCTGGCATTATCGGAATGATTTTTGTTAGGAGATTTTGAAGTTGTTCCAATAGATGATAAAGAGTGCTTAGTGGTTCAGAGTTCACAGCAGACAACAAAGGAGTCTTGAAGCTTTCAAAGGAGGAAGTCGCTCTCTCAGGAGAA
The DNA here is from genome assembly GCF_028390025.1 of Pseudophryne corroboree. Taxonomy (NCBI): domain Eukaryota; kingdom Metazoa; phylum Chordata; class Amphibia; order Anura; family Myobatrachidae; genus Pseudophryne; species Pseudophryne corroboree. Next base: position 226,972 of record NW_026967597.1, on the reverse strand, counting down.
TTTGCTGCGAAGGGACTGCCATAGGACTGACTTGAGCAACAGCCATCCACAGGAACGGATTGTGCAGGGAAAGTTGAAATGACTGGAGCAGGAGTGACTTGAACAGGAACTGGAGAAACAACTGAACTTGAAAGGGATTGCTGCAAGGTATCCAAACGGATAGACATTCCCTGTAGGAACTGGAACATCTGCTGCTGCGCAGCCTCTTGACCATCCAAACGGGAGACCAGTTTTTGTAAGGCCCCTGACCCCACATTCTGACCACCATCCGAGTCCATGGGCCTTGGACAAACTGTCAGGTTCGGTCTGGTTTGTGTCCCCGGAGGGGGCGCTAGTGGGTCAGTGGAGGTAGGATGGAAGAATGAAGTGAGGAGGCAGTACTGGGTCTCTGCGCATGTGCACAATGGTATTTATTATACAGGAGGTAAACAATACGGCAGCAGAAATGATAATAAATGCAAATGTCAGTTATACAGCGTGATAGCTGAAAGTCTATTGAAACAGGTTGGATAATGACTTGAAGAAATAATGTCTAGTAATGATAATAAACAGATGGGAAGGTAACTTGTAGTAATATTCTGGTATAGGAACCAGTGCAGGTTGAATCATGGAACTTAACAGTGATGTTTGTAGTATGGCAAACCTGATAGCAGAGGCAGGAGTCTGACTGTGTCCACAGTGCAGGTGGAGAAGCACTGACAGCGAGCAAGCTGTATCACAGGTGAGAGATGGAACACACCTGGAGTCAGTCTCTACTGCAAGGCTGAAGCACACCAGGTAATGATGGGTGTGAAGCCTTTTGATGAATGCAGGTATTGCTGGGACTTGAAGTTCCACGGAGCAGAGTGAAGTAACCAGGAGTACTAAGTCTCTTGAGAATAGCCAGGTACACGGAGGAGACCCAGGAACACAGGGGATCTGGAGACTGGAACACAGGGAACCACTGGATGCAGCAGGAGAGCTGGAGTGATTGCTGGAACTTGTAGTTCCACAGAGATGCAGGAGGATAACCAGGAACACAGGGGATCTGGAGACTGGAACACAGGGAATCTGGAGACTGGAACACAGGGAACCACTGGGAACTGGAACTGCTGGGACCTGTTGTTCCACAGGTCTAACACACAAGGAAATCTCTGTACTCAGAGGATTGCAAACAGGAACCGTCTGTTCACGGGATGTGACGTGTTGTCCAAGGCGATGTGAGAGAGCCACAAACTGGAAGTTATACCTCCTGCCCAGCAGTGATTGGACACAAACTGCAGGCAGAGATACTAGCTGGATTAGGTGTCCAGATCAGCTGTGAGTTGGCTGAAGCATTCCAGGCTGCAGAGGACTGAAAACCAGAACTGGAACTGAACTGGTTAGATGGAGCACGGTGAGCTGTGGGCTGCAGGAGACTGAAGACCAGAACAGAACTGGAACTGCTGGGACCTGTAGTTCCACAGCAGAGATGCAATGGAAAATGTGGATTCCTGACACAGTGATTCCCCCGCTCATCCTCCTGTCTATCTGTGTGTAACCCAGACGCTGCGCTCCACTTACACACAGGCTCCATGCTGTAATGGGCATTGTGTGTGTGTTATTATTATGTGACATTATCAGTGATTCCCCCGCTCATCCTCCTATCTGTGTGTTACCCGAACTCTGCACTCCACTTACACACAGGCTCCATGCTGTAATGTGCATCGTGTGTGTTATTATTATGTGGCATTATCAGTGATTCCCCCGCTCATCCTCCTATCTGTGTGTTACCAGGACTCTGCACTCCACTTACACACAGGCTCCATGCTGTAATGTGCATTGTGTATGTGTTATTATTATGTGTCATTATCAGTGGTTCCCCCTCTCATCCTCCTGTCTGTCTGTGTGTTACCCGGACGCTGCGCTCCACTTACACACAGGCTCCATGCTGTAATGTGCATCGTGTGTGTGTTATTATTATGTGTCATTATCAGTGATTCCCCCGCTCATCCTCCTGTCTATCTGTGTGTTACCCGGATGCTGCGCTCCACTTACACACAGGCTCCATGCTGTAATGGGCATCGTGTGTGTGTTATTATGTGTCATTATCAGTGATTACCCCACTCATCCTCCTGTCTATCTGTGTGTTACCCGGACGCTGCGCTCCACTTACACACAGGCTTCATGCTGTAATGTGCCTCATGTGTGTTATTATTATGTGTCATTATCAGTGATTCCCCCGCTCATCCTCCAGTCTATCTGTGTTTTACCTGAATACTGCGCTCCACTTACACACAGGCTCCATGCTGTAATGTGCATTGTGTGTGTGTGTTATTATTATGTGACTTTATCAGTGATTCCCCCGCTCATCCTCCTATCTATCTGTGTGTTACCCGGACGCTGCACTCCACTTACACACAGGCTCCATGCTGTAATGTGCATCGTGTGTGTGTTATTATGTGTCATTATCAGTGATTACCCCACTCATCCTCCTGTCTATCTGTGTGTTACCCGGACGCTGCGCTCCACTTACACAGAGGCTCCATGCTGTAATGTGCATTGTGTGTGTGTTTTTATTATTATGTGGTATTATCAGTGATACCCCCGCTCATCCTCCTGTCTATCTGTGTGTTACCCGGACGCTGCGCTCCACTTACACACAGGCTCCATGCTGTAATGTGCATCATGTATGTGTTATTATTATGTGTCATTATCAGTGATTCCCCACTCATCCTCCTGTCTATCTGTGTGTTACCTGGACGCTGCGCTCCACTTACACACATGCTCCATGCTGTAATGTGCATCGTGTGTGTGAGTTATTATTATGTGGTATTATCAGTGATTCCCCTGCTCATACTCCTGTCTATCTGTGTGTTACCCGGACGCTGCGCTCCACTTACACACAGGCTCCATGCTGTAATGTGCATCGTGTGTGTTATTATTATGTATCATTATCAGTGATTCCACCGCTCATCCTCCTGTCTATCTGTGTGTTACCCGGACGCTGCGCTCCACTTACACACAGGCTCCATGCTGTAATGTGCATCATGTGTGTGTTATTATTAAGTGGTTTTATCAGTGATTCCCCCGCTCATCCTCATGTCTATCTGTGTGTTACCCGGACGCTGCGCTCCACTTACACACAGGCTCCATGCTGTAATGTGCACTGTATGTGTGTTATTATTATGTGGTATTATCAGTGATTCCCCCGCTCATCCTCCTGTCTATCTGTGTGTTACCCGGACGCTGCGCTCCACTTACACACAGGCTCCATGCTGTAATGTGCATTGTGTGTGTGTTATTATTATGTGTCATTATCAGTGATTCCTCCGCTCATCCTCCTGTCTATCTGTGTGTTACCCGGACGCTGCGCTCCACTTACACACAGGCTCCATGCTGTAATGTGCATCATGTGTGTTATTATTATGTGTCATTATCAGTGATTCCCCCACTCATCCTCCTGTCTATCTGTGTGTTACCCGGACGCTGCGCTCCACTTACACACAGGCTCCATGCTGTAATGTGCCTCATGTGTGTTATTATTATGTGTCATTATCAGTGATTCCCCCGCTCATTCTCCTGTCTATCTGTGCGTTACCCGGACGCTGCGCTCCACTTACACACAGGCTCCATGCTGTAATGTGCCTCATGTGTGTTATTATTATGTGTCATTATCAGTGATTCCCCCGCTCATCCTCCTGTCTATCTGTGTGTTACCTGGACGCTGCGCTCCACTTACACACAGGCTCCATGCTGTAATGTGCATCGTGTGTGTGTTATTATTATGTGTCATTATCAGTGTTTCCCCCGCTCATCCTCCTGTCTATCTGTGTGTAACCCGGATGCTGCATTCCACTTACACACAGGCTCCATGCTGTAATGTGCATCATGTGTGTGTTATTATTATGTGACATTATCAGTGATTCCGCCGCTCATCCTCCTGTCTATCTGTGTGTAACCTGGATGCTGCGCTCCACTTACACACAGGCTCCATGCTGTAATGTGCATCGTGTGTGTGTTATTATTATATGACATTATCAGTGATTCCCCCGCTCATCCTCCTGTCTATCTGTGCGTTACCCGGACGCTGCGCTCCACTTACACACAGGCTCCATGCTGTAATGTGCATCGTGTGTGTTATTATTATGTGGCATTATCAGTGATTCCCCCGCTCATCCTCCTATCTGTGTGTTACCAGGACTCTGCACTCCACTTACACACAGGCTCCATGCTGTAATGTGCATCGTGTGTGTATAATATTATTATGTGTCATTATCAGTGATTTCCAAGCTCATCCTCCTGTCTATCTGTGTGTTACCCGGACGCTGCACTCCACTTACACACAGGCTCCATGCTGTAATGTGCATCGTGTGTGTGTGTTATTATTTTGTGACATTATCAGTGATTCCCCCGCTCATCCTCATGTCTATCTGTGTGTTACCCAGACGCTGCACTCCACTTACACACAGGCTCCATGCTGTAACGTGCATTGTGTGTGTGTTATTATAATGTGACATTATCAGTGATTCCCCCGCTCATCCTCCTGTCTATCTGTGTGTTACCCGGACGCTGCGCTCCACTTACACACAGGCTCCATGCTGTAATGTGCATAATGTGTGTGTTATTATTATGTGGTATTATCAGTGATTCCTCCGCTCATTCTCCCGTCTATCTGTGTGTTACCCGGACGCTGCGCTGCACTTACACACAGGCTCCATGGTGTAATGTGCAGTGTGTGTGTGTTGTTATTATTATGTGGTATTATCAGTGATTCCTCCGCTCATTCTCCTGTCTATCTGTGTGTTACCCGGACGCTGCGCTGCACTTACACACAGGCTCCATGCTGTAATGTGCATTGTGTGTGTGTGTTATTATTATGTGTCATTATCAGTGATTCCCCCTCTCATCCTCCTGTCTATCTGTGTGTTACCCGGATGCTGCGCTCCACTTACACACAGGCTCCATTCTGTAATGTGCATTGTGTGTGTTATTATTATGTGTCATTATCAGTGACTCCCCCGCTCATCCTCCTGTCTATCTGTGTGTTACCCGGATGCTGCGCTCCACTTACACACAGGCTCCATTCTGTAATGTGCATTGTGTGTGTTATTATTATGTGTCATTATCAGTGATTTCCCCGCTCATCCTCCTGTCTATCTGTGTGTTACCCGGACGCTACTCTCCACTTACACACAGGCTCCATGCTGTAATGTGCATCATGTGTGTGTTATTATTATGTGGCATTATCAGTGATTCCCCCGCTCATCTTCCTGTCTAACTGTGTGTTACCCGGATGCTGCGCTCCACTTACACATAGGCTCCATGGTGTAATGTGCATCGTGTGTGTGTTATTATTATGTGGCATTATCAGTGATTCCCTCATTCATCCTCCTGTCTATCTGTGTGTTACCCGGACGCTGCACTCCACTAACACACAGGCTCCATGCTGTAATGTGCATCTTGTGTGTGAGTTATTATTATGTGTTATTATCAGTGATTCCCCCGCTCATCCTCCTGTCTATCTGTGTTTTACCCAGATGCTGCGCTCCACTTACACACAGGCTCCATGCTGTAATGTGCATTGTGTGTGTTATTATTATGTGGCATTATCAGTGATTCCCTCATTCATCCTCCTGTCTATCTGTGTGTTACCCGGACGCTGCGCTCCACTAACACACAGGCTCCATGCTGTAATGTGCATCTTGTGTGTGAGTTATTATTATGTGGTATTATCAGTGATTCCCCCGCTCATCCTCCTGTCTATCTGTGTGTTACCCGGACGCTGTGCTCCACTTACACACAGGCTCCATGCTGTAATGTGCATCGTGTGTGTGTTATTATTATGTGTCGTTATCAGTGATTCCCCTGCTCATCCTCCTGTCTATCTGTGTGTTACCTGAACGCTGCGCTCCACTTACACACAGGATCCATGCTGTAATGTGCATTGTGTGTGTGTTATTATTATGTTTCATTATCAGTGATTCCCCCGCTCATCCTCCTGTCTATCTGTGTGTTACCCGGACCCTGCGCTCCACTTACACACAGGCTCCATGCTGTAATGTGCATTGTGTGTGTGTTATTATTATGTGTCATTATCAGTGATTCCCCCGCTCATCCTCCTGTCTATCTGTGTGTTACCCGGACGCTGCGCTCCACTTACACACAGGCTCCATGCTGTAATGTACATCATGTGTGTTATTATTATGTATCATTATCAGTGATTCCCCCCGCTCATCCTCCTGTTTATCTGTGTGTGACCCGGATGCTGCGCTCCACTTACACACAGGCTCCATGCTGTAATGTGCATCGTGTGTGTGTGTTATTATTTTGTGACATTATCAGTGATTCCCCCGCTCATCCTCCTGTCTACCTGTGTGTTACCCGGACGCTGCGCTACACTTACACACAGGCTCCATGCTGTAATGTGCATCGTGTGTGTTATTATTTTGTGACATTATCAGTGATTCCCCCGCTCATCCTCCTGTCTATCTGTGTGTTACCCGGATGCTGCGCTCCACTTACACACAGGCTCCATACTGTAATGTGCATCGTGTGTGTGTTATTATGATGTGTCATTATCAGTGATTCCCAAGCTCATCCTCCTGTCTATCTGTGTGTTACCCGGACGCTGCGCTCCACTTACACACAGGCTCCATGCTGTAATGTGCATCGTGTGTGTGTTATTATTATGTGTCATTATCAGTGATTCCCCCGCTCATCCTCCTGTCTAACTGTGTGTTACCCGGACGCAGCGCTCCACTTACACACAAGCTCCATGCTGTAATGTGCATCGTGTGTGTGTTATTATTATGTGTCATTATCAGTGATTCCCAAGCTCATCCTCCTGTCTATCTGTGTGTTACCCGGACGCAGCGCTCCACTTACACACAGGCTCCATGCTGTAATGTGCATCGTGTGTGTATAATATTATTATGTGTCATTATCAGTGATTTCCAAGCTCATCCTCCTGTCTATCTGTGTGTTACCCGGACGCTGCACTCCACTTACACACAGGCTCCATGCTGTAATGTGCATCGTGTGTGTGTGTTATTATTTTGTGACATTATCAGTGATTCCCCCGCTCATCCTCATGTCTATCTGTGTGTTACCCAGACGCTGCACTCCACTTACACACAGGCTCCATGCTGTAACGTGCATTGTGTGTGTGTTATTATAATGTGACATTATCAGTGATTCCCCCGCTCATCCTCCTGTCTATCTGTGTGTTACCCGGACGCTGCGCTCCACTAACACACAGGCTCCATGCTGTAATGTGCATTATGTGTGTGTTATTATTATGTGTCATTATCAGTGATTTCCCCGCTCATCCTCCTGTCTATCTGTGTGTCACCCGGACGCTACTCTCCACTTACACACAGGCTCCATGCTGTAATGTGCATCGTGTGTGTGTTATTATGTGTCATTATCAGTGATTCCCCCTCTCATCCTCCTTTCTATCTGTGTGTTACCCGGACGCTGCGCTCCACTTACACACAGGCTCCATGCTGTAATGTGCATAATGTGTGTGTTATTATTATGTGGTATTATCAGTGATTCCTCCGCTCATTCTCCTGTCTATCTGTGTGTTACCCGGACGCTGCGCTGCACTTACACACAGGCTCCATGGTGTAATGTGCAGTGTGTGTGTGTTGTTATTATTATGTGGTATTATCAGTGATTCCTCCGCTCATTCTCCTGTCTATCTGTGTGTTACCCGGACGCTGCGCTGCACTTACACACAGGCTCCATGCTGTAATGTGCATTGTGTGTGTGTGTGTTATTATTATGTGTCATTATCAGTGATTCCCCCTCTCATCCTCCTGTCTATCTGTGTGTTACCCGGATGCTGCGCTCCACTTACACACAGGCTCCATTCTGTAATGTGCATTGTGTGTGTTATTATTATGTGTCATTATCAGTGACTCCCCCGCTCATCCTCCTGTCTATCTGTGTGTTACCCGGATGCTGCGCTCCACTTACACACAGGCTCCATTCTGTAATGTGCATTGTGTGTGTTATTATTATGTGTCATTATCAGTGATTTCCCCGCTCATCCTCCTGTCTATCTGTGTGTTACCCGGACGCTACTCTCCACTTACACACAGGCTCCATGCTGTAATGTGCATCTTGTGTGTGAGTTATTATTATGTGGTATTATCAGTGATTCCCCCGCTCATCCTCCTGTCTATCTGTGTGTTACCTGGATGCTGCGCTCCACTTACACACAGGCTCCATGCTGTAATGTGCATCGTGTGTGTTATTATTATGTGTCATTATCAGTGATTCCCCCTCTCATCCTCCTGTCTATCTGTGTGTTACCCGGACGCTACTCTCCACCTACACACAGGCTCCATGCTGTAATGTGCATTGTGTGTGTTATTATTATGTGTCATTATCAGTGATTCCCCCGCTCATCCTTCTGTCTATCTGTGTGTTACCCGGACGCTGCGCTACACTTACACACAGGCTCCATGCTGTATTGTGCATCATTTGTGTGTTATTATTATGTGTCATTATCAGTGATTCCCCCGCTCATCCTCCTGTCTATCTGTGTGTTACCAAGACGCTGTGCTCCAACTTACACACAGGCTCCATGCTGTAATGTGCATCGTGTGTGTGTTATTATTATGTGGCATTATCAGTGATTCCCTCATTCATCCTCCTGTCTATCTGTGTGTTACCCAGATGCTGCGCTCCACTTACACACAGGCTCCATGCTGTAATGTGCATCGTGTGTGTGTTATTATTATGTCGTATTATCAGTGATTCCCCCGCTCATCCTCCTGTCTATCTGTGTGTTACCCGGACGCTGTGCTCCAACTTACACACAGGCTCCATGCTGTAATGTGCATCGTGTGTGTGTTATTATTATGTGGCATTATCAGTGATTCCCTCATTCATCCTCCTGTCTATCTGTGTGTTACCCAGATGCTGCGCTCCACTTACACACAGGCTCCATGCTGTAATGTGCATTGTGTGTGTTATTATTATGTGTCATTATCAGTGACTCCCCCGCTCATCCTCCTGTCTATCTGTGTGTTACCCGGATGCTGCGCTCCACTTACACACAGGCTCCATTCTGTAATGTGCATTGTGTGTGTTATTATTATGTGTCATTATCAGTGATTTCCCCGCTCATCCTCCTGTCTATCTGTGTGTTACCCGGACGCTACTCTCCACTTACACACAGGCTCCATGCTGTAATGTGCATCTTGTGTGTGAGTTATTATTATGTGGTATTATCAGTGATTCCCCCGCTCATCCTCCTGTCTATCTGTGTGTTACCCAGATGCTGCGCTCCACTTACACCCAGGCTCCATGCTGTAATGTGCATCGTGTGTGTTATTATTATGTGTCATTATCAGTGATTCCCCCTCTCATCCTCCTGTCTATCTGTGTGTTACCCGGACGCTGTGCTCCACTTACACACAGGCTCCATGCTGTAATGTGCATCATGTGTGTGTTATTATTATGTGTCATTATCAGTGATTCCCCCGCTCATCCTCCTGTCTATCTGTGTGTTACCCGGACGCTACTCTCCACCTACACACAGGCTCCATGCTGTAATGTGCATCGTGTGTGTGTTATTATTATGTTTCATTATCAGTGATTCCCCCGCTCATCCTCCTGTCTATCTGTGTGTTACCCGGACCCTGCGCTCCACTTACACACAGGCTCCATGCTGTAATGTGCATCGTGTGTGTTATTATTATGTGTCATTATCAGTGATTCCCCCGCTCATCCTTCTGTCTATCTGTGTGTTACCCGGACGCTGCGCTACACTTACACACAGGCTCCATGCTGTATTGTGCATCATTTGTGTGTTATTATTATGTGTCATTATCAGTGATTCCTCCGCTCATCCTCCTGTCTATCTGTGTGTTACCCGGACGCTGCGCTCCACTTACACACAGGCTCCATGCTGTAATGTGCATCATGTGTGTTATTATTATGTGTCATTATCAGTGATTCCCCCACTCATCCTCCTGTCTATCTGTGTGTTACCCGGACGCTGCGCTCCACTTACACACAGGCTCCATGCTGTAATGTGCCTCATGAGTGTTATTATTATGTGTCATTATCAGTGATTCCCCCGCTCATCCTCCTGTCTATCTGTGTGTTACCCGAATACTGCGCTCCACTTACACACAGGCTCCATGCTGTAATGTGCCTCATGTGTGTTATTAGTATGTGTCATTATCATTGATTCCCCCGCTCATCCTCCTATCTATCTGTGTGTTACCCGAATACTGCGCTCCACTTACACACAGGCTCCATGCTGTAATGTGCATTGTGTGTGTGTTATTATTATGTGTCATTATCAGTGATTCCCCCCCTCATCCTCCTGTCTATCTGTGTGTAACCCAGACGCTGCGCTCCACTTACACACAGGCTCCATGCTGTAATGGGCATTGTGTGTGTGTTATTATTATGTGTCATTATCAGTGATTCCCCCGCTCATCCTCCTGTCTATCTGTGTGTAACCCAGACGCTGCGCTCCACTTACACACAGGCTCCATGCTGTAATGGGCATTGTGTGTGTGTTATTATTATGTGACATTATCAGTGATTCCCCCGCTCATCCTCCTATCTGTGTGTTACCCGAACTCTGCACTCCACTTACACACAGGCTCCATGCTGTAATGTGCATCGTGTGTGTTATTATTATGTGGCATTATCAGTGATTCCCCCGCTCATCCTCCTATCTGTGTGTTACCAGGACTCTGCACTCCACTTACACACAGGCTCCATGCTGTAATGTGCATTGTGTATGTGTTATTATTATGTGTCATTATCAGTGGTTCCCCCTCTCATCCTCCTGTCTGTCTGTGTGTTACCCGGACGCTGCGCTCCACTTACACACAGGCTCCATGCTGTAATGTGCATCGTGTGTGTGTTATTATTATGTGTCATTATCAGTGATTCCCCCGCTCATCCTCCTGTCTATCTGTGTGTTACCCGGATGCTGCGCTCCACTTACACACAGGCTCCATGCTGTAATGGGCATCGTGTGTGTGTTATTATGTGTCATTATCAGTGATTACCCCACTCATCCTCCTGTCTATCTGTGTGTTACCCGGACGCTGCGCTCCACTTACACACAGGCTTCATGCTGTAATGTGCCTCATGTGTGTTATTATTATGTGTCATTATCAGTGATTCCCCCGCTCATCCTCCAGTCTATCTGTGTTTTACCTGAATACTGCGCTCCACTTACACACAGGCTCCATGCTGTAATGTGCATTGTGTGTGTGTGTTATTATTATGTGACTTTATCAGTGATTCCCCCGCTCATCCTCCTATCTATCTGTGTGTTACCCGGACGCTGCACTCCACTTACACACAGGCTCCATGCTGTAATGTGCATCGTGTGTGTGTTATTATGTGTCATTATCAGTGATTACCCCACTCATCCTCCTGTCTATCTGTGTGTTACCCGGACGCTGCGCTCCACTTACACAGAGGCTCCATGCTGTAATGTGCATTGTGTGTGTGTTTTTATTATTATGTGGTATTATCAGTGATACCCCCGCTCATCCTCCTGTCTATCTGTGTGTTACCCGGACGCTGCGCTCCACTTACACACAGGCTCCATGCTGTAATGTGCATCATGTATGTGTTATTATTATGTGTCATTATCAGTGATTCCCCACTCATCCTCCTGTCTATCTGTGTGTTACCTGGACGCTGCGCTCCACTTACACACATGCTCCATGCTGTAATGTGCATCGTGTGTGTGAGTTATTATTATGTGGTATTATCAGTGATTCCCCTGCTCATACTCCTGTCTATCTGTGTGTTACCCGGACGCTGCGCTCCACTTACACACAGGCTCCATGCTGTAATGTGCATCGTGTGTGTTATTATTATGTATCATTATCAGTGATTCCACCGCTCATCCTCCTGTCTATCTGTGTGTTACCCGGACGCTGCGCTCCACTTACACACAGGCTCCATGCTGTAATGTGCATCATGTGTGTGTTATTATTAAGTGGTTTTATCAGTGATTCCCCCGCTCATCCTCATGTCTATCTGTGTGTTACCCGGACGCTGCGCTCCACTTACACACAGGCTCCATGCTGTAATGTGCACTGTATGTGTGTTATTATTATGTGGTATTATCAGTGATTCCCCCGCTCATCCTCCTGTCTATCTGTGTGTTACCCGGACGCTGCGCTCCACTTACACACAGGCTCCATGCTGTAATGTGCATTGTGTGTGTGTTATTATTATGTGTCATTATCAGTGATTCCTCCGCTCATCCTCCTGTCTATCTGTGTGTTACCCGGACGCTGCGCTCCACTTACACACAGGCTCCATGCTGTAATGTGCATCATGTGTGTTATTATTATGTGTCATTATCAGTGATTCCCCCACTCATCCTCCTGTCTATCTGTGTGTTACCCGGACGCTGCGCTCCACTTACACACAGGCTCCATGCTGAAATGTGCCTCATGTGTGTTATTATTATGTGTCATTATCAGTGATTCCCCCGCTCATTCTCCTGTCTATCTGTGCGTTACCCGGACGCTGCGCTCCACTTACACACAGGCTCCATGCTGTAATGTGCCTCATGTGTGTTATTATTATGTGTCATTATCAGTGATTCCCCCGCTCATCCTCCTGTCTATCTGTGTGTTACCTGGACGCTGCGCTCCACTTACACACAGGCTCCATGCTGTAATGTGCATCGTGTGTGTGTTATTATTATGTGTCATTATCAGTGTTTCCCCCGCTCATCCTCCTGTCTATCTGTGTGTAACCCGGATGCTGCATTCCACTTACACACAGGCTCCATGCTGTAATGTGCATCATGTGTGTGTTATTATTATGTGACATTATCAGTGATTCCGCCGCTCATCCTCCTGTCTATCTGTGTGTAACCTGGATGCTGCGCTCCACTTACACACAGGCTCCATGCTGTAATGTGCATCGTGTGTGTGTTATTATTATATGACATTATCAGTGATTCCCCCGCTCATCCTCCTGTCTATCTGTGCGTTACCCGGACGCTGCGCTCCACTTACACACAGGCTCCATGCTGTAATGTGCATCGTGTGTGTTATTATTATGTGGCATTATCAGTGATTCCCCCGCTCATCCTCCTATCTGTGTGTTACCAGGACTCTGCACTCCACTTACACACAGGCTCCATGCTGTAATGTGCATTGTGTATGTGTTATTATTATGTGTCATTATCAGTGGTTCCCCCTCTCATCCTCCTGTCTGTCTGTGTGTTACCCGGACGCTGCGCTCCACTTACACACAGGCTCCATGCTGTAATGTGCATCGTGTGTGTGTTATTATTATGTGTCATTATCAGTGATTCCCCCGCTCATCCTCCTGTCTATCTGTGTGTTACCCGGATGCTGCGCTCCACTTACACACAGGCTCCATGCTGTAATGGGCATCGTGTGTGTGTTATTATGTGTCATTATCAGTGATTACCCCACTCATCCTCCTGTCTATCTGTGTGTTACCCGGACGCTGCGCTCCACTTACACACAGGCTTCATGCTGTAATGTGCCTCATGTGTGTTATTATTATGTGTCATTATCAGTGATTCCCCCGCTCATCCTCCAGTCTATCTGTGTTTTACCTGAATACTGCGCTCCACTTACACACAGGCTCCATGCTGTAATGTGCATTGTGTGTGTGTGTTATTATTATGTGACTTTATCAGTGATTCCCCCGCTCATCCTCCTATCTATCTGTGTGTTACCCGGACGCTGCACTCCACTTACACACAGGCTCCATGCTGTAATGTGCATCGTGTGTGTGTTATTATGTGTCATTATCAGTGATTACCCCACTCATCCTCCTGTCTATCTGTGTGTTACCCGGACGCTGCGCTCCACTTACACAGAGGCTCCATGCTGTAATGTGCATTGTGTGTGTGTTTTTATTATTATGTGGTATTATCAGTGATACCCCCGCTCATCCTCCTGTCTATCTGTGTGTTACCCGGACGCTGCGCTCCACTTACACACAGGCTCCATGCTGTAATGTGCATCATGTATGTGTTATTATTATGTGTCATTATCAGTGATTCCCCACTCATCCTCCTGTCTATCTGTGTGTTACCTGGACGCTGCGCTCCACTTACACACATGCTCCATGCTGTAATGTGCATCGTGTGTGTGAGTTATTATTATGTGGTATTATCAGTGATTCCCCTGCTCATACTCCTGTCTATCTGTGTGTTACCCGGACGCTGCGCTCCACTTACACACAGGCTCCATGCTGTAATGTGCATCGTGTGTGTTATTATTATGTATCATTATCAGTGATTCCACCGCTCATCCTCCTGTCTATCTGTGTGTTACCCGGACGCTGCGCTCCACTTACACACAGGCTCCATGCTGTAATGTGCATCATGTGTGTGTTATTATTAAGTGGTTTTATCAGTGATTCCCCCGCTCATCCTCATGTCTATCTGTGTGTTACCCGGACGCTGCGCTCCACTTACACACAGGCTCCATGCTGTAATGTGCACTGTATGTGTGTTATTATTATGTGGTATTATCAGTGATTCCCCCGCTCATCCTCCTGTCTATCTGTGTGTTACCCGGACGCTGCGCTCCACTTACACACAGGCTCCATGCTGTAATGTGCATTGTGTGTGTGTTATTATTATGTGTCATTATCAGTGATTCCTCCGCTCATCCTCCTGTCTATCTGTGTGTTACCCGGACGCTGCGCTCCACTTACACACAGGCTCCATGCTGTAATGTGCATCATGTGTGTTATTATTATGTGTCATTATCAGTGATTCCCCCACTCATCCTCCTGTCTATCTGTGTGTTACCCGGACGCTGCGCTCCACTTACACACAGGCTCCATGCTGTAATGTGCCTCATGTGTGTTATTATTATGTGTCATTATCAGTGATTCCCCCGCTCATTCTCCTGTCTATCTGTGCGTTACCCGGACGCTGCGCTCCACTTACACACAGGCTCCATGCTGTAATGTGCCTCATGTGTGTTATTATTATGTGTCATTATCAGTGATTCCCCCGCTCATCCTCCTGTCTATCTGTGTGTTACCTGGACGCTGCGCTCCACTTACACACAGGCTCCATGCTGTAATGTGCATCGTGTGTGTTATTATTATGTGGCATTATCAGTGATTCCCCCGCTCATCCTCCTATCTGTGTGTTACCAGGACTCTGCACTCCACTTACACACAGGCTCCATGCTGTAATGTGCATTGTGTATGTGTTATTATTATGTGTCATTATCAGTGGTTCCCCCTCTCATCCTCCTGTCTGTCTGTGTGTTACCCGGACGCTGCGCTCCACTTACACACAGGCTCCATGCTGTAATGTGCATCGTGTGTGTGTTATTATTATGTGTCATTATCAGTGATTCCCCCGCTCATCCTCCTGTCTATCTGTGTGTTACCCGGATGCTGCGCTCCACTTACACACAGGCTCCATGCTGTAATGGGCATCGTGTGTGTGTTATTATGTGTCATTATCAGTGATTACCCCACTCATCCTCCTGTCTATCTGTGTGTTACCCGGACGCTGCGCTCCACTTACACACAGGCTTCATGCTGTAATGTGCCTCATGTGTGTTATTATTATGTGTCATTATCAGTGATTCCCCCGCTCATCCTCCAGTCTATCTGTGTTTTACCTGAATACTGCGCTCCACTTACACACAGGCTCCATGCTGTAATGTGCATTGTGTGTGTGTGTTATTATTATGTGACTTTATCAGTGATTCCCCCGCTCATCCTCCTATCTATCTGTGTGTTACCCGGACGCTGCACTCCACTTACACACAGGCTCCATGCTGTAATGTGCATCGTGTGTGTGTTATTATGTGTCATTATCAGTGATTACCCCACTCATCCTCCTGTCTATCTGTGTGTTACCCGGACGCTGCGCTCCACTTACACAGAGGCTCCATGCTGTAATGTGCATTGTGTGTGTGTTTTTATTATTATGTGGTATTATCAGTGATACCCCCGCTCATCCTCCTGTCTATCTGTGTGTTACCCGGACGCTGCGCTCCACTTACACACAGGCTCCATGCTGTAATGTGCATCATGTATGTGTTATTATTATGTGTCATTATCAGTGATTCCCCACTCATCCTCCTGTCTATCTGTGTGTTACCTGGACGCTGCGCTCCACTTACACACATGCTCCATGCTGTAATGTGCATCGTGTGTGTGAGTTATTATTATGTGGTATTATCAGTGATTCCCCTGCTCATACTCCTGTCTATCTGTGTGTTACCCGGACGCTGCGCTCCACTTACACACAGGCTCCATGCTGTAATGTGCATCGTGTGTGTTATTATTATGTATCATTATCAGTGATTCCACCGCTCATCCTCCTGTCTATCTGTGTGTTACCCGGACGCTGCGCTCCACTTACACACAGGCTCCATGCTGTAATGTGCATCATGTGTGTGTTATTATTAAGTGGTTTTATCAGTGATTCCCCCGCTCATCCTCATGTCTATCTGTGTGTTACCCGGACGCTGCGCTCCACTTACACACAGGCTCCATGCTGTAATGTGCACTGTATGTGTGTTATTATTATGTGGTATTATCAGTGATTCCCCCGCTCATCCTCCTGTCTATCTGTGTGTTACCCGGACGCTGCGCTCCACTTACACACAGGCTCCATGCTGTAATGTGCATTGTGTGTGTGTTATTATTATGTGTCATTATCAGTGATTCCTCCGCTCATCCTCCTGTCTATCTGTGTGTTACCCGGACGCTGCGCTCCACTTACACACAGGCTCCATGCTGTAATGTGCATCATGTGTGTTATTATTATGTGTCATTATCAGTGATTCCCCCACTCATCCTCCTGTCTATCTGTGTGTTACCCGGACGCTGCGCTCCACTTACACACAGGCTCCATGCTGTAATGTGCCTCATGTGTGTTATTATTATGTGTCATTATCAGTGATTCCCCCGCTCATTCTCCTGTCTATCTGTGCGTTACCCGGACGCTGCGCTCCACTTACACACAGGCTCCATGCTGTAATGTGCCTCATGTGTGTTATTATTATGTGTCATTATCAGTGATTCCCCCGCTCATCCTCCTGTCTATCTGTGTGTTACCTGGACGCTGCGCTCCACTTACACACAGGCTCCATGCTGTAATGTGCATCGTGTGTGTGTTATTATTATGTGTCATTATCAGTGTTTCCCCCGCTCATCCTCCTGTCTATCTGTGTGTAACCCGGATGCTGCATTCCACTTACACACAGGCTCCATGCTGTAATGTGCATCATGTGTGTGTTATTATTATGTGACATTATCAGTGATTCCGCCGCTCATCCTCCTGTCTATCTGTGTGTAACCTGGATGCTGCGCTCCACTTACACACAGGCTCCATGCTGTAATGTGCATCGTGTGTGTGTTATTATTATATGACATTATCAGTGATTCCCCCGCTCATCCTCCTGTCTATCTGTGCGTTACCCGGACGCTGCGCTCCACTTACACACAGGCTCCATGCTGTAATGTGCATCGTGTGTGTGATATTATTATGTGACATTATCAGTGATTCCCACGCTCATCCTCCTGTCTATCTGTGTTACCCGGACGCTGCGCTCCACTTACACACAGGCTCCATGCTGTAATGTGCATCATGTGTGTTATTATTATGTGTCATTATCAGTGATTCCCCCGCTCATCCTCCTATCTGTGTGTTACTCGGACGCTGCGCTCCACTTACACACAGGCTCCATGCTGTAATGTGCATCGTGTGTGTTATTATTATGTGGTATTATCAGTGATTCCCCCGCTCATCCTCCTGTCTATCTGTGTGTTACCCGGACGCTGCGCTCCACTTACACACAGGCTCCATGCTGTAATGTGCATCGTGTGTGTTGTTATTATTATGTGGTATTATCAGTGATTCCCTCGCTCATCCTCCTGTCTATCTGTGTGTTACCCGGACGCTGCGCTCCACTTACACACAGGCTCCATGCTGTAATGTGCATCATGCGTGTGTTATTATTATGTGTCATTATCAGTGATTCCCACGCTCATCCTCATGTCTATCTGTGTGTGACTCGTACGCTGCGCTCCACTTACACACAGGCTCCATGCTGAAATGGGCATCATGTGTGTGTTATTATTATGTGTCATTATCAGTGATTCCCCCACTCATCCTCCTGTCTATCTGTGTGTTACCCGGACGCTGCGCTCCACTTACACACAGGCTCCATGCTGTAATGTGCCTCATGTGTGTTATTATTATGTGTCATTATCAGTGATTCCCCCGCTCATTCTCCTGTCTATCTGTGCGTTACCCGGACGCTGCGCTCCACTTACACACAGGCTCCATGCTGTAATGTGCCTCATGTGTGTTATTATTATGTGTCATTATCAGTGATTCCCCCGCTCATCCTCCTGTCTATCTGTGTGTTACCTGGACGCTGCGCTCCACTTACACACAGGCTCCATGCTGTAATGTGCATCGTGTGTGTGTTATTATTATGTGTCATTATCAGTGATTCCCCCGCTCATCCTCCTGTCTATCTGTGTGTTACACGGACGCTGCACTCCACTTACACACAGGCTCCATGCTGTAATGTGTATCATGTGTGTGTTATTATTATGTGTCATTATCAGTGATTCCCCGCTCATCCTCCTGTCTATCTGTGTGTTACCCGGACGCTGCGCTCCACTTACACACAGGCTCCATGCTGTAATGTACATTGTGTGTGTTAATATTATGTGTCATTATCAGTGATTCCCCCGCTCATCCTCTTGTCTATCTGTGTGTTACCCGGACACTGCGCTCCATTTACACACAGGCTCCATGCTGTAATGTGCCTCATGTGTGTTATTATTATGTGTCATTATCAGTGATTCCCCCGCTCATACTCCTGTCTATCTGTGTGTTACCTGGACGCTGCGCTCCACTTACACACAGGCTCCATGCTGTAATGTGCATCGTGTGTGTTATTATTATGTGTCATTATCAGTGATTCCCCCACTCATCCTCCTGTCTATCTGTGTGTTACCCGGACGCTGCGCTCCACTTACACACAGGCTCCATGCTGTAATTTGCCTCATGTGTGTTATTATTATGTGTCATTATCAGTGATTCCCCAGCTCATCCTCCTGTCTATCTGTGTGTTACCCGAATACTGTGCTCCACTTACACACAGGCTCCATGCTGTAATGTGCATTGTGTGTGTGTTATTATTATGTGGTATTATCAGTAATTCCCCCGCTCATCCTCCTGTCTATCTGTGTGTAACCCGGATGCTGCGCTCCACTTACACACAGGCTCCATGCTGTAATGTGCTTCATGTGTGTGTTGTTATTATTATGTGTCATTATCAGTGATTCCCCCACTCATCCTCCTGTCTATCTGTGTGTTACCCGGACGCTGCGCTCCACTTACACACAGGCTCCATGCTGTAATGTGCATCGTGTGTGTTATTATTATGTGGTATTATCAGTGATTCCCCCGCTCATCCTCCTGTCTATCTATGTGTGACCCGGACGCTGCGCTCCACTTACACACAGGCTCCATGCTGTAATGTGCACCGTGTGTGTTATTATTATGTGGTATTATCAGTGATTCCCCCGCTCATCCTCCTGTCTATCTGTGTGTTACCCGGACGCTGCGCTCCACTTACACACAGGCTCCATGCTGTAATGTGCATCATGTGTATTATTATTATGTGGCATTATCAGTGATTCCGCCGCTCATCCTCCTGTCTATCTGTGTGTGACTCGTACGCTGCGCTCCACTTACACACAGGCTCCATGCTGTAATGGGCATCATGTGTGTGTTATTATTATGTGTCATTATCAGTGATTCCTCCGCTCATCCTCCTGTCTATCTGTGTGTTACCCGGACGCTGCGCTCCACTTACACACAGACTCCATGCTGTAATGTGTATCATGTGTGTGTTATTATTATGTGTCATTATCAGTGATTCCCCGATCATCCTCCTGTCTATCTGTGTGTTACCCGGACGCTGCGCTCCACTTACACACAGGCTCCATGCTGTAATGTACATGGACCCTCATTCCGAGTTGTTCGCTCGGTATTTTTCATCGCATCGCAATGAAAATCCGCTTAGTACGCATGCGCAATGTTCGCACTGCGACTGCGCCAAGTAACTTTGCTATGTAGAAAGTAATTTTACTCACGGCTTTTTCATCGCTCCGGCGAACGTAATGTGATTGACAGGAAATGGGTGTTACTGGGCGGAAACACGGCGTTTCAGGGGCGTGTGGCTGAAAACGCTACCGTTTCCGGAAAAAACGCAGGAGTGGCCGGAGAAACGGTGGGAGTGCCTGGGCGAACGCTGGGTGTGTTTGTGACGTCAACCAGGAACGACAAGCACTGAACTGATCGCACAGGCAGAGTAAGTCTGGAGCTACTCTGAAACTGCTAAGTAGTTAGTAATCGCAATATTGCGAATACATCGGTCGCAATTTTAAGAAGCTAAGATTCACTCCCAGTAGGCGGCGGCTTAGCGTGTGTAACTCTGCTAAATTCGCCTTGCGACCGATCAACTCGGAATGAGGGCCATTGTGTGTGTTATTATTATGTGTCATTATCAGTGATTCCCCCGCTCATCCTCTTGTCTATCTGTGTGTTACCCGGACACTGCGCTCCACTTACACACAGGCTCCATGCTGTAATGTGCCTCATGTGTGTTATTATTATGTGTCATTATCAGTGATTCCCCCGCTCATCCTCCTGTCTATCTGTGTGTTACCCGGACGCTGCGCTCCACTTACACACAGGCTCCATGCTGTAATGTGCATCGTGTGTGTTATTATTATGTGTCATTATCAGTGATTCCCCCACTCATCCTCCTGTCTATCTGTGTGTTACCCGGACGCTGCGCTCCACTTACACACAGGCTCCATGCTGTAATGTGCCTCATGTGTGTTATTATTATGTGTCATTATCAGTGATTCCCCCGCTCATCCTCCTGTCTATCTGTGTGTTACCCGAATACTGTGCTCCACTTACACACAGGCTCCATGCTGTAATGTGCATTGTGTGTGTGTTATTATTATGTGGTATTATCAGTGATTCCCCCGCTCATCCTCCTGTCTATCTGTGTGTAACCCGGATGCTGCGCTCCACTTACACACAGGCTCCATGCTGTAATGTGCATCGTGTGTGTGTTATTATTATGTGACATTATCAGTGATTCCCCCGCTTATCCTCCTGTCTATCTGTGTGTTACCAGGACGCTGCGCTCCACTTACACACAGGCTCCATGCTGTAATGTGCATTGTGTGTGTTATTATTATGTGTCATTATCAGTGGTTCCCCCGCTCATCCTCCTGTCTATCTGTGTATTACCCGGACGCTGCGCTCCACTTACACACAGGCTCCATGCTGTAATGTGCATTGTGTGTGTTATTATTATGTGTCATTATCAGTGATTCCCCCGCTCATCCTCCTGTCTATCTGTGTGTGACCCGGACGCTGCGCTCCACTTACACACAGGCTAAATGCTGTAATGTGCATCGTGTGTGTGTTGTTATTATTATGTGTCATTATCAGTGATTCCCCCGCTCATCCTCCTGTCTATCTGTGTGTTACCCGGACGCTGCGCTCCACTTACACACAGGCTCCATGCTGTAATGTGCATCATGTGTGTTATTATTATGTGTCAT
The DNA here is from genome assembly GCF_028390025.1 of Pseudophryne corroboree. Taxonomy (NCBI): domain Eukaryota; kingdom Metazoa; phylum Chordata; class Amphibia; order Anura; family Myobatrachidae; genus Pseudophryne; species Pseudophryne corroboree. Next base: position 205,372 of record NW_026967597.1, on the reverse strand, counting down.
TATCAGTGATTCCCCCGCTCATCCTCCTGTCTATCTGTGTGTTACCCGGACGCTGCGCTCCACTTACACACAGGCTCCATGCTGTAATGTGCATCGTGTGTGTGTTATTATTATGTGACATTATCAGTGATTCCCCCGCTTATCCTCCTGTCTATCTGTGTGTTACCAGGACGCTGCGCTCCACTTACACACAGGCTCCATGCTGTAATGTGCATTGTGTGTGTTATTATTATGTGTCATTATCAGTGGTTCCCCCGCTCATCCTCCTGTCTATCTGTGTGTTACCCGGACGCTGCGCTCCACTTACACACAGGCTCCATGCTGTAATGTGCATTGTGTGTGTTATTATTATGTGTCATTATCAGTGATTCCCCCGCTCATCCTCCTGTCTATCTGTGTGTGACCCGGACGCTGCGCTCCACTTACACACAGGCTCCATGCTGTAATGTGCATCGTGTGTGTGTTGTTATTATTATGTGTCATTATCAGTGATTCCCCCGCTCATCCTCCTGTCTGTGTGTTACTCGGATGCTGCGCTCCACTTACACACAGGCTCCATGCTGTAATGTGCATCGTGTGTGTTATTATTATGTGGTATTATCAGTGATTCCCCCGCTCATCCTCCTGTCTATCTGTGTGTTACCCGGACGCTGCGCTCCACTTACACACAGGCTCCATGCTGTAATGTGCATCGTGTGTGTTGTTATTATTATGTGGTATTATCAGTGATTCCCTCGCTCATCCTCCTGTCTATCTGTGTGTTACCCGGACGCTGCGCTCCACTTACACACAGGCTCCATGCTGTAATGTGCATCATGTGTGTGTTATTATTATGTGTCATTATCAGTGATTCCCACGCTCATCCTCTTGTCTATCTGTGTGTGACTCGTACGCTGCGCTCCACTTACACACAGGCTCCATGCTGAAATGGGCATCATGTGTGTGTTATTATTATGTGTCATTATCAGTGATTCCTCCGCTCATCCTCCTGTCTATCTGTGTGTTACCCGGACGCTGCGCTCCACTTACACACAGGCTCCATGCTGTAATGTGCATCATTTGTGTGTTATTATTATGTGTCATTATCAGTGATTCCCCCACTCATCCTCCTGTCTATCTGTGTGTTACCCGGACGCTGCGCTCCACTTACGCACAGGCTCCATGCTGTAATGTGCCTCATGTGTGTTATTATTATGTGTCATTATCAGTGATTCCCCCGCTCATTCTCCTGTCTATCTGTGCGTTACCCGGACGCTGCGCTCCACTTACACACAGGCTCCATGCTGTAATGTGCCTCATGTGTGTTATTATTATGTGTCATTATCAGTGATTCCCCCGCTCATCCTCCTGTCTATCTGTGTGTTACCCGGACGCTGCGCTCCACTTACACACAGGCTCCATGCTGTAATGTGCATCGTGTGTGTGTTATTATTATGTGTCATTATCAGTGATTCCCCCGCTCATCCTCCTGTCTATCTGTGTGTTACACGGACGCTGCACTCCACTTACACACAGGCTCCATGCTGTAATGTGTATCATGTGTGTGTTATTATTATGTGTCATTATCAGTGATTCCCCGCTCATCCTCCTGTCTATCTGTGTGTGACCCGGACGCTGCGCTCCACTTACACACAGGCTCCATGCTGTAATGTGCATCGTGTGTGTGTTGTTATTATTATGTGTCATTATCAGTGATTCCCCCGCTCATCCTCCTGTCTGTGTGTTACTCGGACGCTGCGCTCCACTTACACACAGGCTCCATGCTGTAATGTACATTGTGTGTGTTAATATTATGTGTCATTATCAGTGATTCCCCCGCTCATCCTCTTGTCTATCTGTGTGTTACCCGGACACTGCGCTCCATTTACACACAGGCTCCATGCTGTAATGTGCCTCATGTGTGTTATTATTATGTGTCATTATCAGTGATTCCCCCGCTCATACTCCTGTCTATCTGTGTGTTACCCGGACGCTGCGCTCCACTTACACACAGGCTCCATGCTGTAATGTGCATCGTGTGTGTTATTATTATGTGTCATTATCAGTGATTCCCCCACTCATCCTCCTGTCTATCTGTGTGTTACCCGGACGCTGCGCTCCACTTACACACAGGCTCCATGCTGTAATTTGCCTCATGTGTGTTATTATGTGTCATTATCAGTGATTCCCCAGCTCATCCTCCTGTCTATCTGTGTGTTACCCGAATACTGTGCTCCACTTACACACAGGCTCCATGCTGTAATGTGCATTGTGTGTGTGTTATTATTATGTGGTATTATCAGTAATTCCCCCGCTCATCCTCCTGTCTATCTGTGTGTAACCCGGATGCTGCGCTCCACTTACACACAGGCTCCATGCTGTAATGTGCTTCATGTGTGTGTTATTATTATGTGACATTATCAGTGATTCCCCCGCTTATCCTCCTGTCTATCTGTGTGTTACCAGGACGCTGCGCTCCACTTACACACAGGCTCCATGCTGTAATGTGCATTGTGTGTGTTATTATTATGTGTCATTATCAGTGGTTCCCCCGCTCATCCTCCTGTCTATCTGTGTGTTACCCGGACGCTGCGCTCCACTTACACACAGGCTCCATGCTGTAATGTGCATTGTGTGTGTTATTATTATGTGTCATTATCAGTGATTCCCCCGCTCATCCTCCTGTCTATCTGTGTGTGACCCGGACGCTGCGCTCCACTTACACACAGGCTCCATGCTGTAATGTGCATCGTGTGTGTGTTGTTATTATTATGTGTCATTATCAGTGATTCCCCCGCTCATCCTCCTGTCTGTGTGTTACTCGGATGCTGCGCTCCACTTACACACAGGCTCCATGCTGTAATGTGCATCGTGTGTGTTATTATTATGTGGTATTATCAGTGATTCCCCCGCTCATCCTCCTGTCTATCTGTGTGTTACCCGGACGCTGCGCTCCACTTACACACAGGCTCCATGCTGTAATGTGCATCGTGTGTGTTGTTATTATTATGTGGTATTATCAGTGATTCCCTCGCTCATCCTCCTGTCTATCTGTGTGTTACCCGGACGCTGCGCTCCACTTACACACAGGCTCCATGCTGTAATGTGCATCATGTGTGTGTTATTATTATGTGTCATTATCAGTGATTCCCACGCTCATCCTCTTGTCTATCTGTGTGTGACTCGTACGCTGCGCTCCACTTACACACAGGCTCCATGCTGAAATGGGCATCATGTGTGTGTTATTATTATGTGTCATTATCAGTGATTCCTCCGCTCATCCTCCTGTCTATCTGTGTGTTACCCGGACGCTGCGCTCCACTTACACACAGGCTCCATGCTGTAATGTGCATCATTTGTGTGTTATTATTATGTGTCATTATCAGTGATTCCCCCACTCATCCTCCTGTCTATCTGTGTGTTACCCGGACGCTGCGCTCCACTTACGCACAGGCTCCATGCTGTAATGTGCCTCATGTGTGTTATTATTATGTGTCATTATCAGTGATTCCCCCGCTCATTCTCCTGTCTATCTGTGCGTTACCCGGACGCTGCGCTCCACTTACACACAGGCTCCATGCTGTAATGTGCCTCATGTGTGTTATTATTATGTGTCATTATCAGTGATTCCCCCGCTCATCCTCCTGTCTATCTGTGTGTTACCCGGACGCTGCGCTCCACTTACACACAGGCTCCATGCTGTAATGTGCATCGTGTGTGTGTTATTATTATGTGTCATTATCAGTGATTCCCCCGCTCATCCTCCTGTCTATCTGTGTGTTACACGGACGCTGCACTCCACTTACACACAGGCTCCATGCTGTAATGTGTATCATGTGTGTGTTATTATTATGTGTCATTATCAGTGATTCCCCGCTCATCCTCCTGTCTATCTGTGTGTGACCCGGACGCTGCGCTCCACTTACACACAGGCTCCATGCTGTAATGTGCATCGTGTGTGTGTTGTTATTATTATGTGTCATTATCAGTGATTCCCCCGCTCATCCTCCTGTCTGTGTGTTACTCGGACGCTGCGCTCCACTTACACACAGGCTCCATGCTGTAATGTACATTGTGTGTGTTAATATTATGTGTCATTATCAGTGATTCCCCCGCTCATCCTCTTGTCTATCTGTGTGTTACCCGGACACTGCGCTCCATTTACACACAGGCTCCATGCTGTAATGTGCCTCATGTGTGTTATTATTATGTGTCATTATCAGTGATTCCCCCGCTCATACTCCTGTCTATCTGTGTGTTACCCGGACGCTGCGCTCCACTTACACACAGGCTCCATGCTGTAATGTGCATCGTGTGTGTTATTATTATGTGTCATTATCAGTGATTCCCCCACTCATCCTCCTGTCTATCTGTGTGTTACCCGGACGCTGCGCTCCACTTACACACAGGCTCCATGCTGTAATTTGCCTCATGTGTGTTATTATGTGTCATTATCAGTGATTCCCCAGCTCATCCTCCTGTCTATCTGTGTGTTACCCGAATACTGTGCTCCACTTACACACAGGCTCCATGCTGTAATGTGCATTGTGTGTGTGTTATTATTATGTGGTATTATCAGTAATTCCCCCGCTCATCCTCCTGTCTATCTGTGTGTAACCCGGATGCTGCGCTCCACTTACACACAGGCTCCATGCTGTAATGTGCTTCATGTGTGTGTTGTTATTATTATGTGTCATTATCAGTGATTCCCCCACTCATCCTCCTGTCTATCTGTGTGTTACCCGGACGCTGCGCTCCACTTACACACAGGCTCCATGCTGTAATGTGCATCGTGTGTGTTATTATTATGTGGTATTATCAGTGATTCCCCCGCTCATCCTCCTGTCTATCTATGTGTGACCCGGACGCTGCGCTCCACTTACACACAGGCTCCATGCTGTAATGTGCATCGTGTGTGTTATTATTATGTGGTATTATCAGTGATTCCCCCGCTCATCCTCCTGTCTATCTGTGTGTTACCCGGACGCTGCGCTCCACTTACACACAGGCTCCATGCTGTAATGTGCATCATGTGTATTATTATTATGTGGCATTATCAGTGATTCCGCCGCTCATCCTCCTGTCTATCTGTGTGTGACTCGTACGCTGCGCTCCACTTACACACAGGCTCCATGCTGTAATGGGCATCATGTGTGTGTTATTATTATGTGTCATTATCAGTGATTCCTCCGCTCATCCTCCTGTCTATCTGTGTGTTACCCGGACGCTGCACTCCACTTACACACAGGCTCCATGCTGTAATGTGTATCATGTGTGTGTTATTATTATGTGTCATTATCAGTGATTCCCCGATCATCCTCCTGTCTATCTGTGTGTTACCCGAACGCTGCGCTCCACTTACACACAGGCTCCATGCTGTAATGTACATTGTGTGTGTTATTATTATGTGTCATTATCAGTGATTCCCCCGCTCATCCTCTTGTCTATCTGTGTGTTACCCGGACACTGCGCTCCACTTACACACAGGCTCCATGCTGTAATGTGCCTCATGTGTGTTATTATTATGTGTCATTATCAGTGATTCCCCCGCTCATCCTCCTGTCTATCTGTGTGTTACCCGGACGCTGCGCTCCACTTACACACAGGCTCCATGCTGTAATGTGCATCGTGTGTGTTATTATTATGTGCCATTATCAGTGATTCCCCCACTCATCCTCCTGTCTATCTGTGTGTTACCCGGACGCTGCGCTCCACTTACACACAGGCTCCATGCTGTAATGTGCCTCATGTGTGTTATTATTATGTGTCATTATCAGTGATTCCCCCGCTCATCCTCCTGTCTATCTGTGTGTTACCCGAATACTGTGCTCCACTTACACACAGGCTCCATGCTGTAATGTGCATTGTGTGTGTGTTATTATTATGTGGTATTATCAGTGATTCCCCCGCTCATCCTCCTGTCTATCTGTGTGTAACCCGGATGCTGCGCTCCACTTACACACAGGCTCCATGCTGTAATGTGCATCGTGTGTGTGTTATTATTATGTGACATTATCAGTGATTCCCCCGCTTATCCTCCTGTCTATCTGTGTGTTACCAGGACGCTGCGCTCCACTTACACACAGGCTCCATGCTGTAATGTGCATTGTGTGTGTTATTATTATGTGTCATTATCAGTGGTTCCCCCGCTCATCCTCCTGTCTATCTGTGTGTTACCCGGACGCTGCGCTCCACTTACACACAGGCTCCATGCTGTAATGTGCATTGTGTGTGTTATTATTATGTGTCATTATCAGTGATTCCCCCGCTCATCCTCCTGTCTATCTGTGTGTGACCCGGACGCTGCGCTCCACTTACACACAGGCTCCATGCTGTAATGTGCATCGTGTGTGTGTTGTTATTATTATGTGTCATTATCAGTGATTCCCCCGCTCATCCTCCTGTCTATCTGTGTGTTACCCGGACGCTGCGCTCCACTTACACACAGGCTCCATGCTGTAATGTGCATCATGTGTGTTATTATTATGTGTCATTATCAGTGATTCCCCCGCTCATCCTCCTGTCTATCTGTGTGTTACCCGGACGCTGCGCTCCACTTACACACAGGCTCCATGCTGTAATGTGCATCGTGTGTGTGTTATTATTATGTGACATTATCAGTGATTCCCCCGCTTATCCTCCTGTCTATCTGTGTGTTACCAGGACGCTGCGCTCCACTTACACACAGGCTCCATGCTGTAATGTGCATTGTGTGTGTTATTATTATGTGTCATTATCAGTGGTTCCCCCGCTCATCCTCCTGTCTATCTGTGTGTTACCCGGACGCTGCGCTCCACTTACACACAGGCTCCATGCTGTAATGTGCATTGTGTGTGTTATTATTATGTGTCATTATCAGTGATTCCCCCGCTCATCCTCCTGTCTATCTGTGTGTGACCCGGACGCTGCGCTCCACTTACACACAGGCTCCATGCTGTAATGTGCATCGTGTGTGTGTTGTTATTATTATGTGTCATTATCAGTGATTCCCCCGCTCATCCTCCTGTCTGTGTGTTACTCGGACGCTGCGCTCCACTTACACACAGGCTCCATGCTGTAATGTGCATCGTGTGTGTTATTATTATGTGGTATTATCAGTGATTCCCCCGCTCATCCTCCTGTCTATCTGTGTGTTACCCGGACGCTGCACTCCACTTACACACAGGCTCCATGCTGTAATGTGCATCGTGTGTGTTGTTATTATTATGTGGTATTATCAGTGATTCCCTCGCTCATCCTCCTGTCTATCTGTGTGTTACCCGGACGCTGCGCTCCACTTACACACAGGCTCCATGCTGTAATGTGCATCATGTGTGTGTTATTATTATGTGTCATTATCAGTGATTCCCACGCTCATCCTCTTGTCTATCTGTGTGTGACTCGTACGCTGCGCTCCACTTACACACAGGCTCCATGCTGAAATGGGCATCATGTGTGTGTTATTATTATGTGTCATTATCAGTGATTCCTCCGCTCATCCTCCTGTCTGTGTGTTACCCGGACGCTGCGCTCCACTTACACACAGGCTCCATGCTGTAATGTGCATCATGTGTGTTATTATTATGTGTCATTATCAGTGATTCCCCCACTCATCCTCCTGTCTATCTGTGTGTTACCCGGACGCTGCGCTCCACTTACACACAGGCTCCATGCTGTAATGTGCCTCATGTGTGTTATTATTATGTGTCATTATCAGTGATTCCCCCGCTCATTCTCCTGTCTATCTGTGCGTTACCCGGACGCTGCGCTCCACTTACACACAGGCTCCATGCTGTAATGTGCCTCATGTGTGTTATTATTATGTGTCATTATCAGTGATTCCCCCGCTCATCCTCCTGTCTATCTGTGTGTTACCTGGACGCTGCGCTCCACTTACACACAGGCTCCATGCTGTAATGTGCATCATGTGTGTGTTATTATTATGTGACATTATCAGTGATTCCGCCGCTCATCCTCCTGTCTATCTGTGTGTAACCTGGATGCTGCGCTCCACTTACACACAGGCTCCATGCTGTAATGTGCATCATGTGTGTGTTATTATTATATGACATTATCAGTGAGTCCCCCGCTCATCCTCCTGTCTATCTGTGCGTTACCCGGACGCTGCGCTCCACTTACACACAGGCTCCATGCTGTAATGTGCATCGTGTGTGTGATATTATTATGTGACATTATCAGTGATTCCCACGCTCATCCTCCTGTCTATCTGTGTTACCCAGACGCTGCGCTCCACTTACACACAGGCTCCATGCTGTAATGTGCATCATGTGTGTTATTATTATGTGTCATTATCAGTGATTCCCCCGCTCATCCTCCTATCTGTGTGTTACTCGGACGCTGCGCTCCACTTACACACAGGCTCCATGCTGTAATGTGCATCGTGTGTGTTATTATTATGTGGTATTATCAGTGATTCCCCCGCTCATCCTACTGTCTATCTGTGTGTTACCCGGACGCTGCGCTCCACTTACACACAGGCTCCATGCTGTAATGTGCATCGTGTGTGTTGTTATTATTATGTGGTATTATCAGTGATTCCCTCGCTCATCCTCCTGTCTATCTGTGTGTTACCCGGACGCTGCGCTCCACTTACACACAGGCTCCATGCTGTAATGTGCATCATGTGTGTGTTATTATTATGTGTCATTATCAGTGATTCCCACGCTCATCCTCATGTCTATCTGTGTGTGACTCGTACGCTGCGCTCCACTTACACACAGGCTCCATGCTGAAATGGGCATCATGTGTGTGTTATTATTATGTGTCATTATCAGTGATTCCCCCGCTCATCCTCCTGTCTATCTGTGTGTTACCCGGACGCTGCGCTCCACTTACACACAGGCTCCATGCTGTAATGTGCATCATGTGTGTGTTATTATTATGTGTCATTATCAGTGATTCCCACGCTCATCCTCATGTCTATCTGTGTGTGACTCGTACGCTGCGCTCCACTTACACACAGGCTCCATGCTGAAATGGGCATCATGTGTGTGTTATTATTATGTGTCATTATCAGTGATTCCCCCACTCATCCTCCTGTCTATCTGTGTGTTACCCGGACGCTGCGCTCCACTTACACACAGGCTCCATGCTGTAATGTGCCTCATGTGTGTTATTATTATGTGTCATTATCAGTGATTCCCCCGCTCATTCTCCTGTCTATCTGTGCGTTACCCGGACGCTGCGCTCCACTTACACACAGGCTCCATGCTGTAATGTGCCTCATGTGTGTTATTATTATGTGTCATTATCAGTGATTCCCCCGCTCATCCTCCTGTCTATCTGTGTGTTACCTGGACGCTGCGCTCCACTTACACACAGGCTCCATGCTGTAATGTGCATTGTGTGTGTGTTATTATTATGTGTCATTATCATTGATTCCCCCGCTCATCCTCCTGTCTATCTGTGTGTTACACGGACGCTGCACTCCACTTACACACAGGCTCCATGCTGTAATGTGTATCATGTGTGTGTTATTATTATGTGTCATTATCAGTGATTCCCCGCTCATCCTCCTGTCTATCTGTGTGTTACCCGGACGCTGCGCTCCACTTACACACAGGCTCCATGCTGTAATGTACATTGTGTGTGTTAATATTATGTGTCATTATCAGTGATTCCCCCGCTCATCCTCTTGTCTATCTGTGTGTTACCCGGACACTGCGCTCCATTTACACACAGGCTCCATGCTGTAATGTGCCTCATGTGTGTTATTATTATGTGTCATTATCAGTGATTCCCCCGCTCATCCTCCTGTCTATCTGTGTGTTACCCGGATGCTGCGCTCCACTTACACACAGGCTCCATGCTGTAATGTGCATCGTGTGTGTTATTATTATGTGTCATTATCAGTGATTCCCCCACTCATCCTCCTGTCTATCTGTGTGTTACCCGGACGCTGCGCTCCACTTACACACAGGCTCCATGCTGTAATTTGCCTCATGTGTGTTATTATTATGTGTCATTATCAGTGATTCCCCAGCTCATCCTCCTGTCTATCTGTGTGTTACCCGAATACTGTGCTCCACTTACACACAGGCTCCATGCTGTAATGTGCATTGTGTGTGTGTTATTATTATGTGGTATTATCAGTGATTCCCCCGCTCATCCTCCTGTCTATCTGTGTGTAACCCGGATGCTGCGCTCCACTTACACACAGGCTCCATGCTGTAATGTGCTTCATGTGTGTGTTGTTATTATTATGTGTCATTATCAGTGATTCCCCCACTCATCCTCCTGTCTATCTGTGTGTTACCCGGACGCTGCGCTCCACTTACACACAGGCTCCATGCTGTAATGTGCATCGTGTGTGTTATTATTATGTGGTATTATCAGTGATTCCCCCGCTCATCCTCCTGTCTATCTATGTGTGACCCGGACGCTGCGCTCCACTTACACACAGGCTCCATGCTGTAATGTGCATCGTGTGTGTTATTATTATGTGGTATTATCAGTGATTCCCCCGCTCATCCTCCTGTCTATCTGTGTGTTACCCGGACGCTGCGCTCCACTTACACACAGGCTCCATGCTGTAATGTGCATCATGTGTATTATTATTATGTGGCATTATCAGTGATTCCGCCGCTCATCCTCCTGTCTATCTGTGTGTGACTCGTACGCTGCGCTCCACTTACACACAGGCTCCATGCTGTAATGGGCATCATGTGTGTGTTATTATTATGTGTCATTATCAGTGATTCCTCCGCTCATCCTCCTGTCTATCTGTGTGTTACCCGGACGCTGCACTCCACTTACACACAGGCTCCATGCTGTAATGGGCATCATGTGTGTGTTATTATTATGTGACATTATCAGTGATTCCCTGCTCATCCTCCTGTCTATCTGTGTGTTACACGGACGCTGCGCTCCACTTACACACAGGCTCCATGCTGTAATGGGCATCATGTGTGTGTTATTATTATGTGTCATTATCAGTGATTCCTCCGCTCATCCTCCTGTCTATCTGTGTGTTACCCGGACGCTGCACTCCACTTACACACAGGCTCCATGCTGTAATGTGTATCATGTGTGTGTTATTATTATGTGTCATTATCAGTGATTCCCCGATCATCCTCCTGTCTATCTGTGTGTTACCCGGACGCTGCGCTCCACTTACACACAGGCTCCATGCTGTAATGTACATTGTGTGTGTTATTATTATGTGTCATTATCAGTGATTCCCCCGCTCATCCTCTTGTCTATCTGTGTGTTACCCGGACACTGCGCTCCACTTACACACAGGCTCCATGCTGTAATGTGCCTCTTGTGTGTTATTATTATGTGTCATTATCAGTGATTCCCCCGCTCATCCTCCTGTCTATCTGTGTGTTACCCGGACGCTGCGCTCCACTTACACACAGGCTCCATGCTGTAATGTGCATCGTGTGTGTTATTATTATGTGTCATTATCAGTGATTCCCCCACTCATCCTCCTGTCTATCTGTGTGTTACCCGGACGCTGCGCTCCACTTACACACAGGCTCCATGCTGTAATGTGCCTCATGTGTGTTATTATTATGTGTCATTATCAGTGATTCCCCCGCTCATCCTCCTGTCTATCTGTGTGTTACCCGAATACTGTGCTCCACTTACACACAGGCTCCATGCTGTAATGTGCATTGTGTGTGTGTTATTATTATGTGGTATTATCAGTGATTCCCCCGCTCATCCTCCTGTCTATCTGTGTGTAACCCGGATGCTGCGCTCCACTTACACACAGGCTCCATGCTGTAATGTGCATCGTGTGTGTGTTATTATTATGTGACATTATCAGTGATTCCCCCGCTTATCCTCCTGTCTATCTGTGTGTTACCAGGACGCTGCGCTCCACTTACACACAGGCTCCATGCTGTAATGTGCATTGTGTGTGTTATTATTATGTGTCATTATCAGTGGTTCCCCCGCTCATCCTCCTGTCTATCTGTGTGTTACCCGGACGCTGCGCTCCACTTACACACAGGCTCCATGCTGTAATGTGCATCGTGTGTGTGTTGTTATTATTATGTGTCATTATCAGTGATTCAAACGCTCATCCTCCTGTCTATCTGTGTGTTACCCGGACGCTGCACTCCACTTACACACAGGCTCCATGCTGTAATGTGCATTGTGTGTGTTATTATTATGTGTCATTATCAGTGATTCCCCCGCTCATCCTCCTGTCTATCTGTGTGTGACCCGGACGCTGCGCTCCACTTACACACAGGCTCCATGCTGTAATGTGCATCGTGTGTGTGTTGTTATTATTATGTGTCATTATCAGTGATTCCCCCGCTCATCCTCCTGTCTATCTGTGTGTTACCCGGACGCTGCGCTCCACTTACACACAGGCTCCATGCTGTAATGTGCATCATGTGTGTTATTATTATGTGTCATTATCAGTGATTCCCCCGCTCATCCTCCTGTCTATCTGTGTGTTACCCGGACGCTGCGCTCCACTTACACACAGGCTCCATGCTGTAATGTGCATCGTGTGTGTGTTATTATTATGTGACATTATCAGTGATTCCCCCGCTTATCCTCCTGTCTATCTGTGTGTTACCAGGACGCTGCGCTCCACTTACACACAGGCTCCATGCTGTAATGTGCATTGTGTGTGTTATTATTATGTGTCATTATCAGTGGTTCCCCCGCTCATCCTCCTGTCTATCTGTGTGTTACCCGGACGCTGCGCTCCACTTACACACAGGCTCCATGCTGTAATGTGCATTGTGTGTGTTATTATTATGTGTCATTATCAGTGATTCCCCCGCTCATCCTCCTGTCTATCTGTGTGTGACCCGGACGCTGCGCTCCACTTACACACAGGCTCCATGCTGTAATGTGCATCGTGTGTGTGTTGTTATTATTATGTGTCATTATCAGTGATTCCCCCGCTCATCCTCCTGTCTGTGTGTTACTCGGACGCTGCGCTCCACTTACACACAGGCTCCATGCTGTAATGTGCATCGTGTGTGTTATTATTATGTGGTATTATCAGTGATTCCCCCGCTCATCCTCCTGTCTATCTGTGTGTTACCCGGACGCTGCACTCCACTTACACACAGGCTCCATGCTGTAATGTGCATCGTGTGTGTTGTTATTATTATGTGGTATTATCAGTGATTCCCTCGCTCATCCTCCTGTCTATCTGTGTGTTACCCGGACGCTGCGCTCCACTTACACACAGGCTCCATGCTGTAATGTGCATCATGTGTGTGTTATTATTATGTGTCATTATCAGTGATTCCCACGCTCATCCTCTTGTCTATCTGTGTGTGACTCGTACGCTGCGCTCCACTTACACACAGGCTCCATGCTGTAATGTGCCTCATGTGTGTTATTATTATGTGTCATTATCAGTGATTCCCCCGCTCATTCTCCTGTCTATCTGTGCGTTACCCGGACGCTGCGCTCCACTTACACACAGGCTCCATGCTGTAATGTGCCTCATGTGTGTTATTATTATGTGTCATTATCAGTGATTCCCCCGCTCATCCTCCTGTCTATCTGTGTGTTACCTGGACGCTGCGCTCCACTTACACACAGGCTCCATGCTGTAATGTGCATCGTGTGTGTGTTATTATTATGTGTCATTATCAGTGATTCCCCCGCTCATCCTCCTGTCTATCTGTGTGTAACCCGGACGCTGCATTCCACTTACACACAGGCTCCATGCTGTAATGTGCATCATGTGTGTGTTATTATTATGTGACATTATCAGTGATTCCGCCGCTCATCCTCCTGTCTATCTGTGTGTAACCTGGATGCTGCGCTCCACTTACACACAGGCTCCATGCTGTAATGTGCATCGTGTGTGTGTTATTATTATATGACATTATCAGTGAGTCCCCCGCTCATCCTCCTGTCTATCTGTGCGTTACCCGGACGCTGCGCTCCACTTACACACAGGCTCCATGCTGTAATGTGCATCGTGTGTGTGATATTATTATGTGACATTATCAGTGATTCCCACGCTCATCCTCCTGTCTATCTGTGTTACCCAGACGCTGCGCTCCACTTACACACAGGCTCCATGCTGTAATGTGCATCATGTGTGTTATTATTATGTGTCATTATCAGTGATTCCCCCGCTCATCCTCCTATCTGTGTGTTACTCGGACGCTGCGCTCCACTTACACACAGGCTCCATGCTGTAATGTGCATCGTGTGTGTTATTATTATGTGGTATTATCAGTGATTCCCCCGCTCATCCTCCTGTCTATCTGTGTGTTACCCGGACGCTGCGCTCCACTTACACACAGGCTCCATGCTGTAATGTGCATCGTGTGTGTTGTTATTATTATGTGGTATTATCAGTGATTCCCTCGCTCATCCTCCTGTCTATCTGTGTGTTACCCGGACGCTGCGCTCCACTTACACACAGGCTCCATGCTGTAATGTGCATCATGTGTGTGTTATTATTATGTGTCATTATCAGTGATTCCCACGCTCATCCTCATGTCTATCTGTGTGTGACTCGTACGCTGCGCTCCACTTACACACAGGCTCCATGCTGAAATGGGCATCATGTGTGTGTTATTATTATGTGTCATTATCAGTGATTCCCCCACTCATCCTCCTGTCTATCTGTGTGTTACCCGGACGCTGCGCTCCACTTACACACAGGCTCCATGCTGTAATGTGCCTCATGTGTGTTATTATTATGTGTCATTATCAGTGATTCCCCCGCTCATTCTCCTGTCTATCTGTGCGTTACCCGGACGCTGCGCTCCACTTACACACAGGCTCCATGCTGTAATGTGCCTCATGTGTGTTATTATTATGTGTCATTATCAGTGATTCCCCCGCTCATCCTCCTGTCTATCTGTGTGTTACCTGGACGCTGCGCTCCACTTACACACAGGCTCCATGCTGTAATGTGCATCGTGTGTGTGTTATTATTATGTTTCATTATCAGTGATTCCCCCGCTCATCCTCCTGTCTATCTGTGTGTTACACGGACGCTGCACTCCACTTACACACAGGCTCCATGCTGTAATGTGTATCATGTGTGTGTTATTATTATGTGTCATTATCAGTGATTCCCCGCTCATCCTCCTGTCTATCTGTGTGTTACCCGGACGCTGCGCTCCACTTACACACAGGCTCCATGCTGTAATGTACATTGTGTGTGTTAATATTATGTGTCATTATCAGTGATTCCCCCGCTCATCCTCTTGTCTATCTGTGTGTTACCCGGACACTGCGCTCCATTTACACACAGGCTCCATGCTGTAATGTGCCTCATGTGTGTTATTATTATGTGTCATTATCAGTGATTCCCCCGCTCATCCTCCTGTCTATCTGTGTGTTACCCGGATGCTGCGCTCCACTTACACACAGGCTCCATGCTGTAATGTGCATCGTGTGTGTTATTATTATGTGTCATTATCAGTGATTCCCCCACTCATCCTCCTGTCTATCTGTGTGTTACCCGGACGCTGCGCTCCACTTACACACAGGCTCCATGCTGTAATTTGCCTCATGTGTGTTATTATTATGTGTCATTATCAGTGATTCCCCAGCTCATCCTCCTGTCTATCTGTGTGTTACCCGAATACTGTGCTCCACTTACACACAGGCTCCATGCTGTAATGTGCATTGTGTGTGTGTTATTATTATGTGTCATTATCAGTGATTCCCCCGCTCATCCTCCTGTCTATCTGTGTGTTACCCGGATGCTGCGCTCCACTTACACACAGGCTCCATGCTGTAATGTGCTTCATGTGTGTGTTGTTATTATTATGTGTCATTATCAGTGATTCCCCCACTCATCCTCCTGTCTATCTGTGTGTTACCCGGACGCTGCGCTCCACTTACACACAGGCTCCATGCTGTAATGTGCATCGTGTGTGTTATTATTATGTGGTATTATCAGTGATTCCCCCGCTCATCCTCCTGTCTATCTATGTGTGACCCGGACGCTGCGCTCCACTTACACACAGGCTCCATGCTGTAATGTGCATCGTGTGTGTTATTATTATGTGGTATTATCAGTGATTCCCCCGCTCATCCTCCTGTCTATCTGTGTGTTACCCGGACGCTGCGCTCCACTTACACACAGGCTCCATGCTGTAATGTGCATCATGTGTATTATTATTATGTGGCATTATCAGTGATTCCGCCGCTCATCCTCCTGTCTATCTGTGTGTGACTCGTACGCTGCGCTCCACTTACACACAGGCTCCATGCTGTAATGGGCATCATGTGTGTGTTATTATTATGTGTCATTATCAGTGATTCCTCCGCTCATCCTCCTGTCTATCTGTGTGTTACCCGGACGCTGCACTCCACTTACACACAGGCTCCATGCTGTAATGGGCATCATGTGTGTGTTATTATTATGTGACATTATCAGTGATTCCCTGCTCATCCTCCTGTCTATCTGTGTGTTACACGGACGCTGCGCTCCACTTACACACAGGCTCCATGCTGTAATGGGCATCATGTGTGTGTTATTATTATGTGACATTATCAGTGATTCCTCCGCTCATCCTCCTGTCTATCTGTGTGTTACCCGGACGCTGCACTCCACTTACACACAGGCTCCATGCTGTAATGTGTATCATGTGTGTGTTATTATTATGTGTCATTATCAGTGATTCCTCCGCTCATCCTCCTGTCTATCTGTGTGTTACCCGGACGCTGCACTCCACTTACACACAGGCTCCATGCTGTAATGTGTATCATGTGTGTGTTATTATTATGTGTCATTATCAGTGATTCCCCGATCATCCTCCTGTCTATTTGTGTGTTACCCGGACGCTGCGCTCCACTTACACACAGGCTCCATGCTGTAATGTACATTGTGTGTGTTATTATTATGTGTCATTATCAGTGATTCCCCCGCTCATCCTCTTGTCTATCTGTGTGTTACCCGGACACTGCGCTCCACTTACACACAGGCTCCATGCTGTAATGTGCCTCTTGTGTGTTATTATTATGTGTCATTATCAGTGATTCCCCCGCTCATCCTCCTGTCTATCTGTGTGTTACCCGGACGCTGCGCTCCACTTACACACAGGCTCCATGCTGTAATGTGCATCGTGTGTGTTATTATTATGTGTCATTATCAGTGATTCCCCCACTCATCCTCCTGTCTATCTGTGTGTTACCCGGACGCTGCGCTCCACTTACACACAGGCTCCATGCTGTAATGTGCCTCATGTGTGTTATTATTATGTGTCATTATCAGTGATTCCCCCGCTCATCCTCCTGTCTATCTGTGTGTTACCCGAATACTGTGCTCCACTTACACACAGGCTCCATGCTGTAATGTGCATTGTGTGTGTGTTATTATTATGTGGTATTATCAGTGATTCCCCCGCTCATCCTCCTGTCTATCTGTGTGTAACCCGGATGCTGCGCTCCACTTACACACAGGCTCCATGCTGTAATGTGCATCGTGTGTGTGTTATTATTATGTGACATTATCAGTGATTCCCCCGCTTATCCTCCTGTCTATCTGTGTGTTACCAGGACGCTGCGCTCCACTTACACACAGGCTCCATGCTGTAATGTGCATTGTGTGTGTTATTATTATGTGTCATTATCAGTGGTTCCCCCGCTCATCCTCCTGTCTAGCTGTGTGTTACCCGGACGCTGCGCTCCACTTACACACAGGCTCCATGCTGTAATGTGCATTGTGTGTGTTATTATTATGTGTCATTATCAGTGATTCCCCCGCTCATCCTCCTGTCTATCTGTGTGTGACCCGGACGCTGCGCTCCACTTACACACAGGCTCCATGCTGTAATGTGCATTGTGTGTGTGTTATTATTATGTGGTATTATCAGTGATTCCCCCGCTCATCCTCCTGTCTATCTGTGTGTAACCCGGATGCTGCGCTCCACTTACACACAGGCTCCATGCTGTAATGTGCATCGTGTGTGTGTTATTATTATGTGACATTATCAGTGATTCCCCCGCTTATCCTCCTGTCTATCTGTGTGTTACCAGGACGCTGCGCTCCACTTACACACAGGCTCCATGCTGTAATGTGCATTGTGTGTGTTATTATTATGTGTCATTATCAGTGGTTCCCCCGCTCATCCTCCTGTCTAGCTGTGTGTTACCCGGACGCTGCGCTCCACTTACACACAGGCTCCATGCTGTAATGTGCATTGTGTGTGTTATTATTATGTGTCATTATCAGTGATTCCCCCGCTCATCCTCCTGTCTATCTGTGTGTGACCCGGACGCTGCGCTCCACTTACACACAGGCTCCATGCTGTAATGTGCATCGTGTGTGTGTTGTTATTATTATGTGTCATTATCAGTGATTCCCCCGCTCATCCTCCTGTCTATCTGTGTGTTACCCGGACGCTGCGCTCCACTTACACACAGGCTCCATGCTGTAATGTGCATCATGTGTGTTATTATTATGTGTCATTATCAGTGATTCCCCCGCTCATCCTCCTGTCTATCTGTGTGTTACCCGGACGCTGCGCTCCACTTACACACAGGCTCCATGCTGTAATGTGCATCGTGTGTGTGTTATTATTATGTGACATTATCAGTGATTCCCCCGCTTATCCTCCTGTCTATCTGTGTGTTACCAGTACGCTGCGCTCCACTTACACACAGGCTCCATGCTGTAATGTGCATTGTGTGTGTTATTATTATGTGTCATTATCAGTGGTTCCCCCGCTCATCCTCCTGTCTATCTGTGTGTTACCCGGACGCTGCGCTCCACTTACACACAGGCTCCATGCTGTAATGTGCATTGTGTGTGTTATTATTATGTGTCATTATCAGTGATTCCCCCGCTCATCCTCCTGTCTATCTGTGTGTGACCCGGACGCTGCGCTCCACTTACACACAGGCTCCATGCTGTAATGTGCATTGTATGTGTGTTGTTATTATTATGTGTCATTATCAGTGATTCCCCCGCTCATCATCCTGTCTGTGTGTTACTCGGACGCTGCGCTCCAATTACACACAGGCTCCATGCTGTAATGTGCATCGTGTGTGTTATTATTATGTGGTATTATCAGTGATTCCCCCGCTCATCCTCCTGTCTATCTGTGTGTTACCCGGACGCTGCGCTCCACTTACACACAGGCTCCATGCTGTAATGTGCATCGTGTGTGTTATTATTATGTGGTATTATCAGTGATTCCCTCGCTCATCCTCCTGTCTATCTGTGTGTTACCCGGACGCTGCGCTCCACTTACACACAGGCTCCATGCTGTAATGTGCATCGTGTGTGTTATTATTATGTGTCATTATCAGTGATTCCCCCACTCATCCTCCTGTCTATCTGTGTGTTACCCGGACGCTGCGCTCCACTTACACACAGGCTCCATGCTGTAATGTGCCTCATGTGTGTTATTATTATGTGTCATTATCAGTGATTCCCCCGCTCATCCTCCTGTCTATCTGTGTGTTACCCGAATACTGTGCTCCACTTACACACAGGCTCCATGCTGTAATGTGCATTGTATGTGTGTTGTTATTATTATGTGTCATTATCAGTGATTCCCCCGCTCATCATTCTGTCTGTGTGTTACTCGGACGCTGCGCTCCAATTACACACAGGCTCCATGCTGTAATGTGCATCGTGTGTGTTATTATTATGTGACATTATCAGTGATTCCCCCGCTTATCCTCCTGTCTATCTGTGTGTTACCAGGACGCTGCGCTCCACTTACACACAGGCTCCATGCTGTAATGTGCATTGTGTGTGTGTTATTATTATGTGGTATTATCAGTGATTCCCCCGCTCATCCTCCTGTCTATCTGTGTGTAACCTGGATGCTGCGCTCCACTTACACACAGGCTCCATGCTGTAATGTGCATCGTGTGTGTGTTATTATTATGTGGTATTATCAGTGATTCCCTCGCTCATCCTCCTGTCTATCTGTGTGTTACCCGGACGCTGCGCTCCACTTACACACAGGCTCCATGCTGTAATGTGCATCATGTGTGTGTTATTATTATGTGTCATTATCAGTGATTCCCCCGCTCATCCTCCTGTCTGTGTGTTACTCGGACGCTGCGCTCCAATTACACACAGGCTCCATGCTGTAATGTGCATTGTGTGTGTTATTATTATGTGGTATTATATGTGATTCCCCCGCTCATCCTCCTGTCTATCTGTGTGTTACCCGGACGCTGCGCTCCACTTACACACAGGCTCCATGCTGTAATGTGCATCCTGTGTGTTGTTATTATTATGTGGTATTATCAGTGATTCCCTCGCTCATCCTCCAGTCTATCTGTGTGTTACCCGGACGCTGCGCTCCACTTACACACAGGCTCCATGCTGTAATGTGCATCATGTGTGTGTTATTATTATGTGTCATTATCAGTGATTCCCACGCTCATCCTCTTGTCTATCTGTGTGTGACTTGTACGCTGCGCTCCACTTACACACAGTCTCCATGCTGAAATGGGCATCATGTGTGTGTTATTATTATGTGTCATTATCAGTGATTCCTCCGCTCATCCTCCTGTCTATCTGTGTGTTACACGGACGCTGCACTCCACTTACACACAGGCTCCATGCTGTAATGTGTATCATGTGTGTGTTATTATTATGTGTCATTATCAGTGATTCCCCGCTCATCCTCCTGTCTATCTGTGTGTTACCCGGACGCTGCGCTCCACTTACACACAGGCTCCATGCTGTAATGTACATTGTGTGTGTTAATATTATGTGTCATTATCAGTGATTCCCCCGCTCATCCTCTTGTCTATCTGTGTGTTACCCGGACACTGCGCTCCATTTACACACAGGCTCCATGCTGTAATGTGCCTCATGTGTGTTATTATTATGTGTCATTATCAGTGATTCCCCCGCTCATCCTCCTGTCTATCTGTGTTTTACCCGGACGCTGCGCTCCACTTACACACAGGCTCCATGCTGTAATGTGCATCGTGTGTGTTATTATTATGTGTCATTATCAGTGATTCCCCCGCTCATCCTCCTGTCTATCTGTGTGTTACCCGGACGCTGCGCTCCACTTACACACAGGCTCCATGCTGTAATTTGCCTCATGTGTGTTATTATTATGTGTCATTATCAGTGATTACCCAGCTCATCCTCCTGTCTATCTGTGTGTTACCCGAATACTGTGCTCCACTTACACACAGGCTCCATGCTGTAATGTGCATTGTGTGTGTGTTATTATTATGTGGTATTATCAGTGATTCCCCCGCTCATCCTCCTGTCTATCTGTGTGTAACCCGGATGCTGCGCTCCACTTACACACAGGCTCCATGCTGTAATGTGCTTCATGTGTGTGTTGTTATTATTATGTGTCATTATCAGTGATTCCCCCACTCATCCTCCTGTCTATCTGTGTGTTACCCGGATGCTGCGCTCCACTTACACACAGGCTCCATGCTGTAATGTGCATCGTGTGTGTTATTATTATGTAGTATTATCAGTGATTCCCCCGCTCATCCTCCTGTCTATCTATGTGTGACCCGGACGCTGCGCTCCACTTACACACAGGCTCCATGCTGTAATGTGCATCGTGTGTGTTATTATTAGGTGGTATTATCAGTGATTCCCCCGCTCATCCTCCTGTCTATCTGTGTGTTACCCGGACGCTGCGCTCCACTTACACACAGGCTCCATGCTGTAATGTGCATCATGTGTATTATTATTATGTGGCATTATCAGTGATTCCGCCGCTCATCCTCCTGTCTATCTGTGTGTGACTCGTACGCTGCGCTCCACTTACACACAGGCTCCATGCTGTAATGGGCATCATGTGTGTGTTATTATTATGTGTCATTATCAGTGATTCCTCCGCTCATCCTCCTGTCTATCTGTGTGTTACCCGGACGCTGCACTCCACTTACACACAGGCTCCATGCTGTAATGTGTATCATGTGTGTGTTATTATTATGTGTCATTATCAGTGATTCCCCGATCATCCTCCTGTCTATCTGTGTGTTACCCGGACGCTGCGCTCCACTTACACACAGGCTCCATGCTGTAATGTGCATCGTGTGTGTGTGTTATTATTATGTGTCATTATCAGTGATTCCCCCGCTCATGCTCTTGTCTATCTGTGTGTTACCCGGACACTGCGCTCCACTTACACACAGGCTCCATGCTGTAATGTGCCTCATGTGTGTTATTATTATGTGTCATTATCAGTGATTCCCCCGCTCATCCTCCTGTCTATCTGTGTGTTACCCGGACGCTGCGCTCCACTTACACACAGGCTCCATGCTGTAATGTGCATCGTGTGTGTTATTATTATGTGTCATTATCAGTGATTCCCCCACTCATCCTCCTGTCTATCTGTGTGTTACCCGGACGCTGCGCTCCACTTACACACAGGCTCCATGCTGTAATGTGCCTCATGTGTGTTATTATTATGTGTCATTATCAGTGATTCCCCCGCTCATCCTCCTGTCTATCTGTGTGTTACCCGAATACTGTGCTCCACTTACACACAGGCTCCATGCTGTAATGTGCATTGTGTGTGTGTTATTATTATGTGGTATTATCAGTGATTCCCCCGCTCATCCTCCTGTCTATCTGTGTGTAACCCGGATGCTGCGCTCCACTTACACACAGGCTCCATGCTGTAATGTGCATCGTGTGTGTGTTATTATTATGTGACATTATCAGTGATTCCCCCGCTTATCCTCCTGTCTATCTGTGTGTTACCAGGACGCTGCGCTCCACTTACACACAGGCTCCATGCTGTAATGTGCATTGTGTGTGTTATAGTTATGTGTCATTATCAGTGGTTCCCCCGCTCATCCTCCTGTCTATCTGTGTGTTACCCGGACGCTGCGCTCCACTTACACACAGGCTCCATGCTGTAATGTGCATTGTGTGTGTTATTATTATGTGTCATTATCAGTGATTCCCCGCTCATCCTCCTGTCTATCTGTGTGTTACCCGGACGCTGCGCTCCACTTACACACAGGCTCCATGCTGTAATGTGCATCGTGTGTGTGTTATTATTATGTGTCATTATCAGTGATTCCCCCGCTCATCCTCCTGTCTATCTGTGTGTTACCCGGACGCTGCACTCCACTTACACACAGGCTCCATGCTGTAATGTGCATCATGTGTGTGTGTTGTTATTATTATATGTCATTATCAGTGATTCCCCCACTCATCCTCCTGTCTATCTGTGTGTTACCCGGACGCTGCGCTCCACTTACACACAGGCTCCATGCTGTAAATGTGCAGTGTGTGTGTGTTATTATGTGTCATTATCAGTGATTCCCCCGCTCATCCTCCTGTCTATCTGTGTGTTACCCGGACGCTGCGCTCCACTTACACACAGGCTCCATGCTGTAATGTGCATTGTGTGTGTGTTATTATTACGTGTCATTATCAGTGATTCCCCCACTCATCCTCCTGTCTATCTGTGTGTTACCCGGACGCTGCGCTCCACTTACACACAGGCTCCATGCTGTAATGTGCATTGTGTGTGTGTTATTATTATGTGTCATTATCAGTGGTTCCCCCACTCATCCTCCTGTCTATCTGTGTGTTACCCGGACGCTGAGCTCCACTTACCCACAAGCTTCGTGCATCGCCTGCTACAGAGAGTGGAATAGCACATCTGGTCACCATCACAGTCCGAGTCATGTTGACAATCTTCTTGTGAAGCTTTAGAATATCCACTAGCTGCAAGTAGAACTCCACTGGCTTTTTACCTGGATAGAGGAAAGGACAGACGCCTCATTACCTGGTTACCTGTAGTAGTTTCACTGGAAACTGTGTTACTGTGTGATCAGATGGGCTGTAGTGACAATGTCGGCAGTGATGACATAACCATTGTTAAAATGTTGACGGGCAGCATGTCAGCATACTTCCTAACTTTTCTATGAATGGAGTATGACCCGGAAAGTGGGTGTGGCCTCAGATGGGATGGCATGGCCTCACCAAACGGACCCATTTTCCAGCCTTTTGGGGGTGTGCCCAGTGCTACCCGAGCAGCTGGAGAGCCCCCTGCTCTCCTCCCCGCTCTGTGTAGTACATGTGCACGCCATCTATTCAGTGATCACTTGCGGCTATGCAGAGCAGAGCAGCGGTAATCAGAGGCTCCTCATCTACCCCCCCCCCCCCCCCCCCCCCGCACGCAGGTGGGACAGCAGCACAGTGTCTGAATAGGGGACGGTCTCCCTGGACTCTGGACAATGTGAGGGATGTGTCAGCATTTTACATGACAACATGTGAGCAGTAGATGTAACCCTGGTTGGGGTTAATGCAGAGCCGGATTTAGCTCTCATGGGGCCCTAGGCAGTTTGGGGCCCTGCTCCCTCACACAATCCACAGCACTGTATCTAATTTCCTCACATTATTTGTGCTTTTATCTCCTTATATTGAAACCTTTAAACATTAAAGTAATGACAGACATGGCGTAATGACAGCGCTGGGGTCATGGGTTCAATTCCCACCACGGCCGTAACTATGGGCCTAATTCAGACCTGATGGCAGCAACACATTTGTTACCTAATGGGCATAACCATGTGCAGTGCAGGTGGGGTAGATGTAACATGTGCAGTGCAGGGGGGGCAGATGTAACATGTGCAGTGCAGGTGGGGCAGATGTAACATGTGCAGTGCAGGGGGAGCAGATGTAACATGTGCAGTGCAGGTGGGGCAGATGTAATATGTGCAGTGCAGGTGGGGCAGATGTAACATGTGCAGTGCAGGTTGGGCAGATGTAACATGTGCAGTGCAGGTGGGGCAGATGTAACATGTGCAGTGCAGGTGGGGCAGATATAACATGTGCAGTGCAGGTGGGGCAGATGTAACATGTGCAGTGCAGGTGGGGCAGATGTAACATGAGCAGTGCAGGTGGGGTAGATGTAACATGTGCAGGGGGTGCAGATGTAACTTGTGCAGTGCAGGGGGGGCAGATGTAACATGTGCAGTGCAGGTGGGGAAGATGTAACATGAGCAGTGCAGGTGGGGTAGATGTAACATGTGCAGTGCAAGGGGGGCAGATGTAACATGTGCAGTGCAGGTGGAGCAGATGTAACATGTGCAGTGCAGGTGGGGCAGATGTAACATGAGCAGTGCAGGTGGGGCAGATGTAACATGTGCAGTGCAGGGGGGGCAGATGTAACATGTGCAGTGCAGGTGGAGCAGATGTAACATGTGCAGTGCAGGTGGGGTAGATGTAACATGTGCAGTGCAGGTGGGGCAGATGTAACATGTGCAGTGCAGGTGGAGCAGATGTAACATGTGCAGTGCAGGTGGGGCAGATGTAACATGTGCAGTGCAGGGGGAGCAGATGTAACATGTGCAGTGCAGGTGGGGAAGATGTAACATGTGCAGTGCTGGTGGGGCAGATGTAACATGAGCAGTGCAGGTGGGGCAGATGTAACATGAGCAGTGCAGGTGGGGCAGATGTAACATGTGCAGTACAGGTGGAGCAGATGTAACATGTGTAGTGCAGGTGGGGCAGATGTAACATGTGCAGTGCTGGATACAGGGGGCAGTGTGTGAGGTGCTGGGTATAGAGGGCAGTGTGTGTGGAGTCGGGTACAGGGGTAGTCATTCTCCACTGCGCTTGAGTCAGGTGCATTCCACCTCCTTTGCCTATATCGTGGGCAGATGTATAGGCTTGAATGGCCTTTTGCTGCTCCTCCATCCTCTGAAGCATATAGAGAGTTGAATTCCACCTCGTTACCACCTCTTGCTTCAGATGATGGTGGGGCAGGTTCAGGAATGTTTGCTGGTGCTCCAGTCTTCTGTACGCGGTGGCTGAATGCCGAAAGTGTCCCGCAATTCTTCGGGCCACCGACAACATCTCTTGCACGCCCCTGTAGTTTTTAAAATAATTCTGCACCACCAAATTCAAGGTATGTGCAAAACATGGGACGTGCTGGAATTTGCCCACATGTAATGCACGCACAATATTGCTGGCGTTGTCCAATTTCACAAATTGCCAGGAGAGTCCAATTGGGGTAAGCCATTCTGCGATGATCTTCCTCAGTTTCAGTAAGAGGTTGTCAGCTGTGTGCCACTTATGGAAAGCGGTGATACAAAGCGTAGCCTGCCTAGGAACGAGTTGGCGTTTGCGAGATGCTGCTACTGGTGCCGCCGCTGCTGTTCTTGCTGCGGGAGGCAATACATCTACCCAGTGGGCTGTCACAGTCATATAGTTCTGAGTTTGCCCTGCTCCACTTGTCCACATGTCCGTGGTTAAGTGGACATTGGGTACAACTGCATTTTTTAGGACACTGGTGACTCTTTTTCTGAGGTCTGTGTACATTTTCGGTATCGACCGCCTAGAGAAATGGAACCTAGATGGTATTTGGTACCGGGGACACAGTACCTCAATCAAGTCTCTAGTTGCCTCTGAATTATTGGTGGATACCGGAACCACGTTTCTCACCGCCCAGGCTGGCAAGGCCTGAGTTATCTGCTTTGCAGCAGGATGACTGCTGTGATATTTCATCTTCCTCGCAAAGGACTGTTGAACAGTCAATTGCTTACTGGAAGTAGTACAAGTGGTCTTCCGACTTCCCCTCTGGGATGACCATCGACTCCCAGCGGCAACAACAGCAGCGCCAGCAGCAGTAGGCGTTACACGCAAGGATGCATCGGAGGAATCCCAGCCAGGAGAGGACTCGTCAGAATTGCCAGTGACATGGCCTGCAGGACTATTGGCTTTCCTGGGGAAGGAGGAAATTGACACTGAGGGAGTTGGTGGGGTGGTTTGCAGGAGCTTGGTTACAAGAGGAAGGGATTTAGTGGTCAGTGGACTGCTTCCGCTGTCATCCAAAGTTTTTGAACTTGTCACTGACATGATGAATGCGCTGCAGGTGACGTATAAGGGAGGATGTTCCGAGGTGGTTAACTTCCTTACCCCTACTTATTACAGCTTGACAAAGGCAACACACGGCTTGACACCTGTTGTCCGCATTTGTGTTGAAATAATTCCACACCGAAGAGCTGATTTTTTTTGTATTTTGACCAGGCATGTCAATGGCCATATTCCTCCCACGGACAACAGGTGTCTCCCCGGGTGCCTGACTTAAACAAACCACCTCACCATCAGAATGCTCCTTGTCAATTTCCTCCCCAGCGCCAGCAAACACCCATATCCTCATCCTGGTGTACTTCAACAGTGACATCTTCAATTTGACTATCAGGAACTGGACTGTGGGTGCTCCTTCCAGCACTTGCAGGGGGCGTGCAAATGGTGGAAGGCGCAAGCTCTTCCCGTCCAGTGTTGGGAAGGTCAGGCATCGCAACCGACACAATTGGACTCTCCTTGGGGATTTGTGAATTTATAAGAACGCACAGTTCTTTGCTGTGCTTTTGCCAGCTTAAGTCTTTTCATTTTTCTAGCGAGAGGATGAGTGCTTCCATCCTCATGTGAAGCTGAACCACTAGCCATGAACATAGGCCAGGGCCTCAGCCGTTCCTTGCCACTCCGTGTCGTAAATGGCATATTGGCAAGTTTACGCTTCTCATCAGATGCTTTCAATTTTGATTTTTGGGTCATTTTACTGAACTTTTGTGTTTTGGATTTTACATGCTCTCTACTATGACATTTGGCATCGGCCTTGGCAGACGACATTGATGGCATTTCATCATCTCGGCCATGACTAGTGGCAGCAGCTTCAGCACGAGGTGGAAGTGGATCTTGATCTTTCCCTATTTTAACCTCCACATTTTTGTTCTCCATTTTTTAATGTGTGGAATTATATGCCAATGGCCTACTACTATATATACTGCGCACAACTAAAATGCACCACAGGTATAGAATGTAGATGGATAGTATACTTAATGATGACACAGAGGTAGGTACAGCAGTGGCCTTCCGTACCGTACTGCTATTTATACTGGTGGTCACTGTGTCAGCAAACTGCAAAACTAAAATGCACCACAGGTATAGAATGTGGATGGATAGTATACTTGACGACACAGAGGTAGGTACAGCAGTGGCCTTCCATACCGTACTGCTATATATACTGGTGGTCACTGTGTCAGCAGACTGCAAAACTAAAATGCATCACAGGTATAGAATGTAAATGGATAGTATACTTAATGACGACACAGAGGTAGGTACAGCAGTGGCCTTCCGTACCGTACTGCTATATATAGTATATAATGTGATTACACTGATACACAGAAACTGGTAATATATATATATTCAGTGAGTTACATATGATACAAGACTCAGCATGTACAAAAGTGCAAGTTGACAACAATTCCAACAACAGATGAAACTAGGGGTCATTCCGAGATGATCGTAACTGTGCTAAATACGATCATTCACACTGACATGCGGGGGGACGCCCAGCACAAGGTTAGTACGCCCCGCACGTCAGTGCCGGCTCCCCCCCCCCCCCCGCGCAGAAGTGTAAAGGCATCGCACAGCGGCAATGTCTTTGCACTTCAAGAGTAACTCCCGACCAGCGCAGTTTTAGCGTGCTGGCCGGGAGCTACTCTTCGCTCCCTGGCCCGCAGCGGCTGTGTGTGACATCTCCCGTTCAGTCCGGCCACGCCTGCGTTGTCCAGACTGCGCCCATGAAACGGCAGCCAAAAGCCACCGTTCAGCCCCCCCCCCCCCCCCCACTCAGCGATCCGCCTCTACCTGTGTGTTAGGCAGAGGCAATCATAGCAACCAGACGGCCTTCGGCTGTCTGAAATGCGCCGGTGCATTGCGGCACGGGCGCATGCGCAGTTCTGACCGGATCGCACCGTTGCGATAAACTGCAGTGTGCAATTAGGTAAGAATGACCCCCTAAGTTTGCAAAAAAAATAATCCAGTGAAATACCGTGAAACATACATGTTCTGCAGTGTGAATGAATATATAATATATACTGGTGATCTGCCATGTTTCTATCAAATAAGAGAAAGTAAAATAACCATAAGGGAAAATGTATTATAATGTAAGAGGAAATGAACATAGGCCCTCATTCCGAGTTGTTCGCTCGCAAGGCGATTTTAGCAGAGTTGCTCACGCTAAGCCGCCGCCTACTGGGAGTGAATCTTAGCATCTTAAAATTGCGAACGAAGTAATCGCAATATTGCGATTACACACCTCGTAGCAGTTTCTGAGTAGCTCCAGACTTACTCGGCATCTGCGATCAGTTCAGTGCTTGTCGTCCCTGGTTTGACGTCACAAACACACCCAGCGTTCGCCCAGACACTCCCCCGTTTCTCCGGCCACTCCTGCGTTTTTTCCGGAAACGGTAGCGTTTTTTCCCACACGCCCATAAAACGGCCTGTTTCCGCCCAGTAACACCCATTTCCTGTCAATCACATTACGATCGCCTGAGCTGAAGAAAAAGCCGTGAGTAAAATTACTAAGTGCATAGCAAATTTACTTGGCGCAGTCGCAGTGCGGACATTGCGCATGCACATTAAGCGGAAAATCGCTGCGATGCGAAGATTTTTTTCCGAGCGAACAACTCGGAATGAGGGCCATACAGCAATATTCAGCCCACATTTTAGGGCTCTGCATTACTGAATATATATTCCCAAAAATGTCAAAATTGGGTAAAAAAAAACAGGATGAAAGCGATTTGATTGGGTCCTTGTATATTGTACAGAATTTCTATGAAAGAATTGTTTTAAAAGATTAGAATAGAAAGTGTTACCTAGGAAATATTCTATTAAAGTATATATATAAGTAGGGTGTACCATAAACAGCCGGACACAGGTCCAACAATCTGACCATAGGACACCTACAAGAGCGGACCATAGCTGAGAGCTACATGTAATCCTTTTGGATATATGAATCCCATTAAGAAGATCATCTTAGTATCAGATTCAAGCAGCTCTTGGTCAGATCACCCCACGTAACCCTAATGGAACATGTGACCTCCCATACGCCCTGAGGCCATTGGGGTCACTGTCCTGGAATGTCTGGAAATGCTGCGCTATGGAGACAGGAGATTTCTACATGTTCCAATAATCTGACTTTTGAAGGTCTGGATGTTCTGCTGATGTAGAGTTTGTGACAGGGACATTCGGGATGACACACCTAGAAATACCTACAGTATATAGCGTTCTCCTGCCCTGGTAAAGCACACATATAGATACATTATACAGAATATTATACCTGCAGGTGTCAGTCACCTATTGTGGTGTCAGTCACAGTGTATAGATGTCATGTCGCTATTGTGTGACTCAGGCAGTTGTGTCACTTACCTAGAGGCGCTGGTTCTGCTGCTGGGACGGAGCCCAAATAGCAGAGGAGGAGCAGCAGGAAGGAGCCGGTTACTGCAGACATGTCTGAGTGCTGGAGATGTGTGACACCCAGGAGACATCCCAGGTGCTTTATAGGAACCACACAAGGAAGGAGGAACAGAGAGCAGGACACGCACTAATTATATTAATTCACAATCGTGTCTTCTCACACTGCACAACAGGGAATCCTGCCAGCGGAAGGCGTTGTGTAACTCTCAGCACTGTTCTCACAGCAGGCTTATTGAGTAGTTAAGAAAGAGTTAATTTAAAAAAAAAGGGGGTTATGTCCCCCCTCCTAAAAATATAACCAGCCCTAGACCTCTACTACAGAAACATTGGGGGGAAATCCAGTACAAGGTGCCCCTGTTTATCCAGTAACCAGAAGGAGGCTAAAACATCCAGAGGTAATGCCATAGCAGCATAGGGCAAGTGTGTATCTAGGGGAAACATAAAGTACTCGCTCCACCCATATTCTCCACTACCCACGTATATCCCCACCACACATATTCTCCCCTACCCACGTATATCCCCACCACACATATTCTCCACTACCCACGTATATCCCCACCACACATATTCTCCACTACCCACGTATATCCCCACCACACATATTCTCCACTACCCACGTATATCCCCACCACACATATTCTCCACTACCCACGTATATCCCCACCACACATATTCTCCACTACCCACGTATTTCCCCACCACACATATTCTCCACTGCCCACGTATATCCCCACCACACATATTCTCCACTACCCACGTATATCCCCACCACACATATTCTCCACTACCCACGTATTTCCCCACCACACATATTCTCCACTGCCCACGTATATCCCCACCACACATATTCTCCACTACCCACGTAAATCCCCACCACACATATTCTCCACTACCCACGTATATCCCCACCACACATATTCTCCACTACCCACGTATATCCCCACCACACATATTCTCCACTACCCACGTATAACCCCACCACACATATTCTCCACTACCCACGTATATCCCCACCACACATATTCTCCACTACCCACGTATATCCCCACTACACATATTCTCCACTACCCACGTATATCCCCACCACACATATTCTCCACTACCCACGTATATCCCCACCACACATATTCTCCACTACACACGTATATCCCCACCACCCATATTCTCCACTACCCACGTATATCTCCACCACACATATTCTCCACTACCCACGTATATCCCCACCACACATATTCTCCACTACCCACGTATATCCCCACCACACATATTCTCCACTACCCACGTATATCCCCACCACACATATTCTCCACTACCCACGTATATCCCCACCACCCATATTCTCCACTACCCACGTATATCCCCACCACACATATTCTCCACTACCCACGTATATCCCCAACACCCATATTCTCCACTACCCACGTATATCCCCACCACACATATTCTCCACTACCCACGTATATCCCCACCACACATATTCTCCACTACCCACGTATATCCCCAACACCCATATTCTCCACTACCCACGTATATCCCCACCACACATATTCTCCACTACCCACGTATATCCCCACCACACATAACATACAAACATATCTATATGTACCCCATACTGCCTCTCTGTGCCTCTATCTGTACCTCATACTGCCTCTCTGTGCCTCTACCTGTACCTCATACTGCCTCTCTGTGCCTCTACCTGTACCCCATACTGCCTCTCTGTGCCTCTACCTGTACCCATACTGCCTATCTGTGCCT
Organism: Pseudophryne corroboree; assembly: GCF_028390025.1. Lineage (NCBI taxonomy): Eukaryota > Metazoa > Chordata > Amphibia > Anura > Myobatrachidae > Pseudophryne > Pseudophryne corroboree. Next base: position 173,505 of record NW_026967597.1, on the reverse strand, counting down.
CTATCTGTACCTCATACTGCCTCTCTGTGTCTCTACCTGTACCCCATACTGCCTCTCTGTGCCTCTACCTGTACCCCATACTGCCTCTCTGTGACTCTACCTGTACCCATACTGCCTCTCTGTGCCTCTACCTGTACCTCATACTGCATCTCTGTGTCTCTATCTGTACCTCATACTGCCTCTCTGTGCCTCTACCTATACCCCATACTTCCTCTCTGTGCATCTACCTGTACCCCATAAAGCTTCTCTGTGTCTCAACCTATACCCCATACTGCCTTTCTGTGCCTCTACCTGTACCCCACACTGCCTCTCTGTGCATCTAACTGTACCCCATATTGCCTCTCTTTAACTCTACCTATAACCAATACTGTCTCTCTGTGCCTCTACCTGTACCCCATACTGCCTCTCTGTGGCTCTACCTATACCCCCTACTGCCTTTCTGTGCCTCTACCTATATCCCATACTGCCTCTCTGTGTCTCTACCTGTACCCCATACTGCCTCTCTGTGCCTCTACCTGTACCCCATACTGCCTCAATGTGCCTCTACCTGTACCTCATACTGCCTCTCCGTGCCTCTACCTGTACCTTATATTGCCTCTCCGTGCCTCTACCTGTACCTTATACTGCCTCTCCATGCCTCTACCTGTACCTCACACTGCCTCTATGTACCTGTTGTTGTTATTATTATTATTATTACATTTTATTTATAGGGCGCCACAAGTGTTTCGCAGCGCCATAGTGCTGAAACACACTACCCGGCTTTTGCCGTCCGGGAAAAAGCCGGACGGCTTTTTCCCGTGCCGGCATTGTAGTTAACAGTATGAGGGCTAGGGTCCCTTCACACTGCACGGCCCCGGCCCGGCTGCCGGGTTGCAGCCGGGTCTCACCACTGGAAGGTCCGGCGGCCGGGAGGCCTCCGGGCCGTCTTTGGAGCCAGTAAACCATGTGTGTGAAGGGGAGCTTTCACACACAACGGTTTTTTCTGAAGCCGTGTTTGATGCTGCGCATGCGCACAGCATTACACATGGCTCAAAGCCGTCCTGTGTGACAGACTCTGCCGGTTTCTCCCGGATGGCAAAAAGCCGGACAAGTTTGTCCGGCTTTTTGCCATCCGGGAAAAAACGGAGTGTGTGTTACAGCCCATACAAAGGACAGTACAGGGAGACAAAACTTAGCATTACAGTAAATAAATAACAGCAATAGAGTACAGGAAACAAAGAGCAACACAATTCTCATACATAATACAGCTAAGATGTAAGTAGCGAGGGAGTAATCATTGTACTACTAGGGGCTGGCGGCCATAGATAGAAATGAGTCTTTACCAGCAGGAGAAAAAGCAGGTAAAGATGGTTGCTGAGTGAAATGTGTTGAGAAGAGGGCTTAGACAACAAGAGGAAAGAGGGCCCTGCTCTGAAGAGCTAACAATCTAGTGGGGAGGGGTGACAGACAGATGACATGAGGTACAAACAAGCAGGATGAAGCCTGATGGCAGTATGCAAGCAAAGCAGAGAAGTTCACGGCAAGAGAAAGGGGGGTGGAGGAGCAGCCTCAGGACTCGGTTATGCATCGGAAGGGTACGCTTTGATAAATAGGTGGGATTTTAGTGCCTGTTTGAAGCTCTGCAAGGTCGGGGAGAGTCTAATGGAGTGGGGGAGTGCGTTCCACTGAAGGGGTGCAGCACAGGCATAGTCTTGAACTCGTGCATGGGAATCAGCGACCAAGGCAGAGGAGAGGCGGCGGTCATCGGTAGACTGTAGGGGGCGGGAGGGAGTATGAAGGGAGAGGAGGTTGGAGATGTAGGGAGCAGTGGAATTAGAGATGGCCTTGTATGTGAGGGTGAGGAGTGTGAAGAGGATTCTGTAGGGAAATGGGAGCCAGTGTAGATTTTGTTGAAGGGGAGTGGCAGATGTGGTGCGGCGGGAGAGGAAGATAAGAATAGCTGCAGAGTTCTGGACAGATTGGAGTGAGATGGGAGCAAGTGAGGCCAGTGAGGAGAACATTGCAGTAGTCGAGTCGTGAGATGACCGGTGAGTGGATGATAAGTTTAGTTGAACTTGTCAAAGTCAAAAATATTACATAAAAAGAACACACAAACTACACAATTTATGAGTCGCTATACTTGCAAATACGCGCAGCGAGCACAGCAATATATGGTAACACACGTATTTACACGGACATGCCACAGAGATGGATTCTACACTTATTTCATACAGAACATAACTATAATAATATCAAGCGCCAGACATCATGATGATTTAAAATTATATAATGAAGTAATGTCATGAATGTGTATTATTTGAACGAAACCAGATACACCTGTCATATTTGGTATTTAAGCAACCAGATTAATGTGTAGATTCATTTGATACTTGTTATAAAGTTGTAGGACATTGCAACAAATAATTATGATTAAATGTATGTAAGCTAAATCACTTTTGTTAGAACAATAGATATTCCAAACAGGTAGTGGACAGGAAGATCATGCCAGCCCCTTTGGACGTCCCCAAGGCTGAACCGGTTTAGCATATACAAAGAGACTAGTGACTCATCATGAATAAGTAAGTTCCCTCCCCCAAACTAGATAACACATTGCTGATCACACAGGAGTTCAGTTCCTGTTTTGGTCTCAGAGTAAGATGGAGTCCCAGCATGATTTTACAGAGAGAGAGAGAGAGAGAGAGAGAGAGAGAGAGAGAGAGACATAAGCATTGAGGGAATGGTATTGTATTGCTGGCCTGTAACTGTATGTAACTGTAACTGTATGTAACTGTAACTGTATGTAACTGTATGTATTAACTGCTTACTGTATGAGTTGTAACTATAGGTATACTGTACATTGTAATATATTGAATCCATATCCTTTTAATAACAAATATATACATCAATGAGCTTTGGAACTCAGATAATGTGTGGGTGTATTGTTTTCTCTTATGGGATGCAGTGTTTTGCGATGCACAGCACACATTTATTGTATATGGTAATAAGATGCGCCTGGCGTCTGCAGTATATATTAGAGTGGACATTTTAAATATTTGTGAGAAAGCAATTTGGCATTCACACACTCTGGGAGAGAAATGGCCTGATGCGAGCAATGTTGCTTAGCTGGAACCGACTAGATTGCGCCAGAGCTTGGATGTAGGATGAAAAGGAGAGGGAGGAGTCAAAAGTGACGCCCAGGCAGTGGAGGTGGGGAATGGGGGAGATGATGGTGTTATTAAACGTGATAGAGATATTGGTAGGGGGTAAAACTCTGACGATTCCGCACTCTGCCTCTCTGTGCCTCTACCTGTACCCCACACTGCCTCTCTGTGCCTCTATCTGTACTCCATACTGCCTCTCTGTGCATCTACCTGTACCCCATACTGCCTCTCCATTCATCTACCTGTACCCCACACTGCCTCTGTATGTCTCTACCTGTACCCCATGCTGCCTGTTTGTGTCTCTACCTGTACCCCATACTGCCGCTCTGTGCCCCTACCTATACCCCATACTGCCTCTACGTCCCTCTACCTATATCCCATACTGCCTCTCTGTGCCTCTACCTGTACCCAATACTGCCTCTCTGTGCCTCTACCTGTACCCCATACTGCCTCTCTGTGCCTCTACCTGTACCCTATACTGCCTCTCTGTGCCTCTTCCTGTACTCCATAACGTATCTCTGTGCCTCTAACTTTTCCCCATACTTCCTCTCTGTGCCTCTACCTATACCACATACTGCCTCTCCGTGCCTCTACCTGTACCCCATACTGCCTCTCTGTGCCTCTACCTGTACTCCATACTTCCTCTCTGTGCCTTTACCTGTACCCCATACTGCCTCTCTGTGCCTCTACCTGTACTCCATACTGCCTCACTGTGCCTCTACCTGTACCCAATACTGCCTCTCTGTGCCTCAAACTGTACCCTATACTGTCTCTCTGTGCTTCTACCTGTACTCCATACTGCCTTTCTGTGCCTCTACCTGTACCCCATACTGCCTCTCTGTGCCTATAACTGTACCCCATAATGCCTCTCTGTGCATCTACCTGTACCCCATACTGCCTCTCTTTTACTCTACCTGTTCCCCATATTTCCTCTCTGTGCCTCTACCTGTACCCCACATTGCCTTTCTGTGCCTCTACCTGTACCCCACATTGCCTTTCTGTGCCTCCACCTGTACCCCACACTGCCTCTATGTGCCTCTAACTGCACCCCATACTGCCTCTCTGTTCCTCTACCTGTAACCCACACTACCTATATGTGCCTCTAGCTGTACCCCTTACTACTTCTGTGTGTCTCTTCCTGTACCCCTTACTGCCTCTCAGTGCCTCTACCTGTACCTCACACTGCCTCTCTCTGTGCCTCAAACTGTACCCCATACTGCCTCTATGTGCTTCTAACTGTACTCCTTACTGCCTCTCTGTGCCTCTACCTGTACCCCATACTGCCTCTCCCTGTAACCCATACTGCCTCTCTGTGCCTCTCCCTGTACCCCATACTGCCTCTCTGTGCCTCTACCTGTACCCCATACTGTCTCTCTGTGTGTCTCTACCTGTACCCCATACTGCCTCTCTGTGTGTCTCTACCTGTACCCCATACTGCCTCTCTGTGCCTTTACCTGTACCCCATACTGCCTCTCTGTGCCTCTACCTGTACCCCATACTGCATGTCTGTACATCTTCCTGTACCCTAAACTGCCTCTCTGTGCCTATACCTGTACTCCATAACGCCTCTCTGTACCTCAACCTGTACCCCATACTGCCTCTCTGTGATTCTACTTTTACCCAAAGCTTCCTTTCTGTGCATCTATCTGTACCCCATACTGCCTCTCTGTGCATCTACCTTTACCCCATATTGCCTCTCTGTGCCTCAACATGTACCCCACACTGCTTCTATGTGCCTCTAACTGCACCCCATACTACCTCTCTGTTCCTCTACTTGTACACCACACTACCTCTCTGTGCATCGACCTGTACTCCACACTGCCTCTGTGTGTCTCTACCTGTACCCCATGCTGCCTCTCTGTGCCTCTACCTTTACCCCATACTGCCTTTCCGTTCCTCTACCTGTATCCCATACTGCCTCTCTGTTCCTCTACCTGTACCCCATACTGCCTCTCTGTTCCTCTACCTGTACCCCATACTGCCTCTCCGTTCCTCTACCTGCACCCCATCCTGCCTCTTTGTGCCTCTACCTTTACAACATACTGCGCTCTCTTTTACTCTACATGTACCCCATACTGCCTGTTTCTGCCTCTACCTGAACCCCACATTGCCTCTCTGTGCCTCCACCTGTACCCAACACTGCCTCTGTGTGCCTCTAACAGCACCGATACTGCCTCTCTGTTCCTCTACCTGTAACCCACACTTCCTCTCTGTGCCTCTAAATGTACCCCATACTGCCTCTGTGTGTCTCATCCTGTACCCCATACTGCCACTTTGTGCATCTACCTGTACCCCTTACTGCCTTTCAGTGCCTCTACCTGTACCTCATACTGCCTCTTTGTGCATCTACCTGTACCCCTTACTGCCTCTCAGTGCCTCTACCTGTACCTCATACTGCCTCTCTGTGCCTCCACCTGTACCTCACACTGACTCTATGTGCCTCTAACTGCACCCCAAACTGCCTCTCTGTTCCTCTACCTGTACCCCATACTGTCTCTCTGTGTGTCTCTACCTGTACCCCATACTGCCTCTCTGTGCCTCTAACTGTACCCCATACTGCCTCTCTGTGCCTCTACCTGTACCCCATACTGCCTCTCTGTGCCTCTCCCTGTACCCCATACTGCCTCTCTGTGCCTCTACCTGTACCCCATACTGTCTCTCTGTGTGTCTCTACCTGTACCCCATACTGCCTCTCTGTGCCTCTACCTGTACCCCATACTGCCTCTCTGTGCCTCTACCTGTACCCCATACTGCCTCTCTGTGCCTCTACCTGTACCCCATAATGCCTCTCTGTGATTCTACTTTTACCCAAAGCTTCCTTTCTGTGCATCTATCTGTACCCCATACTACCTTTATCTGAGCCTCCAACTGTATCCCACACTGCCTCTATGTGTCTCTATCTGTATCCCATACTGCCTCTCTGTGCATCTACCTTTACCCCATATTGCCTCTCTGTGCCTCCACCTGTACCCCACACTGCCTCTATGTGCCTCTAACTGCACCCCCTACTACCTCTCTGTGCATCGACCTGTATCCCATACTGCCTCTCCGTTCCTCTACCTGTACAACATACTGCGCTCTCTTTTACTCTACATGTACCCCATACTGCCTGTTTCTGCCTCTACCTGTACCCAACACTGCCTCTGTGTGCCTCTAACTGCACCGATACTGCCTCTATGTGCCTCTCCCTGTACCCCATACTGCCTCTCTGTTCCTCTACCTGTATCTCATACTGCCTCTCCGTTCCTCTACCTGTACAACATACTGCGCTCTCTTTTACTCTACATGTACCCCATACTGCCTGTTTCTGCCTCTACCTGTACCCAACACTGCCTCTGTGTGCCTCTAACTGCACCGATACTGCCTCTATGTGCCTCTCCCTGTACCCCATACTGCCTCTCTGTGCCTCTACCTGTACCCCACACTGTCTCTCTGTGTGTCTCTACCTGTACCCCATACTGTCTCTCTGTGTGTCTCTACCTGTACCCCATACTGTCTCTCTGTGTGTCTCTACCTGTACCCCATACTGTCTCTCTGTGTGTCTCTACCTGTACCCCATACTGTCTCTTTGTGTGTCTCTACCTGTACCCCATACTGCCTCTCTGTGCCTCTACCTTTACCCCACATTGTCTCTCTGTGCTTCCATCTGTGCCCCACACTGCCTCTATATGCCTCTAACTGCACTCCATACTACCTCTCTGTTCCTCTAGTTGTACCCCACACTACCTCTCTGTGCATCGATCTGTACTCCACTCTGCTTATGTGTGTCTCTAACTGTACCCCATGCTGACTCTCTGTGCCTCTACCTTTACCCCACTCTGCCTCTCTGTGTGCCTCTACCTGTACCCCATACTGCCTCTTTGTCCCTCTACCTGTACCCCATACTGCCTCACAGTGCCTCTACCTGTACCCCATACTGCCTCACAGTGCCTCTACCTGTACCCCATAATGCCTCACTGTGCCTTTACCTGTACCCTATACTGCCTCTCTGTGCATCTACCTGTACCCCATACTGCCTCTCTTTTACTCTACCTGTACCCCATACTTCCTCTCTGTGCCTCTACCAGTACCCCACATTGCCTCTCTGTGCCTCCACCTGTACCCCACACTGCCTCTATATGCCTCTAACTGCACTCCATACTACCTCTCTGTTCCTCTACCTGTAACCCACACTGCCTCTCTGTGCCTCTACCTGTACCTTATACAGCCTCTCTGTTCCTCTACCTGTACCCCATACTACCTCTGTGTGTCTCTTCCTGTACCTCATACTGCCTCTCTGTGCCTCCACCTGTACCTGACACTGCCTCTATGTGCCTCTACCTGCACCCCATACTGCCTCTCTGTTCCTCTACCTGTGCCCCATACTGCCTCTCTGTGCCTCTACCTGTACCCCATACTGCCTATCTCTGTGCCTCCAACTGTACCCCATACTGCCTCTATATGCTTCTACCTTTACTCCTTACTGCCTCTCTGTGCCTCTACCTGTACCCCATACTGCCTCTCTGTGCCTCTACCTGTACCCCATACTGCCTCTCTGTACATCTTCCTGTACCCTAAACTGCCTCTCTGTGCCTCTACCTGTACTCCATAACGCCTCTCTGTACCTCAACCTGTACCCCATACTGCCTCTCTGTGATTCTACTTTTTCCCCAAGCTTCCTTTCTGTGCATCTATCTGTACCCCATACTGTCTCTCTGTTTTCTACTTTTACACCACACTGCCTCTCTCTGTGCCTCCAACTGTATCCGACACTGCCTCTATGTGCCTCTACCTGTACCTCATACTGCCTCTCTGTGCATCTACCTGTACCCCACACTGCCGCTATGTGCCTCTAACTGCACCCCATACTACCTCTCTGTTCCTCTACTTGTACCCCATACTACCTCTCTGTGCATCGACCTGTACTCCACACTGCCTCTGTGTGTCTCTACCTGTATCCCATACTGCTTCTCTGTGCCTGTACCTGTACCCCACATTGCCTCTCTGTGCATCTACCTGTACCCAACACTGCCTCTGTGTGCCTCTAACAGCACCGATACTGCCTCTCTGTTCCTCTACCTGTAACCCACACTTCCTCTCTGTGCCTCTAAATGTACCCCATACTGCCTCTGTGTGTCTCATCCTGTACCCCATACTGCCACTTTGTGCATCTACCTGTACCCCTTACTGCCTTTCAGTGCCTCTACCTGTACCTCATACTGCCTCTTTGTGCATCTACCTGTACCCCTTACTGCCTCTCAGTGCCTCTACCTGTATCTCATACTGCCTCTCTGTGCCTCCACCTGTACCTCACACTGACTCTATGTGCCTCTAACTGCACCCCAAACTGCCTCTCTGTTCCTCTACCTGTACCCCATATTGTCTCTCTGTGTGTCTCTACCTGTACCCCATACTGCCTCTCTGTGCCTCTAACTGTACCCCATACTGCCTCTCTGTGCCTCTACCTGTACCCCATATTGCCTCTCTGTGCCTCTCCCTGTACCCCATACTGCCTCTCTGTGCCTCTACCTGTACCCCATACTGTCTCTCTGTGTGTCTCTACCTGTACCCCATACTGCCTCTCTGTGCCTCTACCTGTACCCCATACTGCCTCTCTGTGCCTCTACCTGTACCCCATACTGCCTCTCTGTGCCTCTACCTGTACCCCATAATGCCTCTCTGTGATTCTACTTTTACCCAAAGCTTCCTTTCTGTGCATCTATCTGTACCCCATACTACCTTTCTCTGAGCCTCCAACTGTATCCCACACTGCCTCTATGTGTCTCTATCTGTATCCCATACTGCCTCTCTGTGCATCTACCTTTACCCCATATTGCCTCTCTGTGCCTCCACCTGTACCCCACACTGCCTCTATGTGCCTCTAACTGCACCCCCTACTACCTCTCTGTGCATCGACCTGTATCCCATACTGCCTCTCCGTTCCTCTACCTGTACAACATACTGCGCTCTCTTTTACTCTACATGTACCCCATACTGCCTGTTTCTGCCTCTACCTGTACCCAACACTGCCTCTGTGTGCCTCTAACTGCACCGATACTGCCTCTATGTGCCTCTCCCTGTACCCCATACTGCCTCTCTGTTCCTCTACCTGTATCTCATACTGCCTCTCCGTTCCTCTACCTGTACAACATACTGCGCTCTCTTTTACTCTACATGTACCCCATACTGCCTGTTTCTGCCTCTACCTGTACCCAACACTGTCTCTGTGTGCCTCTAACTGCACCGATACTGCCTCTATGTGCCTCTCCCTGTACCCCATACTGCCTCTCTGTGCCTCTACCTGTACCCCATACTGTCTCTCTGTGTGTCTCTACCTGTACCCCATACTGTCTCTCTGTGTGTCTCTACCTGTACCCCATACTGTCTCTTTGTGTGTCTCTACCTGTACCCCATACTGCCTCTCTGTGCCTCTACCTTTACCCCACATTGTCTCTCTGTGCTTCCATCTGTGCCCCACACTGCCTCTATATGCCTCTAACTGCACTCCATACTACCTCTCTGTTCCTCTAGTTGTACCCCACACTACCTCTCTGTGCATCGATCTGTACTCCACTCTGCTTATGTGTGTCTCTAACTGTACCCCATGCTGACTCTCTGTGCCTCTACCTTTACCCCACTCTGCCTCTCTGTGTGCCTCTACCTGTACCCCATACTGCCTCTTTGTCCCTCTACCTGTACCCCATACTGCCTCACAGTGCCTCTACCTGTACCCCATACTGCCTCACAGTGCCTCTACCTGTACCCCATAATGCCTCACTGTGCCTTTTCCTGTACCCTATACTGCCTCTCTGTGCATCTACCTGTACCCCATACTGCCTCTCTTTTACTCTACCTGTACCCCATACTTCCTCTCTGTGCCTCTACCAGTACCCCACATTGCCTCTCTGTGCCTCCACCTGTACCCCACACTGCCTCTATATGCCTCTAACTGCACTCCATACTACCTCTCTGTTCCTCTACCTGTAACCCACACTGCCTCTCTGTGCCTCTACCTGTACCTTATACTGCCTCTCTGTTCCTCTACCTGTACCCCATACTACCTCTGTGTGTCTCTTCCTGTACCTCATACTGCCTCTCTGTGCCTCCACCTGTACCTGACACTGCCTCTATGTGCCTCTACCTGCACCCCATACTGCCTCTCTGTTCCTCTACCTGTGCCCCATACTGCCTCTCTGTGCCTCTACCTGTACCCCATACTGCCTATCTCTGTGCCTCCAACTGTACCCCATACTGCCTCTATATGCTTCTACCTTTACTCCTTACTGCCTCTCTGTGCCTCTACCTGTACCCCATACTGCCTCTCTGTACATCTTCCTGTACCCTAAACTGCCTCTCTGTGCCTCTACCTGTACTCCATAACGCCTCTCTGTACCTCAACCTGTACCCCATACTGCCTCTCTGTGATTCTACTTTTTCCCCAAGCTTCCTTTATGTGCATCTATCTGTACCCCATACTGTCTCTCTGTTTTCTACTTTTACACCACACTGCCTCTCTCTGTGCCTCCAACTGTATCCGACACTGCCTCTATGTGCCTCTACCTGTACCTCATACTGCCTCTCTGTGCATCTACCTGTACCCCACACTGCCGCTATGTGCCTCTAACTGCACCCCATACTACCTCTCTGTTCCTCTACTTGTACCCCATACTACCTCTCTGTGCATCGACCTGTACTCCACACTGCCTCTGTGTGTCTCTACCTGTATCCCATACTGCTTCTCTGTGCCTGTACCTTTACACCATACTGCCTCTCTGTGCATCTACCTGTCCCCCATACTGCCTCTCTTTGCCTCTACCTATACCCCACATTGCCTCTCTGTGCCTCCACCTGTTCCCCACACTGCCTCTATGTGCCTCTAACTGCACCCCATACTGCCTCTCTGTTCCTCTACCTGTACCCTATCCTGCCTCTTTGTGCCTCTACCTTTACACCATACTGCCTCTCTGTGCATCTACCTGTACCCCATACTGTCTCTATGTGTCTCTATCTGTACCCCATACTGCCTCTCTTTGCCTCTACCTATACCCCACATTGCCTCTCTGTGCCTCCACCTGTTCCCCACACTGCCTCTATGTGCCTCTAACTGCACCCCATACTGCCTCTCTGTTCCTCTACCTGTACCCCATGCTGCCTCTCTGTTCCTCTACCTGTAAACCACACTGCCTCTCTGTGCCTCTACCTGTACCTCATACTGCCTCTGTGTGTCCTACAAAATGCGGTTGTATCCAGTGTCCACTTAACCACAGACATGTGGACAAGTGGAATAGGGCAGACTCAGGACTATATGACTGTGACAGCCCACTGGGTAGATGTATTGCCTCCCGCAGCAAGAACAGCAGCGGCGGCACCAGTAGCAGCATCTCGCAAACGCCAACTCGTTCCTAGGCATGCTACGCTATGTATCACCGCTTTCCGTAAGAGGCACACAGCTGACAACCTCTTACGGAAACTGAGGGACATCATCGCCGAATGGCTTACCCCAATTAGACTCTCCTGGGGATTTGTGATTTCGGGCAATGCCACCAATATTGTGCGTGCATTACATCTGGGCAAATTCCAGCACATACCATGTTTTGCACATACAATTAATTTGGTGGTGCAGAATTTTTTTAAAAATGACAGGGGCATGCAAGAGATGCTGTCAGTAGCCTGAAAAATTGTGGGCCACTTTTGGCATTCTGCCACGTGCCGAAGACTGGAGCAACAGCAAACACTCCTGAACCTGCCCTGCCATCAACTGATGCAAGAGGTGGTAACGAGGTGGAATTCAACACTCTATATGCTTCAGTGGATGGAGGAGCAGCAAAAGGCCATTAAAACCTATACATACACTTAAGATATAGGCAAAGGAGGGGTAATGCACCTGACTCAAGCGCAGTGGAGAATGATTTCTGTCTTGTGCAATGTTCTCCAACCCTTTGAACTTGCCACACGTGAAGTCAGTTCAGACACTGCCAGCTTGAGTCAGGTCATTCCCTTCATCAGGCTTTTGCAGAAGCAGCTGGATAAATTGAAGGAGGAGCTAAGGATGGAGCGATTCCGCAAAGTATGTGGGACTTGTGGATGGAGCCCTTCATTTGCTCTGCCAGGATTCAAGGGTGGTCAATCTGTTGAAATCAGAGCACTACATTTTTGCCACCATGCTCGATTCTAGGTTTAAAGCCTATGGGGGTCATTCCGAATTGTTCGCTCGCAAGCTGCTTTTAGCAGATTTACTCACGCTAAGCCGCCGCCTACTGGGAGTGAATCTTAGCTTCTTAAAATTGCGAACGACGTATTCGCAATATTGCGATTACACCTCTCTTAGCAGTTTCTGAGTAGCTCCAGACTTACTCGGCATCTGCGATCAGTTCGGGTGCTTGTCGTTCCTGGTTTGACGTCACAAACACACCCAGCGTTCGCCCAGACACTCCTCCGTTTCTCCGGCCACTCCCCGCATTTTTCCCAGAAACGGTAGCGTTTTTTCACACACTCCCATAAAACGGTCAGTTTCCGCCCAGAAACACCCACTTCCTGTCAATCACATTACGATCACCAGAACGATGAAAAAGCCGTGAGTAAAATTCCTAACTGCATAGCAAATTTACTTGGCGCAGTCGCAGTGCGAACATTGCGCATGCGCACTAAGCGGAAAAACGCTGCGATGCGAATAATTTTACCGAGCGAACAACTCGGAATGACCCCCTATGTTGTATCTCTCTTTACGGCAGACACAAGTGTGCAGAGGTGCAAAGACCTGCTGCTGAGTGAATTGTCAACTCAAGCGGAACGTGACCCGTCAACAGCTCCTCCTTCAATTTCTCCCGCCACTGGGGCTGCGAGGAAAAGGATAAGATTTCCTAGCCCGCCTGTTGGCGGTGATGCAGGGCAGTCAGGAGCGAGTGCTGACATCTGATCCGGACTGAAGGACCTGCCAACGATTACTGACATGTCGTCTACTGTCACTGCATATGATTCTGTCACCATTGAAAGAATGGTGGAGGATTATATGAGTGACCGCATCCAAGTAGGCACGTCAGACAGTCCGTACGTATACTGGCAGGAAAAAGAGGCAATTTGGAGGCCATTGCACAAACTGGCTTTATTCTACCTAAGTTGCCATCCCACAAGTGTATTCCGAAAGAGTGTTTAGTGCCGCCGCTCACCTTGTCAGCAATCGGCGTACGAGGTTACTTCCAGAAAATGTGGAGAAGATGATGTTCATTAAAATTAATTATAATCAATTCCTCCGTGGAGACATTGACCAGCAGCAATTGCCTCCACAAAGTACACAGGGAGCTGAGATGGTGGATTCCAGTGGGGACGAATTGATAATTTGTGAGGAGGGGGATGTACACGGTGATGAATCGGAGGATGATGATGAGGTGGACATCTTGCCTCTGTAGAGCCAGTTTGTGCAAGGAGAGATTGATTGCTTCTTTTTTGGTGGGGGCCCAAACCAACCAGTCATTTCAGTCACAGTTGTGTGGCAGACCCTGTCGCTGAAATGATGGGTTCGTTAAAGTGTGCATGTCCTGTTTATACAACATAAGGGTGGGTGGGAGGGCCCAAGGACAATTCCATCTTGCACCTCTTTTTCTTCTTATCATCATGTGCTGTTTGGGGACAAGTTTGTTAAAGTGCCATCCTGTCTGACACGTCCATATATGTCCAGTGGTGCTGCCATTTAATTCCAATGATTCGGACGTATAATTCCAGTAATTTAGACATATAATTCCAGTGATTTAGACATATAATTCCAGTGATTTAGACATATAATTCCAGTGATTTGGATGTATAATTCCAGTGATTTAGACATATAATTCCAGTGATTTAGACATATAATTCCAGTGATTTGGATGTATAATTCCAGTGATTTTGAGGTATAATTCCTGTGATTTTGCATTATAATTCCAGTGATTTAGACATATAATTCCAGTGGGAATTGTTTGTGTAACTTGGTTTAGTTATACAGCTACCTCATTGCACCTCTTCAACATCTTTGTGTAACCCTTTCTACCTCTCTGAGCTGATGTGAGGACGAGGGGTTGGCACTCACTGTTTAAGATGACTGTTCATCTCCCCTGGAGCTGCGCGGCTGCCTTTTCGCTACTCGACAACCCACGGCTGACATATGATATGGGCTTTAGAGAATTAGCATGTCTCTGATAAAGCACTCCCCCCAGTCCCTCCAACGAGGCATCTACATGGAGCTCATAATCGTCGGGTCAGCATAGGCCAATACGGGTGAACTAGTCAAGCACTGTTTTAGTTGTAGGAAAGCGTCTTCACAGTGACTACTCCACTGCTCTCCAAACGGCTTCTGGGGTAGATAATATTCACGATTTCTCTGCACCTGCGGTTGTTGTCCCTTCTGTCGAGGGGGAGGATATCCCCGGGTTAATTCCGTCAAGGGGCTGGCAATTCGGGCGTAATGTGGGACAAACTTGCAGTAATACCCACAGAAGCCAAGAAAGGACCGCAACTCCTTAAGATTTTTGGGGCGAGGCCAGTTATCTACTACCTCTAATTTCGCCGGATCCGTTGCAACTCCGTCTCTACTGACAATGTGTCCTAGATACTTGACGGTCTGTTGACAAAACCTACACTTATCCACCGATAACTTTAATCCCCTTGCTTGCAACCTATCCAACACTTTCAGCAGCCTGGTGTTATGCTCTTCCAGCGTTTTCCCGAACACTATGATGTCGTCAAGGTAGACTATTACTTCTCTATACCCCATGTCTCCCACTGTCTTTTCCATCATACGTTGGAACATTGCCGGGGCGCCCTTGATTCCCTGCGGCATCTTAAGAAATTCATAAAACCCTATGGGGCATATAAAAGCTGTTTTCTGTCGATCAGCGGAATTCATGGGGATCTGGTAATACCCGCACCTCAGGTCAAGAGTGGAGAACCACTGGCTACCCTGCAAACAATCAAGGGCCTCATCAATTCGGGGTACAGTGTACTAATCCGGGATGGTCCTGTTATTTAAGGTCCGGTAGTCGATGCACAACCTGATCTCGCCATTCTTTTTCCTTGTGACCACTATCGGGGAGGCATACGGACTCTCGGAATCGGCAATGACATAGTTTTCTAGCAAATGACGGAGATGTTGATGTACATCCTCGAAATCGGCGGGAGCCATTCTCCTGGACCTCTCACGAAATGGGGTATTATTGTCCAGCTTAATGCGATGTTCCACCCCCAAGGCAGTACCCAGATCCCAATCTCCCCTGGAAAAGACCCCAGCCCTCCGTTGTAATTGCAGGAGTAACTGTTCCTTTAAGTCAGGGCGAATATCACTCCCTATAAAGCAAGGGTCCAAGTCCAAAACTGGAGAGGCAGTAACATTAATGACCACCGGACTGCCCAGGAATCGATTCCACTCGAGCACAAGTATAGTTGCTTCCTTTAGGCATTCCGGTAGAGGCACTCGGAACAGGGTGGTCCTGCCGTTCACACCATCGTATCAAATTTCGAAACATATTAGTATTGTCCCTACAATAACCGGGAGTTCTCCGTTATCCCCAGGGGAGTCAGGGCACACTAAAGCAACCAAGGGCACAGTCTCATTATCAATAGCTAACCCTGGTTCGAATGAGATTTGGGTAACAATATACCCCAAATATGGGTACTTTTGTTTACTTAGCCCCCATATAGATAACCCACTAAGGGGTTGTATGGGGATATCGTTCAGATGGTCTCGGTACCAGGATTCAAACACTATGGATAACTGAGACCCACTATCCATAAGCACATTGCAAGCGTGCCCATTGATCATTGCTTTGACCCTGGGAGCCTGTCCCATCAGGCTCGGTGGAAGTTCCGACCACTGAGCACTCCCCATAGCGTGGACATTTATTGTGGGGAAGCCTGTGAGGGGGTCACAGGACCCCCGTTGGAGTTTTCCTCCGAGACAGGCATCCTCCGGGGAACTACCAAGAGGGTCCGTCCTGGAGGTTGTGGCAATTGAACATTCAAACGACCGATGGCCTAGTTCTCCACACCTATAACAGGTGTATGGCAGCTGCCGGCCGTCACTTCTCCTGCTCGTTCCCTTTCCTTGTCCCACCGGTGAAAATGACCAGGGAGGAAGGCTGGACTGAAGTGCAATTAGCTGATTGATCTTCTTATTCTGCTCTTCCAATAACTTAAGAAGTCACTCATCCATGGTAGTGGGGGGCACTGGGTCGGCCGTGGGTAATACCACCTTAACCTTTTTTTATGATTCTCTCACGATTTTCTATCTGAACTTCGTCCAGCTTGACTTCCTTCACTAATTCGTTGAGGGTAGGTGGGGGAACCTTAGCCATAGTGCACCTTAGCCTCTGCGCAACCGGATTGTTGGTGAGCGTTCCTTTCAAAACCTGCTTCATCCATCTCTCATCTACAGCATCCTTTTCAATGCCTCCCTTGTCCACTATTTTATATATTAATTTATCTACACGGTAAACATAGTTGGTCAGAGTTTCCCCATGCTCC
The DNA here is from genome assembly GCF_028390025.1 of Pseudophryne corroboree. Lineage (NCBI taxonomy): Eukaryota > Metazoa > Chordata > Amphibia > Anura > Myobatrachidae > Pseudophryne > Pseudophryne corroboree. The sequence goes on along the minus strand of NW_026967597.1, from coordinate 156,898 downwards.
TGGTAGGTATTATTCAGCCGAGCCAATAAGTCCCCAACCTCCTCCAGCGTGCCATACGAAAAATCTAACGCATCAATATATTCTTTTAAAGTTGTGGTTGGATTGCTTCTTCAGGTAGCCTGAATCACCCCCATTGCGGGTCCTCTCAAACTTTCCACGACCCTCTGCTTTTTGATAGCCTCAGGGCAATGCCACTCCTCTGAGTGCTGGATGGCAGCCTCCCTCCATTGCTCGTATATTTCCTCTCCGGCCAGTACTGGGATTATTCCAGAGAAAATTCTTAGCCTCCGATAACCCCCCTCGTAATGCCATCTTTCCAGCTGGCTAACCATTTTGTCCATAGCTGTCGATACTTGTGCCCCTACCGAGTCTCCGGTGGAAACTGGACCATCAGACTCAGGTACCCCATGGATTCTACATGGAGAAGAGGACCGACCCTCGTGTGAACATAGGTAAGTATGTATGTTTGGAGGTGTGGATGTATGTATTAAACTTTTACTTTCAAGGTGTGTGTCTTCTGTTTTTATTGGGGTATTTTTTTAGTAGTAGTACTACAGGTACCAGCGGGCCCGGTTTTCCACTGCATGCTGGTACTTGTGGTTCTCCAAGTACCAGCTTGCGGAGGAGGCTTGCTGGGACTTGTAGTACTGCTACTAAAAACAATATTCCATTTTTGTCAAAAAGGCTATCAGCCCCCCATCCGCAGCCCTTGGATGGGGGGACAGCCTCGGGCTTCACCCCTGGCCCTTGGGTGGCTGGAGGGGGGGACCCCTTGATTGAAGGGGTCCCCACTCCCCCAGGGTACCCCGGCCAGGGGTGACTAGTTGGTTATGTAATGCCAGGGCCGCAGGGACCTAGATAAAAGTGTCCCCCGGCTGTGGCATTATGTATCTGTCTAGTGGAGCCCGGTGCTGGTTTCAGAAATACGGGGGACCCCTACGCTTTTTGTCCCCTGTATTTTTGGAACCAGGCGCAGAGCCTGGTGCTGGTTGTTTAAATATGGGGGAACCCCTATCATTTTTTCCCCCATATTTTTTCAACCAGGGCCGGCTCAAAGAGCCCGAAGCTGGTTTTGCTTAGGAGGGGGGACCCCACGCACTTTTTTTTTTTTTAATAACACTTTCCCACCCCTTCCCACTGAAAAACATGCACGGATCTCATGGATCCGTGCATGCCTATCCGAACACGATAAAAAAAAGCAGGTCTGTTTTTTTTAGCACTTTTTCACGATTTGTATTTTATCACGGCAGTGATGTGTTTGGCTATTGTTGGCAGTGTTTGTGATTTGCACTTTTTAGTAAATGACCGATTTCTACCAAATTCCTGGCGTATTTGACCGATGGTGAATTGATTCGTAATTTTTTCCTAGGACTTCCAAAATAATACGAATGCCCTCATCACTGCCGTGATTTGAGTTTAGTAAATTCCCGAGATGACACTTTGAAGAAAAAACATCATCTTGGTCAAAATCGGGACCTTAGTAAATATACCCCAATGTGTGCTATAATGTGAATTTCAGCTCATACTGTATGCTATTATGTGAATTTTGGATCATACCATGTGCTATAATGTGAATTTCAGCTCATTCTGCGTGCTATAATGTGAATTTCAGCTCATTCTGTGTGCTATAATGTGAATTTCAGCTCATTCTGTGTGCTGTAATGTGAATGTCAGCTCATACTGTGTGCTATAATGTGAATGTCAGCTCATTCTGTGTGCTATAATGTGAATGTCAGCTCATACTGTGTGCTGTAATGTGAATTTTGGCTCATACCGTGTGCTATAATGTAAATTACGTCTCATTCTTTGTGCTATAATGTGAATTTCGGCTCATACTGTGTGGTATAATGTGAATTTCGGGCTCATACTGTGTGGTATAATGTGAAAGGGGCACCAGTAAGGGGTCCTACTATTGTGGTGCATAATGTGTATTTGGCGTATATGGTGTGGTAAACTACACTGAAGTACACGCCCCTTCTTATTGGCCATGCCCCCTTTTCCAGAGCTTGCGCACCTACGGCTACGGCATGCACAATACCTTTATTACATAGGCGCCGTGGGGAGGGGGGTGAGTTCCACCACCTCTCTAGGACCACTTTAAGCACTGCTTAATACACAAAAAATATTCTGTGATTTTGTGCTATCCACCAGTAACATCATGCAGCACAATACATAACTGAGAGGTTCACAAGACTCTCTATAAACAATTTAGATAAAAGGTAGACAAATGTAACCATGCGCAATACCAGCATAAAGAGTCTCAAAAAAATAATCACCCTTCAAATGAAAGTTCCAAGTGAAGAACCTTTGTAGTGAGGTCACATATTCCACAAGAAGCTTCTTAACATGATCTTTGTGTTCAAAATCTGGTCTCCTCCACAGTTTCTACTCACAGGGTTAGAAGCATTCCATATGAAAGGAGAGGGAACAACTAATAATAGTGCACACCTTATTGATAAAGGGTTAAAAGTTTTTTTTAATACAAATGCACTCACAAAATAAGAAATGTTGAGGCATGTAACAACAAGACGCTCTGGTTAGAGGATAAGCCATACTCATCGTCCAGCCCTTCTCAGCAGGATAAGCAGGGTCCCGGACACCCTCCGTCTCATGCAGGGTCCAGAGTCGGCAAGATCTTAGTCCTCAACCCATTTGGCCAAGGTTCTCTAGATATTTTTGCATTAGGGTAATTATGTTCCTTGCTCTTCTCATTATTACCTCCTGCCAGTGATTACTGTGTACCTGCTACCTGCTTTCTCCAAGCATCGTTTACCAGTTTTTTTATATTTCACTTTCTGTAGTAGAGAGATCTTGGTATAGGTGTTACTCCCTGGTATCTTACTGACTTGGCAGGGTTGTGCAGTGGAGGGGTCTCAGTCTGGGTGTTACTCCCTGGTATATTACTGACTTGGCAGGGTTGTGCAGTGGAGGGTTCTCAGTCTGGGTGTTACTCCCTGGTATATTACTGACTTGGCAGGGTTGTGCAGTGGAGGGGTCTCAGTCTGGGTGTTACTCCCTGGTATCTTACTGACTTGGCAGTGTTGTGCTGTGGAGGGGTCTCAGTCTGGGTGTTACTCCCTGGTATGTTACTGACTTGGCAGGGTTGTACAGTGGAATGGTCTCAGTCTGGGTGTTACACCTTGGTATATTACTGACTTGGCAGGGTTGTGCAATAGAGGGGTCTTGGTCTGGGTGTTACTCCCTGGTATGTTACTGACTTGGCAGGGTTGTGCTGTGGAGGGGTCTCAGTCTGGGTGTTACTCCCTGGTATGTTACTGACTTGGCAGGGTTGTACAGTGGAATGGTCTCAGTCTGGGTGTTACACCTTGGTATATTACTGACTTGGCAGGGTTGTGCAATAGAGGGGTCTTGGTCTGGGTGTTACTCCCTGGTATATTACTGACTTGGCAGGGTTGTGCAATGGAGGGGTCTCGATCTGAGTGTTACTCCATGGTATATTACTGACTTGGCAGGGTTGTGCAGTGGAGGGGTCTCAGTCTGGGTGTTACTCCCTGGTATATTACTGACTTGGCAGGGTTGTGCAGTAGAGGGGCCTCAGTCTGGGTGTTACTCCCTGGTATATTACTGACTTGGCAGGGTTGTGCAGTGGAGTGGTCTCAGTCTGGGTGTTACTCCCTGGTATATTACTGACTTGGCAGGGTTGTGCAGTGGAGGGGTCTCAGTCTTGGTGTTACTCCCTGGTATCTTACTGACTTGGCAGTGTTGTGCAGTGGAGGGGTCTCAGTCTGGGTATTACTCCCTGGTATGTTACTGACTTGGCAGGGTTGTGCTGTGGAGGGGTCTCAGTCTGGGTATTACTCCCTGGTATGTTACTGACTTGGCAGGGTTGTGCTGTGGAGGGGTCTCAGTCTGGGTGTTACTCCCTGGTATGTTACTGACTTGGCAGGGTTGTACAGTGGAATGGTCTCAGTCTGGGTGTTACACCTTGGTATATTACTGACTTGGCAGGGTTGTGCAATAGAGGGGTCTTGGTCTGGGTGTTACTCCCTGGTATATTACTGACTTGGCAGGGTTGTGCAATGGAGGGGTCTCGATCTGAGTGTTACTCCATGGTATCTTATTGACTTGGCAGGGTTGTGCAGTGGAGTGGTCTCAGTCTGGGTGTTACTCCCTGGTATATTACTGACTTGGCAGGGTTGTGCAGTGGAGTGGTCTCAGTCTGGGTGTTACTCCCTGGTATATTACTGACTTGGCAGGGTTGTGCAGTGGAGGGGTCTCAGTCTTGGTGTTACTCCCTGGTATCTTACTGACTTGGCAGTGTTGTGCAGTGGAGGGGTCTCAGTCTGGGTATTACTCCCTGGTATGTTACTGACTTGGCAGGGTTGTGCTGTGGAGGGGTCTCAGTCTGGGTATTACTCCCTGGTATGTTACTGACTTGGCAGGGTTGTGCTGTGGAGGGGTCTCAGTCTGGGTGTTACTCCCTGGTATGTTACTGACTTGGCAGGGTTGTACAGTGGAATGGTCTCAGTCTGGGTGTTACACCTTGGTATATTACTGACTTGGCAGGGTTGTGCAATAGAGGGGTCTTGGTCTGGGTGTTACTCCCTGGTATATTACTGACTTGGCAGGGTTGTGCAATGGAGGGGTCTCGATCTGAGTGTTACTCCATGGTATCTTATTGACTTGGCAGGGTTGTGCAGTGGAGTGGTCTCAGTCTGGGTGTTACTCCCTGGTATATTACTGACTTGGCAGGGTTGTGCAGTGGAGTGGTCTCAGTCTGGGTGTTACTCCCTGGTATATTACTGACTTGGCAGGGTTGTGCAGTGGAGGGGTCTCAGTCTGGGTGTCACTCCCTGGTATATTACTGACTTGGCAGGGTTGTGCAGTGGAGGGGTCTCGGTCTGGGTGTTACTCCCTGGTATGTTACTGACTTGGCAGGGTTGTGCAGAGGAGGGGTCTCAGTCTGGGTGTTACTCCCGGTATCTTACTGACTTGGCAGGGTTGTACAGTGGAATAATCTCAGTCTGGGTGTTACACCCTGGTATCTTACTGACTTGGCAGGGTTGTGCAATGGAGTGGTCTCAGTCTGGGTGTTACACCCTGGTATGTTACTGACTTGGCAGGGTTGTGCTGTGGAGGGGTCTCAGTCTGGGTGTTACTCCCTGGTATATTACTGACTTGGCAGGGTTGTACAGTGGAATGGTCTCAGTCTGGGTGTTACACCCTGGTATCTTACTGACTTGGCAGGGTTGTGCAGTGGAGTGGTCTCAGTCTGGGTGTTACTCCCTGGTATATTACTGACTTGGCAGGGTTGTGCAGTGGAGGGGTCTCAGTCTGGGTGTCACTCCCTGGTATATTACTGACTTGGCAGGGTTGTGCAATGGAGGGGTCTCGATCTGAGTGTTACTCCATGGTATCTTATTGACTTGGCAGGGTTGTGCAGTGGAGTGGTCTCAGTCTGGGTGTTACTCCCTGGTATATTACTGACTTGGCAGGGTTGTGCAGTGGAGTGGTCTCAGTCTGGGTGTTACTCCCTGGTATATTACTGACTTGGCAGGGTTGTGCAGTGGAGGGGTCTCAGTCTGGGTGTCACTCCCTGGTATATTACTGACTTGGCAGGGTTGTGCAGTGGAGGGGTCTCGGTCTGGGTGTTACTCCCTGGTATGTTACTGACTTGGCAGGGTTGTGCAGAGGAGGGGTCTCAGTCTGGGTGTTACTCCCGGTATCTTACTGACTTGGCAGGGTTGTACAGTGGAATAATCTCAGTCTGGGTGTTACACCCTGGTATCTTACTGACTTGGCAGGGTTGTGCAGTGGAGTGGTCTCAGTCTGGGTGTTACTCCCTGGTATATTACTGACTTGGCAGGGTTGTGCAGTGGAGGGGTCTCAGTCTGGGTGTCACTCCCTGGTATATTACTGACTTGGCAGGGTTGTGCTGTGGAGGGGTCTCAGTCTGGGTGTTACTCCCTGGTATATTACTGACTTGGCAGGGTTGTGCAGTGGAGGGGTCTCAGTCTGGGTGTTACACCCTGGTATGTTACTGACTTGGCAGGGTTGTGCTGTGGAGGGGTCTCAGTCTGGGTGTTACTCCCTGGTATATTACTGACTTGGCAGGGTTGTACAGTGGAATGGTCTCAGTCTGGGTGTTACACCCTGGTATCTTACTGACTTGGCAGGGTTGTGCAGTGGAGTGGTCTCAGTCTGGGTGTTACTCCCTGGTATATTACTGACTTGGCAGGGTTGTGCAGTGGAGGGGTCTCAGTCTGGGTGTCACTCCCTGGTATATTACTGACTTGGCAGGGTTGTGCAGTGGAGGGGTCTCGGTCTGGGTGTTACTCCCTGGTATGTTACTGACTTGGCAGGGTTGTGCAGAGGAGGGGTCTCAGTCTGGGTGTTACTCCCGGTATCTTACTGACTTGGCAGGGTTGTACAGCGGAGGGGTCTCAGTCTGGGTGTTACTCCCTGGTATATTACTGACTTGGCAGGGTTGTGCAGTGGAGTGGTCTCATTCTGGGTGTTACTACGTGGTATCTTACTGACTTGGCAGGGTTGTGCAGTGGAGGGGTCTCAGTCTGGGTGTTACTCCCTGGTATGTTACTGACTTGGCAGGGTTGTGCAGTGGAGGGGCCTCAGTCTGGGTGTTACTCCCTGGTATCTTACTGACTTGGCAGGGTTGTACAGTGGAGAGGTCTGGGTGTTACTCCCTGGTATATTACTGACTTGGCAGGGTTGTGCAGTGAAGGGGTCTCAGTCTGGGTGTTACTCCCTGGTATATTACTGACTTGGCAGGGTTGTGCAGTGGAGGGGTCTCAGTCTAGGTGTTACTCTCTGGTATCTTACTGACTTCACAGGGTTGTACAGCGGAGGGGTCTCAGTCTGGGTGTTATTCCCTGGTATATTACTGACTTGGCAGGGTTGTGCAGTGGAGTGGTCTCATTCTGGGTGTTACTACGTGGTATCTTACTGACTTGGTAGGGTTGTGCAGTGGAGGGGTCTCAGTCATGGTGTTACTCCCTTGAATCTTACTGACTTGGCAGTGTTGTGCAGTGGAGAGGTGTCTGTCTGATGTTACATCCTGGTATCTTACTGACTTGGCAGGGTTGTGCAGTGGAGGGGTCTCAGTCTGGGTGTTACTCCCTGGTATATTACTGACTTGGCAGGGCTGTGCAGTGGAGGGGCCTCAGTCTGGGTGTTACTCCCTGGTATATTACTGACTTGGCAGGGTTGTGCAGTGGGGGCGTCTCAGTCTGGGTGTTACTCCCTGGTATCTTACTGATTTGGCAGGGTTGTGCAGTGGAGGGGTCTCAGTCTGGATGTAACTCCCTGGTATATTACTGACTTGGCAGGGTTGTGCAGTGGAGGGGTCTCAGTCTGGTGTTACTCCCTGGTATCTTACTGACTTCGCAGGGTTGTGCAGTGGAGGGGTCTCAGTCTGGGTGTTACTCCCTGGTACATTACTGACTTGGCAGGGTTGTGCAGTGGAGGGGTCTCAGTCTGGGTGTTACTCCCTGGTATATTACTGACTTGGCAGGGTTGTGCAGTGGAGGGGTCTCGGTCTGGGTGTTACTCCCTGTTATGTTACTGGCTTGGCAGGGTTGTGCAGTGGAGGGGTCTCAGTCTGGGTATTACTCCCTGGTATATTACTGACTTGGCAGGGTTGTGCAGTGGAGGAGTCTCAGTCTGGGTGTTACTCCCTGGTATCTTACTGACTTGGCAGGGTTGTGCAGTGGAGGAGTCTCAGTCTGGGTGTTACTCCCTGGTATATTACTGACTTGGCAGGGTTGTGCAGTGGAGGGGTCTCGGTCTGGGTGTTACTCCCTGGTATGTTACTGACTTGGCAGGGTTGTGCAGAGGAGGGGTCTCAGTCTGGGTGTTACTCCCGGTATCTTACTGACTTGGCAGGGTTGTACAGTGGAATAATCTCAGTCTGGGTGTTACACCCTGGTATCTTACTGACTTGGCAGGGTTGTGCAATGGAGTGGTCTCAGTCTGGGTGTTACACCCTGGTATGTTACTGACTTGGCAGGGTTGTGCTGTGGAGGGGTCTCAGTCTGGGTGTTACTCCCTGGTATATTACTGACTTGGCAGGGTTGTACAGTGGAATGGTCTCAGTCTGGGTGTTACACCCTGGTATCTTACTGACTTGGCAGGGTTGTGCAGTGGAGTGGTCTCAGTCTGGGTGTTACTCCCTGGTATATTACTGACTTGGCAGGGTTGTGCAGTGGAGTGGTCTCAGTCTGGGTGTTACTCCCTGGTATATTACTGACTTGGCAGGGTTGTGCAGTGGAGGGGTCTCAGTCTGGGTGTCACTCCCTGGTATATTACTGACTTGGCAGGGTTGTGCAATGGAGGGGTCTCGATCTGAGTGTTACTCCATGGTATCTTATTGACTTGGCAGGGTTGTGCAGTGGAGTGGTCTCAGTCTGGGTGTTACTCCCTGGTATATTACTGACTTGGCAGGGTTGTGCAGTGGAGTGGTCTCAGTCTGGGTGTTACTCCCTGGTATATTACTGACTTGGCAGGGTTGTGCAGTGGAGGGGTCTCAGTCTGGGTGTCACTCCCTGGTATATTACTGACTTGGCAGGGTTGTGCAGTGGAGGGGTCTCGGTCTGGGTGTTACTCCCTGGTATGTTACTGACTTGGCAGGGTTGTGCAGAGGAGGGGTCTCAGTCTGGGTGTTACTCCCGGTATCTTACTGACTTGGCAGGGTTGTACAGTGGAATAATCTCAGTCTGGGTGTTACACCCTGGTATCTTACTGACTTGGCAGGGTTGTGCAGTGGAGTGGTCTCAGTCTGGGTGTTACTCCCTGGTATATTACTGACTTGGCAGGGTTGTGCAGTGGAGGGGTCTCAGTCTGGGTGTCACTCCCTGGTATATTACTGACTTGGCAGGGTTGTGCTGTGGAGGGGTCTCAGTCTGGGTGTTACTCCCTGGTATATTACTGACTTGGCAGGGTTGTGCAGTGGAGAGGTCTCTGTCTGGGTGTTACTCCCTGGTATCTTACTGACTTGGCAGGGTTGTGCAGTGGAGGGGTCTCAGTCTGGGTGTAACTCCCTGGTATCTTACTGACTTGGAAGGGTTGTGCAGTGGAGAGGTCTCTGTCTGGGTATTACTCCATGGTATATTACTGACTTGGCAGTGTTGTGCAGTGGAGAGGTGTCTGTCTGATGTTACATCCTGGTATATTACTGACTTGGCAGGGTTGTGCAGTGGAGGGGTCTCAGTCTGGGTGTTACTCCCTGGTATATTACTGACTTGGCAGGGTTGTGCAGTGGAGGGGTCTCAGTCTGGGTGTTACTCCCTGGTATGTTACTGACTTGGCAGGGTTGTGCAGTGGAGGGGTGTCAGTCTGGGTGTCACTCCCTGGTATGTTACTGACTTGGCAGAGTTGTGCAGTGGAGGGGTGTCAGTCTGGGTGTTACTCCCTGGTATGTTACTGACTTGGCAGGGTTGTGCAGAGGAGCGGTCTCAGTCTGGATGTTACTCCCTGGTATGTTACTGACTTGGCAGGGTTGTGCAGTGTGTGAAGGGGATTACCACTTTCCCCTCCACGGAGCGACGGGCGGCAGAGCGGCGGGCGGCGGAGCGGCGGGCGGTTTCCAGTCTGGAGGGGCTTGCATCCGAAAGGATTCAAGCCCCTCCAATCCCAGCGGCGTATTTCAAACGGCGCGCCAAGCGCGAGCCAATCAGGGCTCGCGCCTCGGCCGCCAATCAGAGCTCGCCGCGGCGAGCCAATCGGGGCTCGCCGCGTCATAGCTCCGCCCGCTCCCGGCGCCATATAAGAGGCGCTGCGGAGCGGGACCAGTCAGTCGGACGGCGGACGAGGACAGAAGAGGAAGAAGAGCTCCTGCGGAAGAAGACGTCGGCGGAGAAGAAGACATCGGCGGTGCGGAAGAAGACGTCGGCGGTGCGGAGGAAGACGTCGGCGGAGGCACCCAGGAAGACGGAAGACGGCGACCAGCGGCGGATGTCCGGCGGAGAGTGCTGCAGCGTGTGGAGAGCAAAAGAGCTAACGAAGCTCCCCGCTGCAGCCTCTCCCTCCGCGACAGGTAGGCGGCCCTGGGCCACCTCTACCTATATATAATCCTCCCTAAAGCACCAGGGACAGGCACTAGGCCTGCGGGCAGAGTCAGGCCCTGTCGGCCTGTGTGCACGTTAGGCAGGCCTCCGGCCTGTGCCCACTCCAGGCCCCAGGCCTGTGCCCTCCCTCCAGGCCTCAAGCCTGTGCCCTCTCTCCAGGCTCCGGCCTGTGCTCTCTCCAGGCCCCAGGCCTGTGCCCTCCCTCCAGGCCCCAGGCCTGTGCCCTCTCTCCAGGCCCCAGGCCTGTGCCCTCACTCCAGGCCTCAAGCCTGTGCCCTCACTCCAGGCCCCAGGCCTGTGCCCTCACTCCAGGCCCCAGGCCTGTGCCCTCACTCCAGGCCCCAGGCCTGTGCCCTCACTCCAGGCCCCAGGCCTGTGCCCCTCCTTCAGGCTCCTGCCTGCGCCCTTCCGGCTGGAAGTGGGCTGTGCAGCAGCTCTCGAGGGGTCAGAGGTTGCTGTTTGAAGCCGACCGGCCCCACGCGGTGTATGACCCAGGGGATTGGAAGTGTGGAGTAACGTTCCCGTCCCACACGTCGCCATCCCCCGGTCATCGGAAGTGGGCCAGTCTGTTCCAGACCCCCGCCCTCCCTTGTGAACCGAAGGCACCGGCTGGTGTCCAACATCCGGAAGGTAGGACTAGTAAATCGGGGTATACTGTTAGGCCGGGGAAGTGTTCCACTGACTTGCCGGGTAGTGCACGTGTTAATTAGTACAGTCTCCGTTGATTGGGGCAGAACCAGTAGCCTCCAGTTGTTTGAGTTAGTTTGTTAGGCAGGCGTAGTTGGCTGTATCGTTGTTAGCCGTAGAGTAGCCTGCAGGTAGGGAGGTTGTTCTTCTTGTCCCAACAGGAGTGGAGAGGTGCGACAATCAAGGTGACCCGCAAGTTGGAAGTGAGTATCACCCTGTGTCTGTCTGTCGGTCATCCCCCCTGTATACCGGTCCGGAGGGTTTGCTCGCGGACGCGAGGACCCCCCTCTCACCACACAACGTGCGAGAGTGCGAGTGTGTGAGAATTGGGTAGCTGAGGCCTATTGGCCAGTGATGATCTTCCGCCCAGCCGGTTAAGGTCGCGGCTACCCCTGACGTGTCCCGTACTCCAGGCGGAGGTCGGGCGTACGTCTCAACCGACATATTCCTCTCTTTCCAGACCCCTGTCGTCCGCGGTGAGGTGGTGTCCGCCCTGAGGAGTGGTCTCGAGAGTGAAGTCTCTGGCGTGCCTGGAAATCGTCTGCGGCGGCGTTGCACAGGTGGGTGGAGTGACGACACCTGCACAGCAGCAGGCGGTACATCCTTGTTAGCCGCTCACACTTGGCGTAGTCGGCAGGATGGACGAAGATCGGTCACTACCCACGGCCGAGAAGCCGTGGACAGATGCGCCGAAACCACGCACTCGGAGAGGCTCGACTGCCAGCTCCACTGATGTGGTGGCGAGGGGAACGGACGACGAGCGACGGAGGTCATCGCGTCGACTCAACGTCGGACCAGCCCTCGCCCACCTACCCCGTTACGACGGTCGCAATATGACCTTAGAGGACTGGAAGGCCCGACTAGAGGCGACATTCCTCATCTATCGGGTGCCCGACGACCTGCAGGTGCCCCTCGCCCTGAATTCTCTGGAAGGCGAGGCTCGTAGGACGATTCTCTTGCGGCCCGACGATGAACGCGAGGGGCTGGAGGAGATCTATAATATCCTGGGGGATATTTATGGCGACACCTCCTCGGCGGGGACCCTCCGGCAGCGTCTGTTTGGCCGGTTCCAGAGGGAGGATGAGTCCATCCCCCAGTATGCAAACGCGCTCCAAGAGATGATGGGAGAAGTGCGTCGGAAAGACCCCGATGGGTTTGGGGCGCTCACCAACACCAGCCAAATATTGCGGGACCAGTTCGCCATGGGACTCCGGAACGTGCCCCTGAGGCAGGTGATGCTGGATAAGATATCCCAGGATGACACCCTGACCTTCCATCAGGTGGAGATCGACGCCGTAGCCAGGGACCGCAATGCCAATTACGGGCCACACGCCGTTTTTCCCCAGTGGGTACAGCCGATCTCCGCGCCCGTGGCTAGCCGGGAGACCAATCCCTTAGAGACCTGCGTGCAAGACCTGAAAGAGGCCTTCCTTCGGGTGACTAAAGAAATGAGGGAAGAGGTCTCCCAGCTGAGGGAGGAAGTGTACCGGCGTGACCAGCGGGGCACGGAGTCCCGTGAGCGGGACACCAGGCGGCCCCGTGGGCGAGGCGCGGAACCGGACGGCCGTCCGGGAGAGGGCCGGGGCCCTCGTTGTTACCGATGCCATCGGTATGGGCATATTGCGCGGACCTGTACCGAAGCAATCCCGGAGGCACAGTTAAACTGACCTCCCTCGCGGTAACGGGACCACCCGTGGGGGGGAGCGATGGGGAGAGATCAGCCATTAACGAACAGGCTGAATTGGTAGGAGAGTGTCCCGTGGTAGTCAGCCGCCTCGGCGGGAAAGATCAGTCCTGCTTGTTGGATACCGGCTCTCAGGTATCCACCATTTCTGAGGCCTGTTTTCTTGAACATTACGCCCATCTTAAAAGTGAGGTGTCCGAGAGCTTCATTACCCTCACGGCGGCTAATAACCTACCCATTCCCGTGGTGGGGGTGGTGTGGATGGAGATGGTAGTTTGTGGCCGAGAGCTGGGTAGGAAGGGGCTGCTGGTAGTCAGCAGCCTGGGACTGAGCCATGGCCCAGTGATCCTCGGGATGAATGTACTCCGACATCTCGACCAGCTCTTGTTCCAGGAAAATGGGCCACAATATTGGAGGAACCTGGGAGTCCAGCGCCCCGTCCAGCAGGCACTCCAACAAGTGGGACGACGGGGAACCAGGGCCCTAGGGACAATCGAAGAGCACCTGGGCCTTTTGAAGGTCGGTCACCACCAGCGCCTGGAGTTGCCACCTCGCCAGGAAGTCCTGATCCCTCTGGAAGTGCGGACCCATCAGAGCCTAAATGGCATGGAGGTGATGGTCGAGCCCACTGATGTGCTGAGGGTAGGGTCTGGAGTGATGGTGGCACGGACCGTGTCGGTGGTGACCGGTGGAAAGGTCTCCGTCCGCTTTTGCAATCTTACCGACCAGCTTTGCCGAGTCCCGGCTGGGACAGTTATCGCTCAGGTGGTGGCGATTCACGAGAATAGCGTTCAGGGTATGCGTAAACTGTCCCTACGGCCAGAGGCTTCCGAGGCATGGGCGTTATCCGTTCAAGTGGAGGAGCAGGAGGGGCCCTGCCCCGAGTGGAACGGTACCATGATCCGTACACAGATGGACGTGTCGCTGGAAGAGTGCGCGGCCGGGGACGTAGCCAAGCTGGACCAGATGCTCTGGAACCGTCAGAAGGTGTTCTCCCGGCATGAGGAAGATTTTGGGTATGCGGAGGACCTGCAGCATGAGATCCGCACCGGAGACGCCCCCCCGGTTCGGGAGCGGTATCGGCCGATACCGCCCCGGTTGTACCAGGAAGTAAAGAGCATGTTGCGTCAGATGCTGGACAACCACGTGATCCAGGAGAGCAAAAGTCCCTGGGCTGCACCCATAGTCTTAGTCCGGAAGAAGGACGGGACTATCCGGTTCTGTGTGGACTACCGGAAGCTGAACAGTTGCACCGTCCGGGACGCTTACCCTCTCCCTAGGATCGAGGAGTCCCTAGCTGCACTGGGCAATGCGAAGTTTTTTTCGACCCTGGACCTGGCCAGTGGATACTGGCAAGTGCCGGTGGCCCCCCAGGATAGGGAGAAGACCGCATTCGTCACTCCCATGGGGTTGTTCGAATTCTGCCGCATGCCGTTTGGGTTAAACAATGCACCCGCCACATTCCAGCGGATGATGGAACGGTGCTTGGGAGACTTGAACTTTGAAGCCTTGCTGATTTACTTGGACGACATCATTGTGTTCGCCCCGACCTTGGAGGAACACTTTGCTCGACTCGACCTGGTTCTTCAGCGGTTGGAAGCATACGGCCTGAAGCTCAAGCCCCGGAAGTGCCACCTGTTGAAATCCAGCTTGGAGTACCTCGGGCATGTAGTGTCACGTGATGGGGTGTACCCAACCCCCAGCAAAGTGGCGGCCGTCCAGGAATGGAAGGTGCCCACCACCGTCACGGAATTGCGGGCATTTCTGGGCTTGGTGGGGTACTACCGGCGCTTCATCAAGGATTTCGCCCGGATCGCGGAACCCCTACATGCCTTGCTTAGGGGGATTGCGACCACTAAGAAAGCTGCCCTGGAGACTTGGGGAGAAGCGCAGAACCTGGCCTTTGACCAACTGAAAGGAAGTCTCACGGAAGCTCCAGTGTTGGGGTACGCAGACTTCGAGAAGCCCTTCGTCCTATACACGGATGGGAGTCTACAGGGGTTGGGCGCGGTCTTGGCTCAGGTCCAGGATGGGCAGGAGCGGGTGATTGCTTACGGCAGTCGTAGCCTGCGAGAGACCGAAAGGAACCCAGACAACTACAGTTCCTTCAAGTTGGAGCTACTGGCAGTGGTGTGGGCCGTGACCGAGAAGTTTGCGGAGTACTTGACCGCCACCCACGTGGATATTTTCACGGATAACAACCCCTTGGCGTACCTGGAGACCGCCAAGTTGGGTGCCTTGGAGCAACGATGGGTGGCCAGGTTGGCCAAGTTCTCCTACAAAATCCGCTATCGACCGGGGAAGAGTAATGCCAACGCAGATGCCCTGTCTCGTTTTCCGGTGGAAACCCCCGAACCTGGTGGGGAAGAAGAGGACTGCGGCGAAGAAATGCCGGATCTCACTCGTGTGCGGCAGGCCACGGCCGGAGAGTTGTACCGACAAAACGCCCAGACTGCCTTGCTTAGGTACACGGAGATGGACTGGGCACAGGAACAGCAGGCTGATGAGGATTTGGACCTCGTTCGACAGTGGGTACAGAGGGGTCATGTGCCATCCCGCCAAGAGCAGGATGGACTGACCGGGTTCTGTAGGAAGGTGGTACGTCGTTGGGACCATTTGCGGGTCTGCGCTGGTACCTTGCGGAGACGCTGCTACTTGGAACAGGAAATGCGTACTGTGGAGCAGATGGTCGTGCCAGAAGCCCGGGTGCGGTCGCTGGTGGAAGAGGCGCACGAGCAAGGGGCCCATTTGGGACCCTATAAGACATACCATTGGTTGAGACGCCAATATTTCGCCCCCCGGCTGCAAGCGGTCGTGGACCAGGTGTGTCGTGAGTGCAGGCGGTGTGCGGTAGTTAAACCACCGGAACAACACGTGCCCATCCAGACGATCCGGACCAGTCGGCCACTGGAGATGCTGATGATCGACTACGTGTTGGTCGGGGAATCTGTAAGTGGGCACCAGTATGCCTTGGTAATGACTGACCACTTCACTAAATTCACGGTAGTGGTTCCCACCCGAAACCAGACCGCAGAGTCGGCAACACGAGCGATCGTCGAACATTTCATTCGGCAGTACGGTTGTCCTGAGCGGATCCATTCGGACCAGGGTGCCTGTTTCCAGGGGCAGCTGATGGAGCGCCTCTGCCAGCTTTATGGCGTTCAAAAGTCCCGCACGACACCTTACCATCTGCAGGGGAATGGCGCCTGCGAGAGATTCAACCGGACTCTGCTGCAGATGCTCCGCGTGTTGGAGCGTGCCGAGAAGCAGCGATGGCCCGAACGTGTTCAGGAGCTGGTCTGGACTTACAACAACAGAGTTCACCACACCACGGGATTTTCACCTTTTTTCTTGTTGTTCGGCCGACCCGGACGGGAGGCACACGACTTACAACTGTCCGGGACTGAGGAGGTAACGCCCCTCGCCCCTGCCGAATGGGTCGAGGACCATCGCCTACGTCTGAAGGCGGCGCACGAGTTGGCTGGGAGGCTGATCGCCGACCACCAGCATCCACCTGTGAGGTCCCACGAGCCTGGATCGTTGGCCGTGGGCCAGCGAGTGTTGGTGAGAAAGGTTCGCCCAGGGGGGAAATTGTCCGAACGGTGGGAAGTAACCCCATACCTTGTTCGCCGTCGCTTGGACCCGGGGGGACCAGTGTATCAAGTGGAGTCTACCGATGGGACGAGACGCCTGCGCACGTTACATCGTAGTAAACTGCGACCTTGTCCGTTCCCGGATCCGGCGAGCGGGGCTGAGTCCCCGGCAGCGGAGGACGGGTTAGGGGCCCCTATCGAGGACGCTCTGACCCCTCTGTCAGACGAGGAATGGTGGTTGCCGGTGGAGGAGAATCATCCGGAGGAGGCATCGGAACCTCAACCCCCAGCCGAAGTAGTGGCCTCTCCCCTGCCAAGGCGCTCTCTGCGCTCAAATAGGGGCGTTCCGGGCCCTCGCTACGCGGATCCGAACTTTGTGTGGTCGGATTCTTGCTTTGTGGAGACCACAAAGGACAAAGGGGGGGGAAATGTGAAGGGGATTACCACTTTCCCCTCCACGGAGCGACGGGCGGCAGAGCGGCGGGCGGCGGAGCGGCGGGCGGTTTCCAGTCTGGAGGGGCTTGCATCCGAAAGGATTCAAGCCCCTCCAATCCCAGCGGCGTATTTCAAACGGCGCGCCAAGCGCGAGCCAATCAGGGCTCGCGCCTCGGCCGCCAATCAGAGCTCGCCGCGGCGAGCCAATCGGGGCTCGCCGCGTCATAGCTCCGCCCGCTCCCGGCGCCATATAAGAGGCGCTGCGGAGCGGGACCAGTCAGTCGGACGGCGGACGAGGACAGAAGAGGAAGAAGAGCTCCTGCGGAAGAAGACGTCGGCGGAGAAGAAGACATCGGCGGTGCGGAAGAAGACGTCGGCGGTGCGGAGGAAGACGTCGGCGGAGGCACCCAGGAAGACGGAAGACGGCGACCAGCGGCGGATGTCCGGCGGAGAGTGCTGCAGCGTGTGGAGAGCAAAAGAGCTAACGAAGCTCCCCGCTGCAGCCTCTCCCTCCGCGACAGGTAGGCGGCCCTGGGCCACCTCTACCTATATATAATCCTCCCTAAAGCACCAGGGACAGGCACTAGGCCTGCGGGCAGAGTCAGGCCCTGTCGGCCTGTGTGCACGTTAGGCAGGCCTCCGGCCTGTGCCCACTCCAGGCCCCAGGCCTGTGCCCTCCCTCCAGGCCTCAAGCCTGTGCCCTCTCTCCAGGCTCCGGCCTGTGCTCTCTCCAGGCCCCAGGCCTGTGCCCTCCCTCCAGGCCCCAGGCCTGTGCCCTCTCTCCAGGCCCCAGGCCTGTGCCCTCACTCCAGGCCTCAAGCCTGTGCCCTCACTCCAGGCCCCAGGCCTGTGCCCTCACTCCAGGCCCCAGGCCTGTGCCCTCACTCCAGGCCCCAGGCCTGTGCCCTCACTCCAGGCCCCAGGCCTGTGCCCTCACTCCAGGCCCCAGGCCTGTGCCCCTCCTTCAGGCTCCTGCCTGCGCCCTTCCGGCTGGAAGTGGGCTGTGCAGCAGCTCTCGAGGGGTCAGAGGTTGCTGTTTGAAGCCGACCGGCCCCACGCGGTGTATGACCCAGGGGATTGGAAGTGTGGAGTAACGTTCCCGTCCCACACGTCGCCATCCCCCGGTCATCGGAAGTGGGCCAGTCTGTTCCAGACCCCCGCCCTCCCTTGTGAACCGAAGGCACCGGCTGGTGTCCAACATCCGGAAGGTAGGACTAGTAAATCGGGGTATACTGTTAGGCCGGGGAAGTGTTCCACTGACTTGCCGGGTAGTGCACGTGTTAATTAGTACAGTCTCCGTTGATTGGGGCAGAACCAGTAGCCTCCAGTTGTTTGAGTTAGTTTGTTAGGCAGGCGTAGTTGGCTGTATCGTTGTTAGCCGTAGAGTAGCCTGCAGGTAGGGAGGTTGTTCTTCTTGTCCCAACAGGAGTGGAGAGGTGCGACAATCAAGGTGACCCGCAAGTTGGAAGTGAGTATCACCCTGTGTCTGTCTGTCGGTCATCCCCCCTGTATACCGGTCCGGAGGGTTTGCTCGCGGACGCGAGGACCCCCCTCTCACCACACAACGTGCGAGAGTGCGAGTGTGTGAGAATTGGGTAGCTGAGGCCTATTGGCCAGTGATGACCTTCCGCCCAGCCGGTTAAGGTCGCGGCTACCCCTGACGTGTCCCGTACTCCAGGCGGAGGTCGGGCGTACGTCTCAACCGACATATTCCTCTCTTTCCAGACCCCTGTCGTCCGCGGTGAGGTGGTGTCCGCCCTGAGGAGTGGTCTCGAGAGTGAAGTCTCTGGCGTGCCTGGAAATCGTCTGCGGCGGCGTTGCACAGGTGGGTGGAGTGACGACACCTGCACAGCAGCAGGCGGTACATCCTTGTTAGCCGCTCACACTTGGCGTAGTCGGCAGGATGGACGAAGATCGGTCACTACCCACGGCCGAGAAGCCGTGGACAGATGCGCCGAAACCACGCACTCGGAGAGGCTCGACTGCCAGCTCCACTGATGTGGTGGCGAGGGGAACGGACGACGAGCGACGGAGGTCATCGCGTCGACTCAACGTCGGACCAGCCCTCGCCCACCTACCCCGTTACGACGGTCGCAATATGACCTTAGAGGACTGGAAGGCCCGACTAGAGGCGACATTCCTCATCTATCGGGTGCCCGACGACCTGCAGGTGCCCCTCGCCCTGAATTCTCTGGAAGGCGAGGCTCGTAGGACGATTCTCTTGCGGCCCGACGATGAACGCGAGGGGCTGGAGGAGATCTATAATATCCTGGGGGATATTTATGGCGACACCTCCTCGGCGGGGACCCTCCGGCAGCGTCTGTTTGGCCGGTTCCAGAGGGAGGATGAGTCCATCCCCCAGTATGCAAACGCGCTCCAAGAGATGATGGGAGAAGTGCGTCGGAAAGACCCCGATGGGTTTGGGGCGCTCACCAACACCAGCCAAATATTGCGGGACCAGTTCGCCATGGGACTCCGGAACGTGCCCCTGAGGCAGGTGATGCTGGATAAGATATCCCAGGATGACACCCTGACCTTCCATCAGGTGGAGATCGACGCCGTAGCCAGGGACCGCAATGCCAATTACGGGCCACACGCCGTTTTTCCCCAGTGGGTACAGCCGATCTCCGCGCCCGTGGCTAGCCGGGAGACCAATCCCTTAGAGACCTGCGTGCAAGACCTGAAAGAGGCCTTCCTTCGGGTGACTAAAGAAATGAGGGAAGAGGTCTCCCAGCTGAGGGAGGAAGTGTACCGGCGTGACCAGCGGGGCACGGAGTCCCGTGAGCGGGACACCAGGCGGCCCCGTGGGCGAGGCGCGGAACCGGACGGCCGTCCGGGAGAGGGCCGGGGCCCTCGTTGTTACCGATGCCATCGGTATGGGCATATTGCGCGGACCTGTACCGAAGCAATCCCGGAGGCACAGTTAAACTGACCTCCCTCGCGGTAACGGGACCACCCGTGGGGGGGAGCGATGGGGAGAGATCAGCCATTAACGAACAGGCTGAATTGGTAGGAGAGTGTCCCGTGGTAGTCAGCCGCCTCGGCGGGAAAGATCAGTCCTGCTTGTTGGATACCGGCTCTCAGGTATCCACCATTTCTGAGGCCTGTTTTCTTGAACATTACGCCCATCTTAAAAGTGAGGTGTCCGAGAGCTTCATTACCCTCACGGCGGCTAATAACCTACCCATTCCCGTGGTGGGGGTGGTGTGGATGGAGATGGTAGTTTGTGGCCGAGAGCTGGGTAGGAAGGGGCTGCTGGTAGTCAGCAGCCCGGGACTGAGCCATGGCCCAGTGATCCTCGGGATGAATGTACTCCGACATCTCGACCAGCTCTTGTTCCAGGAAAATGGGCCACAATATTGGAGGAACCTGGGAGTCCAGCGCCCCGTCCAGCAGGCACTCCAACAAGTGGGACGACGGAGAACCAGGGCCCTAGGGACAATCGAAGAGCACCTGGGCCTTTTGAAGGTCGGTCACCACCAGCGCCTGGAGTTGCCACCTCGCCAGGAAGTCCTGATCCCTCTGGAAGTGCGGACCCATCAGAGCCTAAATGGCATGGAGGTGATGGTCGAGCCCACTGATGTGCTGAGGGTAGGGTCTGGAGTGATGGTGGCACGGACCGTGTCGGTGGTGACCGGTGGAAAGGTCTCCGTCCGCTTTTGCAATCTTACCGACCAGCTTTGCCGAGTCCCGGCTGGGACAGTTATCGCTCAGGTGGTGGCGATTCACGAGAATAGCGTTCAGGGTATGCGTAAACTGTCCCTACGGCCAGAGGCTTCCGAGGCATGGGCGTTATCCGTTCAAGTGGAGGAGCAGGAGGGGCCCTGCCCCGAGTGGAACGGTACCATGATCCGTACACAGATGGACGTGTCGCTGGAAGAGTGCGCGGCCGGGGACGTAGCCAAGCTGGACCAGATGCTCTGGAACCGTCAGAAGGTGTTCTCCCGGCATGAGGAAGATTTTGGGTATGCGGAGGACCTGCAGCATGAGATCCGCACCGGAGACGCCCCCCCGGTTCGGGAGCGGTATCGGCCGATACCGCCCCGGTTGTACCAGGAAGTAAAGAGCATGTTGCGTCAGATGCTGGACAACCACGTGATCCAGGAGAGCAAAAGTCCCTGGGCTGCACCCATAGTCTTAGTCCGGAAGAAGGACGGGACTATCCGGTTCTGTGTGGACTACCGGAAGCTGAACAGTTGCACCGTCCGGGACGCTTACCCTCTCCCTAGGATCGAGGAGTCCCTAGCTGCACTGGGCAATGCGAAGTTTTTTTCGACCCTGGACCTGGCCAGTGGATACTGGCAAGTGCCGGTGGCCCCCCAGGATAGGGAGAAGACCGCATTCGTCACTCCCATGGGGTTGTTCGAATTCTGCCGCATGCCGTTTGGGTTAAACAATGCACCCGCCACATTCCAGCGGATGATGGAACGGTGCTTGGGAGACTTGAACTTTGAAGCCTTGCTGATTTACTTGGACGACATCATTGTGTTCGCCCCGACCTTGGAGGAACACTTTGCTCGACTCGACCTGGTTCTTCAGCGGTTGGAAGCATACGGCCTGAAGCTCAAGCCCCGGAAGTGCCACCTGTTGAAATCCAGCTTGGAGTACCTCGGGCATGTAGTGTCACGTGATGGGGTGTACCCAACCCCCAGCAAAGTGGCGGCCGTCCAGGAATGGAAGGTGCCCACCACCGTCACGGAATTGCGGGCATTTCTGGGCTTGGTGGGGTACTACCGGCGCTTCATCAAGGATTTCGCCCGGATCGCGGAACCCCTACATGCCTTGCTTAGGGGGATTGCGACCACTAAGAAAGCTGCCCTGGAGACTTGGGGAGAAGCGCAGAACCTGGCCTTTGACCAACTGAAAGGAAGTCTCACGGAAGCTCCAGTGTTGGGGTACGCAGACTTCGAGAAGCCCTTCGTCCTATACACGGATGGGAGTCTACAGGGGTTGGGCGCGGTCTTGGCTCAGGTCCAGGATGGGCAGGAGCGGGTGATTGCTTACGGCAGTCGTAGCCTGCGAGAGACCGAAAGGAACCCAGACAACTACAGTTCCTTCAAGTTGGAGCTACTGGCAGTGGTGTGGGCCGTGACCGAGAAGTTTGCGGAGTACTTGACCGCCACCCACGTGGATATTTTCACGGATAACAACCCCTTGGCGTACCTGGAGACCGCCAAGTTGGGTGCCTTGGAGCAACGATGGGTGGCCAGGTTGGCCAAGTTCTCCTACAAAATCCGCTATCGACCGGGGAAGAGTAATGCCAACGCAGATGCCCTGTCTCGTTTTCCGGTGGAAACCCCCGAACCTGGTGGGGAAGAAGAGGACTGCGGCGAAGAAATGCCGGATCTCACTCGTGTGCGGCAGGCCACGGCCGGAGAGTTGTACCGACAAAACGCCCAGACTGCCTTGCTTAGGTACACGGAGATGGACTGGGCACAGGAACAGCAGGCTGATGAGGATTTGGACCTCGTTCGACAGTGGGTACAGAGGGGTCATGTGCCATCCCGCCAAGAGCAGGATGGACTGACCGGGTTCTGTAGGAAGGTGGTACGTCGTTGGGACCATTTGCGGGTCTGCGCTGGTACCTTGCGGAGACGCTGCTACTTGGAACAGGAAATGCGTACTGTGGAGCAGATGGTCGTGCCAGAAGCCCGGGTGCGGTCGCTGGTGGAAGAGGCGCACGAGCAAGGGGCCCATTTGGGACCCTATAAGACATACCATTGGTTGAGACGCCAATATTTCGCCCCCCGGCTGCAAGCGGTCGTGGACCAGGTGTGTCGTGAGTGCAGGCGGTGTGCGGTAGTTAAACCACCGGAACAACACGTGCCCATCCAGACGATCCGGACCAGTCGGCCACTGGAGATGCTGATGATCGACTACGTGTTGGTCGGGGAATCTGTAAGTGGGCACCAGTATGCCTTGGTAATGACTGACCACTTCACTAAATTCACGGTAGTGGTTCCCACCCGAAACCAGACCGCAGAGTCGGCAACACGAGCGATCGTCGAACATTTCATTCGGCAGTACGGTTGTCCTGAGCGGATCCATTCGGACCAGGGTGCCTGTTTCCAGGGGCAGCTGATGGAGCGCCTCTGCCAGCTTTATGGCGTTCAAAAGTCCCGCACGACACCTTACCATCCGCAGGGGAATGGCGCCTGCGAGAGATTCAACCGGACTCTGCTGCAGATGCTCCGCGTGTTGGAGCGTGCCGAGAAGCAGCGATGGCCCGAACGTGTTCAGGAGCTGGTCTGGACTTACAACAACAGAGTTCACCACACCACGGGATTTTCACCTTTTTTCTTGTTGTTCGGCCGACCCGGACGGGAGGCACACGACTTACAACTGTCCGGGACTGAGGAGGTAACGCCCCTCGCCCCTGCCGAATGGGTCGAGGACCATCGCCTACGTCTGAAGGCGGCGCACGAGTTGGCTGGGAGGCTGATCGCCGACCACCAGCATCCACCTGTGAGGTCCCACGAGCCTGGATCGTTGGCCGTGGGCCAGCGAGTGTTGGTGCGAAAGGTTCGCCCAGGGGGGAAATTGTCCGAACGGTGGGAAGTAACCCCATACCTTGTTCGCCGTCGCTTGGACCCGGGGGGACCAGTGTATCAAGTGGAGTCTACCGATGGGACGAGACGCCTGCGCACGTTACATCGTAGTAAACTGCGACCTTGTCCGTTCCCGGATCCGGCGAGCGGGGCTGAGTCCCCGGCAGCGGAGGACGGGTTAGGGGCCCCTATCGAGGACGCTCTGACCCCTCTGTCAGACGAGGAATGGTGGTTGCCGGTGGAGGAGAATCATCCGGAGGAGGCATCGGAACCTCAACCCCCAGCCGAAGTAGTGGCCTCTCCCCTGCCAAGGCGCTCTCTGCGCTCAAATAGGGGCGTTCCGGGCCCTCGCTACGCGGATCCGAACTTTGTGTGGTCGGATTCTTGCTTTGTGGAGACCACAAAGGACAAAGGGGGGGAAAATGTGAAGGGGATTACCACTTTCCCCTCCACGGAGCGACGGGCGGCAGAGCGGCGGGCGGCGGAGCGGCGGGCGGTTTCCAGTCTGGAGGGGCTTGCATCCGAAAGGATTCAAGCCCCTCCAATCCCAGCGGCGTATTTCAAACGGCGCGCCAAGCGCGAGCCAATCAGGGCTCGCGCCTCGGCCGCCAATCAGAGCTCGCCGCGGCGAGCCAATCGGGGCTCGCCGCGTCATAGCTCCGCCCGCTCCCGGCGCCATATAAGAGGCGCTGCGGAGCGGGACCAGTCAGTCGGACGGCGGACGAGGACAGAAGAGGAAGAAGAGCTCCTGCGGAAGAAGACGTCGGCGGAGAAGAAGACATCGGCGGTGCGGAAGAAGACGTCGGCGGTGCGGAGGAAGACGTCGGCGGAGGCACCCAGGAAGACGGAAGACGGCGACCAGCGGCGGATGTCCGGCGGAGAGTGCTGCAGCGTGTGGAGAGCAAAAGAGCTAACGAAGCTCCCCGCTGCAGCCTCTCCCTCCGCGACAGGTAGGCGGCCCTGGGCCACCTCTACCTATATATAATCCTCCCTAAAGCACCAGGGACAGGCACTAGGCCTGCGGGCAGAGTCAGGCCCTGTCGGCCTGTGTGCACGTTAGGCAGGCCTCCGGCCTGTGCCCACTCCAGGCCCCAGGCCTGTGCCCTCCCTCCAGGCCTCAAGCCTGTGCCCTCTCTCCAGGCTCCGGCCTGTGCTCTCTCCAGGCCCCAGGCCTGTGCCCTCCCTCCAGGCCCCAGGCCTGTGCCCTCTCTCCAGGCCCCAGGCCTGTGCCCTCACTCCAGGCCTCAAGCCTGTGCCCTCACTCCAGGCCCCAGGCCTGTGCCCTCACTCCAGGCCCCAGGCCTGTGCCCTCACTCCAGGCCCCAGGCCTGTGCCCTCACTCCAGGCCCCAGGCCTGTGCCCTCACTCCAGGCCCCAGGCCTGTGCCCCTCCTTCAGGCTCCTGCCTGCGCCCTTCCGGCTGGAAGTGGGCTGTGCAGCAGCTCTCGAGGGGTCAGAGGTTGCTGTTTGAAGCCGACCGGCCCCACGCGGTGTATGACCCAGGGGATTGGAAGTGTGGAGTAACGTTCCCGTCCCACACGTCGCCATCCCCCGGTCATCGGAAGTGGGCCAGTCTGTTCCAGACCCCCGCCCTCCCTTGTGAACCGAAGGCACCGGCTGGTGTCCAACATCCGGAAGGTAGGACTAGTAAATCGGGGTATACTGTTAGGCCGGGGAAGTGTTCCACTGACTTGCCGGGTAGTGCACGTGTTAATTAGTACAGTCTCCGTTGATTGGGGCAGAACCAGTAGCCTCCAGTTGTTTGAGTTAGTTTGTTAGGCAGGCGTAGTTGGCTGTATCGTTGTTAGCCGTAGAGTAGCCTGCAGGTAGGGAGGTTGTTCTTCTTGTCCCAACAGGAGTGGAGAGGTGCGACAATCAAGGTGACCCGCAAGTTGGAAGTGAGTATCACCCTGTGTCTGTCTGTCGGTCATCCCCCCTGTATACCGGTCCGGAGGGTTTGCTCGCGGACGCGAGGACCCCCCTCTCACCACACAACGTGCGAGAGTGCGAGTGTGTGAGAATTGGGTAGCTGAGGCCTATTGGCCAGTGATGACCTTCCGCCCAGCCGGTTAAGGTCGCGGCTACCCCTGACGTGTCCCGTACTCCAGGCGGAGGTCGGGCGTACGTCTCAACCGACATATTCCTCTCTTTCCAGACCCCTGTCGTCCGCGGTGAGGTGGTGTCCGCCCTGAGGAGTGGTCTCGAGAGTGAAGTCTCTGGCGTGCCTGGAAATCGTCTGCGGCGGCGTTGCACAGGTGGGTGGAGTGACGACACCTGCACAGCAGCAGGCGGTACATCCTTGTTAGCCGCTCACACAGTGGAGGGGTCTGGATGTAACTCCCTGGTATATTACTGACTTGGCAGGGTTGTGCAGTGGAGGGGTCTCAGTCTGGGTGTTACTCCCTGGTATGTTACTGACTTGGCAGGGTTGTGCAGTGGAGGGGTCTCAGTCTGGTGTTACTCCCTGGTATCTTACTGACTTGGCAGGGTTGTGCAGTGGAGGGGTCTCAGTCTGGGTGTTACTCCCTGGTATATTTATGACTTGGCTAGGTTGTGCAGTGGAGGGGTCGCAGTCTGGGTGTTACTACCTGGTATATTACTGACTTGGCAGGGTTGTGCAGTGGAGGGGTGTCAGTCTGGGTGTTACTCCCTGGTATGTTACTGACTTGGCAGGGTTGTGCAGTGGAGGGGTCTCAGTCTGGGTGTTACTCCCTGGTATATTACTGACTTGGCAGGGTTGTGCAGTGGAGGGGTGTCAGTCTGGGTGTCACTCCCTGGTATGTTACTGACTTGGCAGGGTTGTGCAGTGGAGGGGTCTCAGTCTGGGTGTTACTCCCTGGTATATTACTGACTTGGCAGGGTTGTGCAGTGGAGGGGTCTCAGTCTGGGTGTTACTCCCTGGTATGTTACTGACTTGGCAGGGTTGTGCAGTGAAGGGGTCTCAGTCTGGGTGTTACTCCCTGGTATATTACTGACTTGGCAGGGTTGTGCAGTGAAGGGGTCTCAGTCTGGGTGTTACTCCCTGGTATATTACTGACTTGGCAGGGTTGTGCAGTGGAGGGGTCTCAGTCTGGGTGTTACTCCCTGGTATGTTACTGACTTGGCAGGGTTGTGCAGTGAAGGGGTCTCAGTCTGGGTGTTACTCCCTGGTATATTACTGACTTGGCAGGGTTGTGCAGTGGAGGGGTCTCAGTCTGGGTGTTACTCCCTGGTATGTTACTGACTTGGCAGGGTTGTGCAGTGAAGGGGTCTCAGTCTGGGTGTTACTCCCTGGTATATTACTGACTTGGCAGGGTTGTGCAGTGAAGGGGTCTCAGTCTGGGTGTTACTCCCTGGTATCTTACTGACTTGGCAGGGTTGTGCAGTGGAGGGGTCTCAGTCTGGGTGTTACTCCCTGGTATCTCACTGACTTGGCAGGGTTGTACAATGACTGTAGTATTCCAGTAGAGTTAATCGTTACTTGTAAAATGGAATAGAGCAAGTGGTCATTACTCTGTGATCTCATCCTCTGTCACTTTCTAAGCACTAAAAAAAAATTCAAATTGATTCTGAAGAAATTTCTGTCTGGTCTCAGCGTTCAGAAATGAGAAAGCACTTTGGTATTAAAAATATTTTCTTTACTGATATAAAAATACAATGCTATAAATACAAACATATACTGGCCAGTATAACAATTATAAAACAATTGATAACATGATTCCTAAATCATCACACAATAATATATTTCTATTAATCACCCTTAATTAATAACCTATCACTGCTTGCACTGGATGTATTTTCCTATGTATTGGTACCAGGGACGTGCAGTCAGGGGAGGCAGGGGAGGCAGTGCCTCCCCTGTCATTAATGATTAAGATAATACAAAGAAGATGCATATGACACATATTCTGTGTCATATGTATCTTCTTAATATTATTCTGATCATTGCTCCCCTCCTTATGTGTTTGGGAGGCACCGATCGTGGAGCCTCCCGTTATCTCTGGTGATAATATGGGGAGCGGGGGGCGGACACGGGCGGGGACTAGCCATGGGCTGTAAAAGCCCATTGAAAATGTATGGGAAAGCGGCACCATTAGTGGTGCCGCTTTCCTACAGGGACGTACTTTCAACCTATGAAAGCACGTCCCTGTCAGTGAGGCTACAGTGATTGGCCAGCGGATCCGTCACTGGATCCGCTGTCAATCACTGTGTGGGCGACGCTGGCGGAGGAGGTGCGGGCGGCTGGATGCGGCGATTGTGCGGGCGGCGGGATGCGGCGGCGATGGTGCGGGCGGCGGTGGAGCAGGCGGCGGGTTGCGGCGGCTGTACGGCGGCGGAAAATTACCTTTATCTGCAGTTTGGCAGCGGAGCGGTTCCAGTTTTAAAAATGGCGCCTCAGCGTCATTTTTGAAATTCAAGATGGCCGCCGCGAGCCAATCACGGCTCGCCGCGTCATCGCCCCGCCCCCTCCGGCTGACTTATATAAGTCAGCGCGAGGCGGAGGAGAGTCAGTCCGACGGCGGAGGAGGAGCTGTGAAGAGCTCCTGAAGAAAGAAGACGGCTGGAAGTCCTGGCTGGGCGGCGGCTATGCAAAAGAGCTTAGCAGCCGCCGCCCACCAGGTGAAGACGCTGGAAGCCCTGGGGGGGGTGGCGCCCCCCAGGTGAAGACGCTGGAAGCCCTGGGAAGGCGGCGGCCATGCAAAAGAGCTTAACGGCCGCCGCCCCCAGGTGAAGACCCAGTTAAATAAAGCTTCTTTTCAAGACGTGTGGCGTTTTATTTTAATATTTTCTTTACAGGTGGACTATAGGTGCCAGCGGGCACTTTATGTCCGGGCATGCTGGCACTTGTGGTTCTCCAAGTGCCAGCATGCTGGGGCAGGCTTGCTGGGACCTGTAGGCTACCTGTAAAGAACAATATTACTATTCTTTGCAGGTGGACTACAGGTGCCAGCAGGCCCTTTATGTCCGGGCATGCTGGCACTTGTGGTTCTCCAAGTGCCAGCATGCTGGGGCAGGCTTGCTGGGACCTGTAGGCCACCTGTAAAGAACAATATTAACACACAATGAACCCCGCACCCACCGCCACCAGGCTCGGGAGGGGGGACCCCATTTTTATTTTTTGGGGTTCCCAATTTCCGAGGAATTCCAACCCTGGGCTGACTGGCTGGGGGGCAGATTAATGTTATGGCAGGGGGACCCCACACTGAGTGTCTCCCCTGCTATGGCATTACTCCCCCTGGCTGGTTCTGCCTAGTGCTGGTTTTCCTGATGTGTTGGGGGACCACACTTTTTTTTTTTTCGGGGGGGGGGGGGGGGGGGGGGGGGGCGCTTGTTAGCTGCCAGTGCCTCCCCAACCTGTGATCCCACCGCACGTCACTGATTGGTACAGGTTGAGTATCCCATATCCAAATATTCCGAAATACGGAATATTCCGAAATACGGACTTTTTTTAGTGAGAGTGAGACAGTGAAACCTTTGTTTTTTGATGGCTCAATGTACACAAACTTTATTTAATACACAAAGTTATTAAAAATATTGTATTAAATGACCTTCAGGCTGTGTGTATAAGGTGTATATGAAACATAAATGAATTGTGTGAATGTACGCACACTTTGTTTAATGCACAAAGTTATAAAAAATATTGGCTAAAATGACCTTCAGGCTGTGTGTATAAGGTGTATATGTAACATAAATGCAGAACAATAAATACTCAGAGAAGCGCTACCAATGAACAGTCTAATACATTTATTTATTAAAAATAATTAATACAATCTCAATAGAATAATCCGCTTATCCTGGAATGTTCAACATACACTACACACCAAACATTCAATGATTCCAAATGATCACCTTTAAAAAGAACATAACCTCTTAATTCCCAATAAATGCTGCAGCAATTATAATGTACTAGTACTTATAGGGTTAAGCTCCATGCATGGGCTAATTAATTCACATGGGTTCCTTAGATGCTGTTTAGAAAGTCCATCCACAGTGAAGTATTTATATGGTATTAATCAGCTTGTATATTGCAGTCTTATCCAGATCACGTAGACTTTCTATGGGTAGCTTAATTTGTGCAAATTTCCATATATGTGCAGTGATAATTTAGCCAAATCACTGATTGTGCAGTCTCATATAATGAAGCTTACCCACTTTTAAATGATGGAAGTTTCCCTTTGGTATCTTTTCCTGTAGTGGGCGCCGGCTGCCCACACCGCTGAACAGCGGCACAGCAAGGTGTCGGTATCACTGTTGAAGACTGCGCTTCACGGGGACCACTTCAGAGCGCGGCTACCTGAGACCAGAGAGCCGTTCACGGCTGATTAAGTCAGGAGCCGTTCGCTCGTGCATCCGTAGCAGGAACCGCTGAGTGTGCTGTGGGTGTGCTGAATGTTGAACACCCAGGATACCGGGCAGGACGTCGGGCGGGATGCTTGACGCGTTTCTCAGCCTCTAATACCGGGGCTGTTTCTTCAAAAAAATAAAGGGAACACTAAAATAACACATCCTAGATCTGAATGAATGAAATATTCTTATTAAATACTTTGTTCTTTACATAGTTGAATGTGCTGACAACAAAATCACACAAAAATTATCAATGGAAATCCAATATATTAACCCATGGAGGTCTGGATTTGGAGTCATACTCAAAATTAAAGTGGAAAAACACACTACAGGCTGATCCAACTTTGATGTAATGTCCTTAAAACAAGTCACAATGAGGCTCAGTAGTGTGTGTGGCCTCCGCGTGCCTGTATGACTTCCCTACAATGCCTGGGCATGCTCCTGATGAGGTGGCGGATGGTCTCCTGAAGGATCTCCGCCCAGACCTGGACTAAAGCATCTGCCAACTCCTGGACAGTCTGTGGTGCAACAAGGGTTGGTGGATGGAGCGAGACATGATGTCCTAGATGTGCTCAATTGTATTCAGGTCTGGGGAACGGACGGGCCAGTCCATAGCATCAATGCCTTCGTATTGCAGTAACTGCTGACACACTCCAGCCACATGAGGTCTAGCATTGTCTTGCATTAGGAGGAGCCCAGGACCAACCACACCAGCATATGGTCTCACAAGGGGTCTGAGGATCGCATCTCGGTACCTAATGGCAGTCAGGCTACCTCTGGCGAGCACATGGAGGGCAGTGCGGCCCCCCAAAGAAATGCCAACCTACACCATTACTGACCCACTGCCAAACCGGTCATGCTGGAGGATGTTGCAGGCAGCAGAACGTTCTCCTTGGCGTCTCCAGACTCTGTCACGTCTGTCACATGTGCTCAGTGAGAACCTGCTTTCATCTGTGAAGAGCACAGGGCGCCAGTTGCTAATTTGCCAATCTTGGTGTTTTCTGGCAAATGCCAAACGTCCTGCATGGTGTTGGGCTGTAAGCACAACCCCCACCTGTGGACGTCGGGCCCTCATACCACCCTCATGGAGTCTGTTTCTGATCGTTTGAGTAGACACATGCACATTTGTGGCTTGCTGGAGGTCATTTGGCAGGGCCCTGGCAGTGCTCCTCCTGTTCCTCCTTGCACAAAGGCGGAGGTAGCGTCCCTGCTGCTGGGTTGTTGCCCTCCTATGGCCTCCTCCACATCTCCTGATGTACTGGCCTGTCTCCTGGTAGCGCCTCCATGCTCTGGACACTATGCTGACAGACACAGCAAACCTTCTTGCCACAGCTAGCATTGATGTGCCATCCTGGATGAGCTGCACTACCTGAGCCACTTGTGTGGGTTGTAGGGAGGTCATACAGGCACGTGGAGGCCACACACACTACTGAGCCTCATTTTGACTTGTTTTAAGGACATTACATCAAAGTTGGATCAGCCTGTAGTGTGTTTTTCCACTTTAATTTAGAGTGTGACTCCAAATCCAGACCTCCATGGGTTAATACATTTGATTTCCATTGATAATTTTTGTGTGATTTTGTTGTCAGCACATTCAACTATGTAAAGAACAAAGTATTTAATAAGAATATTTCAGCCATTCAGATCTAGGATGTGTTATTTTAGTGTTCCCTTTATTTTTTTGAGCAGTGTATATTATTGTATATATCAGTACAGACAGAGCTGTGTAATTGTGACCCATGTGTCCTGACAAGCAGTGTAGAAGCTATAGAAAAGTATATATATTACTGTATATCAGTAGTAGTACAGAGCAGTGTAACTGTGACCCATGTGTCCTGACAAGCAGTATATAAGCTATAGAAAAGTATATATATTACTGTATATCAGTAGTAGTACAGAGCGGTGTAACTGTGACACATGTGTGTCCTGACAAACAGTATAGAAGCTATAGAAAAAGATTTCAAATTATTGTATATAATTCTGTACAGAGCTGTGTAACTGTGACACATGTGTGTCCTGATAAGCAGTATAGAAGCTATAGAAAATGATTTAAAATTATTGTATATAATTCAGTACAGAGCGGGGTAACTGTGACACATGTGTGTCCTGACAAGTAGTATAGAAGCTATAGAAAATGATTTAAAGTTATTGGATATAATTCTGTACAAAGCGGTGTAACTGTGACACATGTGTATCCTGACAAGCAGTATAGAAGCTATAGAAAATGATTTCAAATTATTGTATATATATCAGTACAGAGCGGTGTAACTGTGACACATGTGTCCTGACAAGCAGTATAGAAGCTATAGAAAAGTATATATATTACTGTATATCAGTAGTAGTACAGAGCGGTGTAACTGTGACACATGTGTGTCCTGACAAGCAGTATAGAAGCTATAGAAAATGATTTCAAATTATTGTATATATATCAGTACAGAGCGGTGTAACTGTGACACATGTGTCCTGACAAGCAGTATAGAAGCTATAGAAAAGTATATATATTACTGTATATCAGTAGTAGTACAGAGCGGTGTAACTGTGACCCATGTGTCCTGACAAGCAGTGTAGAAGCTATAGAAAAGTATATATATTACTGTATATCAGTAGTAGTGCAGAGTGGTGTAACTGTGACACATATGTGTCCTGATAAGCAGTATAGAAGCTATAGAAAATGATTTCAAATTATTGTATATAATTCAGTACAGAGCGGTGTAACTGTGACACATGTGTGTCCTGACAAGCAGTATAGGAGCTATAGAAAAGTATATATATTACTGTATATCAGTAGTAGTACAGAGCGGTGTAACTGTGACCCATGTGTCCTGACAAGCAGTATAGAAGCTATAGAAAAGTATATATATTACTGTATATCAGTAGTAGTACAGAGCGGTGTAACTGTGACACATGTGTCCTGACAAGCAGTATAGAAGCTATAGAAAAGTATATATATTACTGTATATCAGTAGTAGTACAGAGCGGTGTAACTGTGACACATGTGTCCTGACAAGCAGTATAGAAGCTATAGAAAAGTATATATATTACTGTATATCAGTAGTAGTACAGAGCGGTGTAACTGTGACACATGTGTAAATGTCGGTTTACGTACAGGACTAAAAGCAACACTTTAAAAAGAAATTCAATACACTTTAAATGGAGCTGCTGCGCCCGCTGTACTCAATCCTTAGCCTATGTACTTTTTACACCATTAGCGTACAGAGGCCCGTACTGTTTACGTACTTTGCGTACAAACGCCGTGCTGGCCGTACAAAGGCCCTCATTCCGAGTTGTTCGCTCGTTCTTTTTCATCACATCGCAGTGAGAATCCGCTTAGTACGCATGCGCAAAGTTCTTACTGCGACTGCGCCAAGTAACTTTACTATGAAGAAAGTATTTTTACTCACGGCTTTTTCTTCGCTCCGGCGATCGTAATGTGATTGACAGGAAATGGGTGTTACTGGGCGGAAACACAGCGTTTTAGGGGCGTGTGGCTGAAAACGCTACCGTTTCCGGAAAAAACGCAGGAGTGGCTGGAGAAACGGTGGGAGTGCCTGGGCGAACGCTGGGTGTGTTTGTGACGTCAACCAGGAACGACAAGCACTGAACTGATCGCACAGGCAGAGTAAGTCTGGAGCTACTCTGAAACTGCGAAGTAGTTTGTAATAGCAATATTGCGAATACATCGGTCGCAATTTTAAGAAGCTAAGATTCACTCCCAGTAGGCGGCGGCTTAGCGTGAGCAACTCTGCTAAATTCGCCTTGCGACCGACCAACTCGGAATGAGGGCCAAAGTACACTCAGTGTGTACACACCCAAAGATACACCGTGAGCACTTAGCAGCTGCACATGTGACTGAAATACACTTATAACCTTAGCAAGGAAAGGAGACACGACACAAGATTGTACTTAAAAAGCCGGGTTCAGACACACCAACATATAATTACTGAAAGGGAGTTACAATAACAATACAATACAATACACTACACTACAATCAGGGCCGTTTCTAGACAATTTGGCTCCCAGTGCGAGATTTAAAAATGCGCCCCCCCCCCTCCCAATTGCTCTAAAAAAAATGCGTGCCCCCCCTCCCCCCATATAGCCATAAAAAGAAAAAGCATACGCGCGCCGTAGGCACGCGCGCTCCCAACAAGGGTGTGTGGCCTGATTAAAATGGGCATGGTCTCATTAAAGTGGGCATGGCCTCATCTGATATCATCACACCCACCACAGGGGGGGGGAAATAAAAATTAAAAAGTCCCCTTTTTACACATTACAGCAGGCAAGTGTCCCCATATTACACAGCGTGGCAGGCAGGTGTCCCCATTTTACACAGCGTGGCAGGCAGGTGTCCCCATTTTACAAAGTGCGGCAGGCAGGTGTCCCCATTTTACAAAGTGCGGCAGGCAGGTGTCCCCATTTTACACAGTACGGAAGGCAGGTATCCCCATTTTACACAGTACGGTAGGCAGGTATCCCCATTTCACACAGTATGCAGGCAAGAGCCCCCATTTTACACAGTGCGGCAGGCAGGTATCCCCATTTTACACAGAGCGGCAGGCAGAAATCCCCATTTTACACAGTACGCAGGCAGGTGCCCCCATATTACACAGTACGCAGGCAGGTGCCCCCATATTACACAGTACGCAGGCAGGTGCCCCCATATTACACAGTACGCAGGCAGGTGCCCCCATATTACACAGTACGCAGGCAGGTATCCCCATAGGCAGGTGTCCCCATTTTACACAGTGCGGCAGGCAGGTATCCCCATAGGCAGGTGTCCCCATTTTACACAGTGCGGCAGCGACAGGCAGGTTTCAAGTTGAGGGGAAGGAAGGGGGAGAGGGGGGGAGAGAGAGAGAAAGAGAATACTTACGTCTTCCCGCTCTTCAGTCCCGCCGCCTCACGTCCCTCGCGCCGGCCACCTCCTCCTTCATGCTTATCTCCTTATTGCCTCTCCCGAGCGCTCCTGCTCCGGGGGCGGGGCTTCGCGGAATGACGCGTTTGTGTCGTGACGTCACGACGCAACGCGTCATTCCGCGAAACTCCGCCCCCCGAGCAGGAGCGCTCGGGAGAGGCGATAAGGAGTAACAAAGTGCCACGGCGGGCGCCCCGTGCGGTTGCACGGCTCGCCCGCCGCTAGAAACGGCACTGACTACAATATAATAATGGCTACAATCAATGGTACATACGTGTTTGGTTTCGCCTGCGCTTACCAGTCTGGTCCTCAGACGCACGCAGCTGGCTCTTTTATACAATAGTCCAAAACCTTACACAAAGGGACACTGTAATCTCTTTGTCCATTGGACACAGGGATTGTCATTTACAGTACAGGAGAGGTCATAGGTTGGCTTGAATAGGTGGGCGATGTCTGTTCCAGGTGCACTTGCAGGTGGTCTCCTCTGGGATCCTGCTGCATACCTAATGTACAGTAAATACAGTTCATATTTATATTCTGCTCCTGCGCATAACTATTCACAGGAACGTGCGATCTTCTGCAAACCAACACCGGAATATTGCTCTTAATATACCCTACAGCTGGATACCAAACACCACCTTATAACCTAATTCTGTCCCCTCCTATCCTGTAAAGGTGTATCCCTTTGTTCTGATACCATTTAAACTATTGTAACTTGCTGGTGTGGTGCAGGGAGACTATGTGTACATTGTGCACTATTTGGATTAAATATGTAATGTGTTTTTATGGCTTTTCCATGTGATCACAAATTCTACCGTAATTACCCATACTACGCGCTAATACACAGGACCGCGGGAGCGACCATACGCAAATTACGAATATGTGCAAGCACGGAAGAACAAGTACGCGCACGGATCCCATCTGTGTGTAGTTTGTACGTTATGTGTGTACTGCAATAGTTTTTGACTTTGACACATGACAGGTAAAATAAAGCCAGTTTGTGCAAGAGCCTCCAAATTGCCTCTTTTTCCTGCCAGTATACGTATGGACTGTCTGACGTGCCTACTTGAATGCTGTCACTCATATAATCCTCCACCATTCTTTAAATGGTGACAGAATCATATGCAGTGACAGTAGACATGTCAGTAATCATTGTCAGGTCCTTCAGTCCGGACCAGATGTCAGCTTTCACTCCTGACTGCCCTGCATCACCGCCACTGGGTTGGCTAAATTTTTTTATCCTTTTCCTTGCAGCCCCAGTGGCAGGAGAAATTGAAGGAGGAGCTGTTGATGGGTCACGTTCTACTTGAGTGGACAATTTACTAACCAGCAGATCTTTGCACCTTGCACACTTGTGTCTGTTGGAAAGAGAGATACAATGTAGGCTTTAAACCTAGGATCGAGCACGGTGGCCAAAATGTAGTGCTCTGATTTCAACAGATTGACCACCTTTGAATCCTGGCAAAGCGAATGAAGGGCTCCATCCACAAGTCCCACATACTTTGCGGAATCGCTCATTCTTAGATCCTCCTTCAATTTATCCGGCTGCTTCTGCAAAAGCCTGATGAGGGGAATGACCTGACTCAAGCTGGCAGTGTCTGAACTGACTTCACGTGTGGCAAGTTCGAAGGGTTGGAGAACCTTGCACAAGATGGAAATCATTCTCCATTGTGCTTGAGTCAGGTGCATTACCCCTCCTTTGCCTATATCATAGGTGGATGTATAGGCTTGAATGGCCTTTTGCTGCTCCTCCATCCTCTGAAGCATATAGGGGGTCATTCCGAGTTGTTCGCTCGCTAGCTGCTTTTAGCAGCATTGCACACCCTAGGCCGCCGCCCTCTAGGAGTGTATCTTAGCATATCAGAATTGCGAACAAAAGATTAGCAGAATTGTGAATAGAAAAATCTTAGTTTCTGAGTAGCTCGAGACTTACTCCTACACTGCGATCAGCTCAGCCCTGCGTTCAGCCAGCCACTCCCCCGTTTCTCCAGACACTCCTGCGTTTTATCCTGGCACGCCTGCGTTTTTCCGCACACTCCCAGAAAAGGTCAGTTTCCGCCCAGAAACACCCACTTCCTGTCAATCACACTCCGATCACTTCAACGATGAAAATTCTTAATTCGGACGTGAGTAAATCTACTAAGCTTTGTGCTAATTTACTTAGCGCATGCACACTGCGTATCATGCGCATGCGCATTTTTGCTTTAATCGCTCCGTTGCGAAAAATCGGCAACGAGTGAACAATTCGGAATGACCCCCATAGAGTGTTGAATTCCACCTTGTTACCACCTCTTGCTTCAGTTGATGGCGGGTTCAGGAGTGTTTGCTGTTGCTCCATTCTTCGGCGAGCGGTGGCAGCATGTCGAAAGTGGGCCGCAATTTTTCATGACTGCATCTCCTGTACACCCCTGTCATTTTTCAAAAAATTCTGCACCACCAAATCAATTGTATGTACAAAACATGGGACGTGCTAGAATTTGCCCAGATGTAATGCACGCACAATATTGGTGGCATTGTCTGATATCACAAATCCCCAGGAGAATCTAATTGGGGGAAGCCATTCTGCGATGATGATCCTCAGTTTCCGTAAGAGGTTGTCAGCTGTGTGCCTCTTACGGAAAGCTGTGATACATAGCGTAGCCTGCCTAGGAACGAGTTGGCGCTTTCGAGATGCTGCTACTGTTGCTGTTGTTGCTGTGGGAGGCCATACAGCTATCCAGTGGGCTGTCACAGTCATATAGTCCTTAGTCTGCCCTGTTCCACTTGTCCACATGTCCGTGGTTAAGTGGACAGTGGATACAGCCTCATTTTGTAGGACACTGGTGACTCTTTTTCCGATGTCTTTTTACATTCTCGGTATCGCCTGCCTAGTGAAGTGGAACCTAGATGGGATTTGGTACCGGGGACATAATATCTCCATCAATTGTCTAAATCCCACTGCACTAATGGCGGATACCGGACGCACGTCTAACACCAACATAAGTGTCAAGGTCTCAGTTATCCGCTTTACAACAGGATGACTGCTGTGATATTTCATCTTCCTCACAAAGGACTGTTGGACAGTCAATTGCTTAGTTGAAGTAGCACAAGTGGTCTTCTAACTTCCCCTCTGGGATGACGATCGACTCCCAGCAGCAACAACAGCAGCGGCAGCAACAGCAGGCGTTACACTCAAGGATCCTCTGGAGGAATCCCGGTTAGGAGAGGACTCCTCAGTCTTGACAGTGACATATTCTGCAGGTCAACTGACGTCCCTGGCTGAGGAGGAAGTTGACGTTGAGGAAGTTGGTGGTGTGTCTTGCAGGAGCTTGGGTACAGGAGGAAGAAGGGATTTAGGTATCAGTAGACTACTTATGCTCTTACCCAAAGATTCTGAACTTGACAGTGACTTCTGATGAATGTGCAGCAGGTGACATATAAGGGTGGATGTTCCTAGGTGGTTAACATCCTTACCCCTACTTATTACAGAATGACAGAGGCAACACACGGCTTGACACCTGTTGTCTGGATTTGTGGAGAAATAATTCCACACTGAAGTTCTTTTGATAGTTTGCCCAGGCATCACAATTGGCTTCTTCATCCCACGGACAACAGGTGTCTCCCTCGGTGCCTGACTTAAACAAACCACATCACCATCAGTATCCTCATCGTCCACTTCCTCCTCAGCGCCAGCAACACCCATATCCTCATCCTGGTGTACTTCAACAGTGACATCTTCAATTTTAATATCAGGAACTGGACTGTGGGTGCTCCTTCCAGCACTTGCAGGGGGCGTGCAAATGGTGGGAGGAGCCAACTCTTCCCGTCCAGTGTTGGAAAGGTCAGGCATCGCAACCACCGACACACTTGGACTCTCCTTGGGGATTTGTGATACCATCTCAGAACGCACAGTTCTTTTCTGTGCTTTTTCCAGCTTAACTCTTTTAATTTTTCTAGCGAGAGGATGAGGGTTTCCATCGTCATGTAAAGCTGAACCACTAGCCATGAACATAGTCCAGGGCCTCAGCCGTTCCTTGCCACTCCGTGTCGTAAATGGCATATTGGCAAGTTTACGTTTCTCCTCAGACCATTAAAATTAAATGTTTTGGGTCTTTTTACTGAACTTTGGTTTTTGGATTTTACATGCCCTCTACTATCACATTGGACATCGGCCTTGACAGACGACGCTGATGGTATTTCATTGTCTATGTCAAGGCTAGTGGCAGCAACTTCAGCACTAGGAAGAAGTGGTTCTTGATTTTTCCCTATTTTATCCTCCAAATTTTTGTTCTCCATTATGTTTCTGGAGTTATATAACACAATCTGCAGCACAGGAATGACTGATGGCTGATGCACAGGACACTACCACTGGTCTGATGCAGCACAACACAGCAACACTGTAAGGGACTTGTTATTATTATTATTATTATTATTATTATTATTATTATACGGCAGCAGTGGACAAATAGCAGCAGCGTATACCACTGTGACTGCCTGGTCACTGGAATGACTGATGCACAGGACACTACCACTGGTCTGATGCAGCAAAATACACTGACTACACTGGACTGGACTGATGCAGCACAACACAGCACAAGACTCGCCACCCCCACTTTCCCGCCCCCACACAGACACTGAGGACGGAGACACGTCCTCTCACTACACTCTCCGACACTGGAGTGAAAATGGCCGTGACGCGCGGCTCCTTATATGGAATCCAAATCCCGTGAGAATCCGACAGCGGAGCGATGACATTTTGCCTCGTTCGGGATTCAGGTTCAGACGGGAAAACCAGAGCCGGGCTCGGAACCGGGTTCAGAGCTTGAAGTTCGGTACGGTTTGGTCCTATGAGAACCGCACCTACTCATCTCTATTAATAATAGTGCACACCTGTTTGATAAAGGGTTAAAAGGTTTTTTTTAATACAAATGCACTCACAAAATAAGAAATGTTAAGGCATGTAACAACAAGACGCTCTGGTTAGAGGATAAGCCATACTCATCGTCCAGCCCTTCTCAGCAGGATAAGCAGGGTCCCGGACACCCTCCGTCTCATGCAGGGTCCAGAGTCGGCAAGATCTTAGTCCACAACCCATTTGGCCAAGGTTCTCTAGATATTTTTGCATTAGGGTAATTATGTTCCTTGCTCTTCTCATTATTACCTCCTGCCAGTGATTACTGTGTACCTGCTACCTGCTTTCTCCAAGCATCGTTTATCAGTTTTTTTATATTTCACTTTCTGTAGTAGAGAGATCTTGGTATAGGTGTTACTCCCTGGTATCTTACTGACTTGGCAGGGTTGTGCAGTGGAGGGGTCTCAGTCTGGATGTTACTCCCTGGTATCTTACTGACTTGGCAGGGTTGTGCAGTGGAGAGGTCTCAGTCTGGGTGTTACTCCCTGGTATCTTACTGACTTGGCAGGGTTGTGCAGTGGAGGGGTCTCAGTCTGGGTGTTACTCCCTGGTATATCACTGACTTGGCAGGGTTGTGCAGTGGAGGGGTCTCAGTCTGGGTGTTACTTCCTGGTATCTTACTGACTTGGCAGGGTTGTGCAGTGGAGGGGTCTTGGTATAGGTGTTACTACCTGGTATGTTACTGACTTGGCAGGGTTGTGCAGTGGAGGGGTCTCGGTCTGGGTGTTACTCCCTGGTATATCACTGACTTGGCAGGATTGTGCAGTGAAGGGGTCTAGGTGTCACTCCCTGGTATCTCACTGACTTGGCAGGGTTGTGCAGTGAAGGGGTCTAGGTGTCACTCCCTGGTATCTCACTGACTTGGCAGGGTTGTGCAGTGAAGGGGTCTCAGTCTGGGTGTTACTCCCTGGTATATTACTGACTTGGCAGGGTTGTGCAGTGGAGGGTCTCAGTCTGGATGTTACTCCTGGTATATTACTGACTTGGCAGGGTTGTGCAGTGGAGGGGTCTCAGTCTAGGTGTTACTCCCTGGTATATTACTGACTTGGCAGTGTTGTGCAGTGGAAGGGTCTCAGTCTGGGTGTTACTCCCTGGTATATTACTGACTTGGCAGGGTTGTGCAGTGTAGTGGTCTCAGTCTGGGTGTTACTCCCTGGTATCTTTCTGACTTGGCAGTGTTGTGCAGTGGAGGGGTCTCAGTCTGGGTGTCACTCCCTGGTATATTACTGACTTGGCAGGGTTGTGCAGTGGAGGGGTCTTAGTCTGGGTGTTACTCCCTGGTATATTACTGACTTGGCAGAGTTGTGCAGTGGAGGGGTATCGGTCTGGGTGTTACTCCCTGGTATATCACTGACTTGGCAGGATTGTGCAGTGAAGGGGTCTAGGTGTCACTCCCTGGTATCTCACTGACTTGGCAGGGTTGTGCAGTGAAGGGGTCTCAGTCTGGGTGATACTCCCTGGTATATTACTGACTTGGCAGGGTTGTGCAGTCGAGGGGTCTCAGTCTGGGTGTTACTCCCTGGTATCTTACTGACTTGGCAGTGTTGTGCAGTGGAGGGGTCTCAGTCTGGTTGTTACTCCCTGGTATATTACTGACTTGGCAGTGTTGTGCAGTGGAGGGGTCTCGGTCTGGGTGTTACTCCCTGGTATCTTACTGACTTGGCAGGGTTGTGCAGTGGAGGGGTCTCGGTCTGGGTGTTACTCCCTGGTATCTTACTGACTTGGCAGGGTTGTGCAGTGGAGGGGTCTCAGTCTGGGTGTTACTCCCTGGTATATTACTGACTTGGCAGTGTTGTGCAGTGGAGGGGTCTCGGTTTGGGTGTTACTCCCTGGTATCTTACTGACTTGGCAGTGTTGTGCAATGGAGGGGTCTTGGTCTGGGTGTTACTCACTGGTATATTACTGACTTGGCAGGGTTGTGCAGTGGAGGGGACTCGGTCTGGGTGTTACTCCCTGGTATGTTACTGACTTGGCAGGGTTGTGTAGTGGAGGGGCCTCAGTCTGGGTGTTACTCCCTGGTATGTTACTGACTTGGCAGGGTTGTGCAGTGGAGGGGTTCGGTCTGGGTGTTACTCCCTGGTATGTTACTGACTTGGCAGGGTTGTGCAGTGCAGTGGTCTCAGTCTGGGTGTTACTCCCTGGTATGTTACTGACTTGGCAGGGTTGTGCAGTGGAGGGGTTCGGTCTGGGTGTTACTCCCTGGTATATTACTGACTTGGCAGGGTTGTGCAGTGGAGGGGACTCGGTCTGGGTGTTACTCCCTGGTATGTTACTGACTTGGCAGGGTTGTGTAGTGGAGGGGCCTCAGTCTGGGTGTTACTCCCTGGTATGTTACTGACTTGGCAGGGTTGTGCAGTGGAGGGGTTCGGTCTGGGTGTTACTCCCTGGTATGTTACTGACTTGGCAGGGTTGTGCAGTGCAGTGGTCTCAGTCTGGGTGTTACTCCCTGGTATGTTACTGACTTGGCAGGGTTGTGCAGTGGAGGGGTTCGGTCTGGGTGTTACTCCCTGGTATAATACTGACTTGGCAGGGTTGTGCAGTGGAGGGGTTCGGTCTGGGTGTTACTCCCTGGTATATTACTGACTT
This sequence comes from Pseudophryne corroboree, assembly GCF_028390025.1. Taxonomy (NCBI): domain Eukaryota; kingdom Metazoa; phylum Chordata; class Amphibia; order Anura; family Myobatrachidae; genus Pseudophryne; species Pseudophryne corroboree. The sequence goes on along the minus strand of NW_026967597.1, from coordinate 115,196 downwards.
GGCAGGGTTGTGCAGTGGAGGGGTATCAGTCTGGGTGTTACTCCCTGGTATCTCACTGACTTGGCAGGGTTGTACAATGACTGTAGGATTCCAGTAGAGATAATCGTTACTTGTAAAATGGAATAGAGCAAGTGGTCATTACTCTGTGATCTCATCCTCTGTCACCTTCTAAGCACTAAAATAAATTTAATCTTGATTCTGAAGAAACTTCTTTCTGGTCTCAGCGTTGTTGGCATATTGTTTCTGACATACACTAGCCTGTCTGTCAGAAAGTTGAAGTGTTTTGGAACAACAGTGACTCAGGCATGAAGCGGAAGACCACATAAAATCACAGAGCGAGGTCAATGACTGCTAAGGCGCATGGTGCGTAAAAGTCACCAGCGATCTGTTGATTCCACAGCTGAGGAGATCCAGTCTTCCACTGGCATTAACGTAAGCACAAAAACTGTGCAGCGGGTGCTTAATGGAATGGGGTGTTTATGCCAACTGTGAGGTTTGGTGGAGGAGGGATAATGGTAGGGGGCTGTTTCTCAGGGTTTGGGCCCATTATCTCCAGTGAAGGGCAATCTTAATACATCAGCGTACCAAGACATTTTGGACAATGATAAGCTTCCAACTTTGTGGAACAGTTTGGGGAAGACCCTTTTCTATTCCACCATGTCTGTGCCCCAGTGCACAAAGCAAGGACTATAAAGACATGGTTTGATGAATTTGGTGTAGAAGAACATGACTGGCCCACACAGAGAGCATGCAGATGATAAGGTTGTGATCTGAGAGAGGGGAAGGAGTGTTAGTGAATTCAGAAACTGAGCATAGTCTGGAGAATACTAGATCAAGGCAGTGGCCCTACTGATGAGTAGAGGAGTCAGTGCATGATGATGAAAGAGGAGGTTATAGAGAGTAGTTTGGAGGCATGAGCAGCAGTTTTTGGACTATCATTAGCAATATTGAAATCACCCATGATGATGGTGGAGATGTCAGAAGATAGGAAGTGAGGGAGCCAGGCAGAAAATCTTCCAGAATTTGTTTTTGTTGCCCAGGTAGATAGCTGCAATGGGTTGGGTATGCGTGACCACTGCTGGGGATCCCGGCTGTCAGCATACTGACCACGAGATCCTGGTGAGTAGTATGCCAGCAGGGGGGTGGCAAGCCAAGAAGCCCTTTGTGGGCTTGTGGTGAGCTGCGCTCGGCACAGGTCTACTCCCACTTTATGGGTGTCGTGGACACCCATGAGTGGGAATAGTCCCTGCCAGCAGTCATGCCAACTGTCGGGATTTAGCAATCAGTAATGTGACCGGTAGTCTCCTGACCGCCGGCCACATAACTACATCCCTCTGCAACACGCAGATGGAATGAAGTGTAAATTCTGATAGAACGTATTTCAAATGATGTGAGTGATGGAACCTGTAGTAGAACTGTGTATGCGAAAGATTGGTAAAGTATTAATCCAACCCCACCTCCTTTATTGTTACCAGGCCTGAAGGTACAGCAAGTGTGAAGTGGAGACCACCATGTGACAGTGCTGCATGGGAGACCATGTCTGATTGTGTGAGCCATGTTTCTGGTATAGCCAGCAGGTGGAAGTTGTTTTATATATATATTATGCTGCCCCATTAGAGCTCTATGGCTTGTGAGGGCTGAACTCTGAGTGATCCTGTCAGCTACTGACAGGGGGTTTTGGTGCCAGTGGAGAACCGGTGTGTCAGTCCTGGCCAGCAACAGCCTGGCCCAGGATAATCCCTGCCAGATGATTGGTCCTCCGGGTCACAGGGCAGATGGAGCAGTGGGTGATCTGTTGCTGGGGCCTCAGGAGACAGTAACCAAAGGGACAGGAGGTCCCAAAGTTATGATAGAGCCAGAGGGGGGGGATTATGTTCCCTGGGAAGGGGAAGTGCAGGGCCATGCAGAAAGCTGCTCATCTGAAAGGAGATCAGAGCATCAGGTAGTGAGAAGCCATACTAGGAGAGTCGCAGAGGCTGAGGACCCTGCTCACCTGCTGCTTGCTGGAATGGAGGAGAGCCACCTTCTGCTAACCACCTTCAGCTAAACCACTCCTCAGTAGGAAGAGGCATCACCGGGGTCCATCTTTCTGGTTATATACTGTGAATGCAATGTCGCCTTAATGCATCATCAGGTTATTGGCATTACTAGGTAATACGAAGCTACACTGTCTTGATAATTTGTGAGTGCAATTTCTTCTTAATGTAATGCTAACGTTTCATTGTCATCTGATTGTCGTTGCCAGTTACTACAAAGTCATACTGTGTGGCTATACGCTGATCGCTAGCTGGATGGAACCTTCAGTTGTGTAAAAGTTATCCAGCAAAGGCAAAACCTGGTTGTGTTATTTCACAAAATTGAAAATGTCAGTGTGTTTATTCTCCTTATTGGCTTCCCTCAATCATGTGATGTTTGTCCTGCACAACCTGCCAAGTCGGCCTACGTGCATTCTTGTTCTGGAGGAAAATAAAGCCAGTTGCTGTGTGTACAGTATAGAAACATATTATGGAAGGTTCCCACCTTTGCCAAATAAATTTGCTGCTGCACCGCGCTATGCCCAAAGCACAAACTTCACCACTAGAGACTTGTATTATGGGAAAGTTGAAGCCATTTGCAATGTGTTGTGGAAAGAGTCTGTCTTTGACAAATGACACCTCAGCCTTTCATGCTGGACACGGAAGCCCAACTGTACGATCAAAGCAAGGAACCTCTATCATGTTCTCATGCTAAAGTTCTGGTCACATTTCCATCAGCCATCATACATTGGAACTGTAACACGCAGATTACTGTTTCTCTATCCAGCGACTGATTCCACTCTCCATATTGACCCGGTGTGATTCAGCCATTTGGCCAAGGATCTCTAGATATTTATGCATTAGGGGAATTATGTTCCTTTCTCTTCTCATGATCACTTTCTGCCAGGCAGTCCTAATATACGCAAAAAATATTCTGTGATTTTGTGCTATCCACCAGTAACATCATGCAGCACAATACATAACTGAGAGGGTCACAAGACTCTCTATAAACAATTTATATAAAAGGTAGACAAATGTAACCATGCGCAATACCAGCATAAAGAGTCTCAAAAAATAATCACCCTTTAAATGAAAGTTCCAAGTGAAGAACCTTTGTAGTGAGGTCATATATTCCACAAGAAGCTTCTTAACATGATCTTTGTGTTCAAAATCTGGTCTCCTCCACAGTTTCTACTCACAGGGTTAGAAGCATTCCATATGAAAGGAGAGGGAACAACTAATAATAGTGCACACCTTATTGATAAAGGGTTAAAAGTTTTTTAATACAAATGCACTCACAAAATAAGAAATGTTAAAGCATGTAACAACAAGACGCTCTGGTTAGAGGATAAGCCATACTCATCATCCAGCCCTTCTCAGCAGGATAAGCAGGGTCCCGGACACCCTCCATCTCATGCAGTGTCCAGAGTTGGCAAGATCTTAGTCCTCAACCCATTTGGCCAAGGTAATTATGTTCATTGCTCTTCTCATTATTAGTTTCTGCCAGTGATTACTGTGTACCTGCTGCCTGCTTTCTCCAAGTATCATTAATCAGTTTTTTTATATTCAACTTTCTGCAGTAAAGGGATCTTGGTATAGCTATTACTACCTGGTATCTTACTGACTTGGCAGGGTTGTGCAGTGGAGGGGTCTCGGTCTGGGTATTACTCCCTGGTATATTACTGACTTGGCAGGGTTGTGCAGTGGAGGGGTCTCTGTCTGATGTTACATCCTGGTATATTACTGACTTGGCAGGGTTGTGCAGTGGAGGGGTCTCAGTCTGGGTGTTACTCCCTGGTATATTACTGACTTGGCAGGGTTGTGCAGTGCAGTGGTCTTGGTCTGGGTGTTACTCCCTGGTATGTTACTGACTTGGCAGGGTTGTGCAGAAGAGAGGTCTCAGTCTGGGTGTTACTCCCTGGTATCTTACTGACTTGGCAGGGTTGTGCAGTGGAGGGGTCTCGGTCTGGGTGTCACTCCCTGGTATGTTACTGACTTGGCAGGGTTGTGCAGTGGAGGGGTCTCGGTCTGGGTGTTACTCCCTGGTATATTACTGACTTGGCAGGGTTGTGCAGTGGAGGGGTCTCAGTCTGGGTGTTACTACCTGGTATCTTACTGACTTGGCAGGGTTGTGCAGTGGAGGGGTCTCAGTCTGGGTGTTACTCCCTGGTATATTACTGACTTGGCAGGGTTGTGCAGTGCAGTGGTCTTGGTCTGGGTGTTACTCCCTGGTATGTTACTGACTTGGCAGGGTTGTGCAGAAGAGAGGTCTCAGTCTGGGTGTTACTCCCTGGTATCTTACTGACTTGGCAGGGTTGTGCAGTGGAGGGGTCTCGGTCTGGGTGTCACTCCCTGGTATGTTACTGACTTGGCAGGGTTGTGCAGTGGAGGGGTCTCGGTCTGGGTGTTACTCCCTGGTATATTACTGACTTGGCAGGGTTGTGCAGTGGAGGGGTCTCAGTCTGGGTGTAACTCCCTGGTATCTTACTGACTTGGCAGGGTTGTGCAGTGGAGGGGTCTCTGTCTGGGTGTTACTCCCTGGTATGTTACTGACTTGGCAGGGTTGTGCAGTGGAGGAGCCTCAGTCTGGGTGTTACTCCCTGGTATATTAATGACTTGGCAGGGTTGTGCAGTGGAGAGGTCTCTGTCTGGGTGTTACTCCCTGGTATATTACTGACTTGGCAGGGTTGTGCAGTGGAGGGGTCTCGGTCTGGGTGTTACTCCCTGGTATATTACTGACTTGGCAGGGTTGTGCAGTGGAGGGGTCTCGGTCTGGGTATTACTCCCTGGTATATTACTGACTTGGCAGGGTTGTGCAGTGGAGGGGTCTCAGTCTGGGTGTTACTACCTGGTATCTTACTGACTTGGCAGGGTTGTGCAGTGGAGGGGTCTCAGTCTGGGTGTTACTCCCTGGTATATTACTGACTTGGCAGGGTTGTGCAGTGCAGTGGTCTTGGTCTGGGTGTTACTCCCTGGTATGTTACTGACTTGGCAGGGTTGTGCAGAAGAGAGGTCTCAGTCTGGGTGTTACTCCCTGGTATCTTACTGACTTGGCAGGGTTGTGCAGTGGAGGGGTCTCGGTCTGGGTGTCACTCCCTGGTATGTTACTGACTTGGCAGGGTTGTGCAGTGGAGGGGTCTCGGTCTGGGTGTTACTCCCTGGTATATTACTGACTTGGCAGGGTTGTGCAGTGGAGGGGTCTCAGTCTGGGTGTAACTCCCTGGTATCTTACTGACTTGGCAGGGTTGTGCAGTGGAGGGGTCTCTGTCTGGGTGTTACTCCCTGGTATGTTACTGACTTGGCAGGGTTGTGCAGTGGAGGAGCCTCAGTCTGGGTGTTACTCCCTGGTATATTAATGACTTGGCAGGGTTGTGCAGTGGAGAGGTCTCTGTCTGGGTGTTACTCCCTGGTATATTACTGACTTGGCAGGGTTGTGCAGTGGAGGGGTCTCGGTCTGGGTGTTACTCCCTGGTATATTACTGACTTGGCAGGGTTGTACAATGACTGTAGGATTCCAGTAGAGTTAATCGTTACTTGTAAAATGGAATAGAGCAAGTGGTCATTACTCTGTGATCTCATCCTCTGTCACTTTCTAAGCACTAAAATAAATTTAATCTTGATTCTGAAGAAACTTCTTTCTGGTGTCAGCGTTGTTGGCATATTGTTTCTGACATACACTAACCTGTCTGTCAGAAAGTTGAAGTGTTTTGGAACAACAGTGACTCAGGCATGAAGCGGAAGACCACATAAAATCACAGAGCGAGGAGAATGACTGCTAAGGCGCATGGTGCGTAAAAGTCACCAGCGATCTGTTGATTCCACAGCTGAGGAGATCCAGTCTTCCACTGGCATTAACGTAAGCACAAAAACTGTGCAGCGGGTGCTTAATGGAATGGGTGTTTATGCCAACTGTGAGGTTTGGTGGAGGAGGGATAATGGTAGGGGGCTGTTTTTCAGGGTTTGGGCTAGGCCCCTTATCTCCAGTGAAGGGTAATCTTACTGTTTCAGCGTACCAAGACATTTTGGACAATGCTGAGCTTCCAACTTTGTGGCAACAGTTTGGGGAAGGCCCTTTTCTATTCCACCATGACTGTGCCCCAGTGCACAAAGCAAGGACTATAAAGACATGGTTTGATGAATTTGGTGAAGAAGAACATGACTGGCCCACACAGAGAGCATGCAGATGATAAGGTTGTGATCTGAGAGAGGGGAAGGAGTGTTAGTGAATTCAGAAACTGAGCATAGTCTGGTGAATACTAGATCAAGGCAGTGGCCCTCCTGATGAGTAGAGGAGTCAGTGTATGATGATGAAAGAGGATGTTATAGAGAGTAGTTTGGAGGCATGAGCAGCAGTTTTTGGACTATCATTAGCAATATTGAAATCACCCATGATGATGGTGGAGATGTCAGAAGATAGGAAGTGAGGGAGCCAGGCAGAAAATCTTCCAGAATTTGTTTGGGTTGCCCAGGTAGATAGCTGCAATGGGTTGGGTATGATTGACCACTGCTGGGGATCCCGGCTGTCAGCGTACTGACCACGGGATCCTGGCAGTAGAATGCCAGCAGGGCGGTGGCAAGCCAAGAAGCCCTTTGTGGACTTGGTGGTGAGCTGCGCTCGGCACAGGTCTATTCCCACTTTATGGGTGTCGTGGACATACATGAGTGGGAATAGTCCCTGCCAGCAGTCATGCCAACTGTCGGGATTTAAAGGGTGTAGGAATTAGCAATCAGTAATGTGACCGGTAGTCTCCTGACCGCCGGTCACATAACTACATCCCTCTGCAACACGCAGATGGAAAGAAGTGTAAATTCTGATAGAATGTATTTCCAATGATGGGAGTGATGGAACCTGTGGTAGAACTGTGTATTGTATACGAAAGATTGGGAAGGTATTAATCCAACCCCACCTCATTTACTGTTACCAGGCCTAAAGGTACAGCATGTGTGAAGTGGAGACCACCATGTGACAGTGCTGCATGGGAGACCATGTCTGATTGTGTGAGCCATGTTTCTGTTATAGTCAGCAGGTTGATGTTGTATATATATATATATATATATATATATATATCATGCTGCCCCATTAGAGCTCTATGGCTTGTGAGGGCTGAACTCTGAGTGATCCTGTCAGCTCCTGGCAGGGAGTTTTGTTACCAGTGGAGAACTGGTGTGTCAGTCCTGACCAGCAACAGCCTGAACCAGGAAAATCCCTGCCAGATGATTGGTCATCTGGGTCACAGGGTAGAAGGAGCAGTGGGTGATCTGTTGCTGGGGACCCAGGAGACAGTAACCTAAGGGACAGGAGGAGGAGAGGAGGTCCCAAAGTTATGAAAGAGCCAGGGGGGGGGGGGATTATGTTCCCTGGGAAGGGGAAGTGCAGGGCCGTGCAGAGAGCTGCTCACCTGACAGGAGATCGGAGCATAAATAGGTGAGAAGCCATACTAGAAGAGTCACAGAGGCTGAGGACCCTGCTCACCTGCTGCTTGCTGGAATGGAGGAGAGCCACCTTCTGCTAAACCACTCCTCAGTAGGAAGAGACATCACCGGGAGCCATCTTTCTGGTTATATTCTGTGAATGCAATGTCTCCTTAATGCATCATCAGGTTATTAGCATTACTAGGTAATACAAAGCTACACTGTCTTGATAATTTGTGAGTGCAATTTCTTCTTAATGTAATGCTTAAGTTTCATTGTCATCTGATTGTCGCTGCCAGTTACTACAAAGCCATACTGTGTGGCTATACGCTGATCGCTAGCTGGATGGAACCGTCAGTTGTGTCAAAGTTATCCGGCAAAGACAAAACCTGGTTGTGTTATTTCACAAAATTGAAAATGTCAGTGTGTTTATTCTCCTTATTGGCTTCCCTCAATCATATGATGTTTGTCCTGCACAACCTGCCAAGTCAGCCTACGGGCATTCTTGTTCTGGAGGAAAATAAAGCCAGTTGCTGTGTGTACAGTATAGAAACATATTATGGAAGGTTCCCACCTTTGCCAAATAAATTTGCTGCTGCACCGCGCTAGGCCCAAAGCACAAACTTCACCGCTAGAGACTTGTATTATGGGAAAGTTGAAGCCACTTACAATGTGCAGTGGAAAGAGTCTGTCTTTGACAAATGACACCACAGCCTTTCATGCTGGACACGGAAGCCCAACTGTACGATCAAAGCAAGGAACCTCTATGATGTTCTCATGCTAAAGTTCTGGTCACATTTCCATCAGCCATCATACATTGGAACTGTAACACGCAGATTACTGTGTCTCTATCCAGCGACTGATTCCACTCTCCATATTGACCCGGTGTGATTCAGCCATTTGGCCAAGGATCTCTAGATATTTATGCATTAGGGTAATTATGTTTCTTTCTCTTCTCATGATCACTTTCTGCCAGGCAGTCCTAATATACAATAAAATATTCTGTGATTTTGCACTATCCACCAGTAACATCATGCAGCACAATACATAACTGAGAGGGTCACAAGACTCTCTATAAACAATTTATATAAAAGGTAGACAAATGTAACCATGCGCAATACCAGCATAAAGAGTCTCAAAAAATAATCACCCTTTAAATGAAAGTTCCAAGTGAAGAACCTTTGTAGTGAGGTCATATATTCCACAAGAAGCTTCTTAACATGATCTTTGTGTTCAAAATCTGGTCTCCTCCTCAGTTTCTACTCACAGGGTTAGAAGCATTCCATATGAAAGGAGAGGGAACAACTAATAATAGTGCACACCTTAATGATAAAGGGTTAAAAGTTTTTATTTAATACAAATGCACTCACAAAATAAGAAATGTTGAGGCATGTAACAACAAGACGCTCTGGTTAGAGGATAAGCCATACTCATCGTCCAGCCCTTCTCACCAGTGGCGTAAGTTTGTCCCAGTCGCCCCCCCAGAAGAGAGAGAGAGAGAGAGAGTGTGTGTGTGTGTGTGTGTGTGTGTGTGTGTGTGTGTGTATATATATATATATATATATAGAGAGAGAGAGAGATACATATAGAAAGATAAACGCACACAGTAACACGCAGCTTGTGCCTCAAACACACACACAGTGACACCAACCCTGTGCCCCACACAGCAACACCCAGCCTATCAGGGACGTTGTAAGAGAGGAGGATGCCCATGTGCAGCCTTCTACATCAGGTGCCCCCTTCTCTCTTAACGATACACAGGTTTTAATACTTACCTCTCTGGAGTCCCCTGGCGGCGCCATCCTTCTCCGCAGCGGCAATAGAGTCTGAGCACAAACTCTATTGCGCATGCGCAAACCTCCGGGAATATGGTGCGGCGGCCATTTTCCCGAAGATTTTCCTAATGCGCATGCGCGAAACTCCGGAAAAATGGCCGCTGTGCCATCTTTCTGGAGTTTTCAGCAGGCGCAATAGAGTTTGTCCCCCTAGTGGTTAGACTCTATTGTGCTGCCGAGAAGGGATGGCTCCGACAGGGGACTCCAGAGAGGTAAGTATTAAACAAGTGGGTGCAGTGTGTGTGCGGGTGTGGCCCCCCTGTACTCCGGGGCCCGTATGCCTCGCACACACTGCACCCATTATAGATACACCAATGTAGGTATGCTGGCAGCTCTATCTCTCCATGGCTGCGGCTGCCTACTGGGACTCCAGTTCCCCACTGATGGTGATGGTATCCCTGAGGAGTGGTGCCCCCTCCAGGGCAGGAGACCGGCGGCAGCTGACTCCATTGCCTCCTAGAGTTCTGCCTCTGCTTCTCACCAGGATAAGCAGGGTCCCGGACACCCTCCGTCTCATGCAGGGTCCAGAGTCCGCAAGATCTTAGTCCTCAACCCATTTGGCCAAGGTTCTCTAGATAATTATGCATTATGGTAATTATGTTCCATGCTCTTCTCATTATTACCTCCTGCCAGTGATTACTGCGTACCTGCTACCTGCTTTCTCCAAGTATCGTTTATCAGTTTTTTATATTCCACTTTCTGCACTAGAGGGATCTTGGTATAGGTATTACCACCTGGTATCTTACTGACTTGGCAGGGTTGTGCAGTGGAGGGGTCTCAGTCTGGGTGTCACTCCCTGGTATATTACGGACTTGGCAGGGTTGTGCAGTGGAGGGGTCTCAGTCTGGGTGTTACTCCCTGGTATCTTACTGACTTGGCAGGGTTGTGCAGTGGAGGAGTCTCTGTCTGGGTGTTACTCCCTGGTATCTTACTGACTTGGCAGGGTTGTGCAGTGGAGGAGTCTCTGTCTGGGTGTTACTGTGAGAGGTGCGGCTGCTGTGCGTGTGGTGGTGCCTGCTGCCGTGCAGGTGTAGACTCGGTACTCACCAGGCGCCGCTCGCTCTCACCTTCAGGTACCGGAACCCTCAACGGACCTAGAAATCTTCACTCGGATCCGGACACGGCGATTCCCTCTCGGAGCTGACCGACGACCTAGCTGAGGAGAGAAGGGTTTACATCAAAGGGGTATCGACCCTTCTTCCGGTGGAACAGGGGATACCCCAGGGGTGGCTGCGACCTTCACCGGCTGGGTGAATGGTCATCACCGGCACAAAGCCTCAGCTACCCAGCTTTCACACACTCGCGCTTTCGCACGTAGTGTGATGAAAGGGATTCTCACGTCCGTGAGCAATCCTAACTCCGGCGCTCGGGGACAAACAAGGGACAGACGTACACGGATGCTACTCACCGTCACGAGTCTTGCACTCCGATCTTCTCCACTTACAGGTCCCTGTAAGGAGGCAAAGAGAAACAGCCGTGCAGGGCCTAACTCTGACCTAGTGTCACACCCTATACTATCTACAACAGCGGAGCCCTCAAACTAGCTCTGTGGGTGTGGTGCAACACAACTATGCACAACTTACACAACACATACACTTTGCCCTGCACGGTAACAACATATAACACACTATCGGAGTTACAACATAAAACGGTGCTGTCCCTTTATCTACCCGACCCAGAACACCCAGTAGTGGGGACCGCACAGCTCACCCACCTACCGTACTCTCAGGGTGGCCTGAGCCTAGCGCCCAGTACCACCTTTACTCACCTCAGGGAAACGCTGCTTCGCTGGGCCTAGCGCCCCCTAACTGCCCACAGGCCGGAGGCCTGACTTTGCCCACGGGCCTAGCGCCCGCCTAACTTGCCGCCCGTTGGGTGACCTGGGCCTTGTGCCCAGGGTCACCTTTCATATCCCTAATTGGCCACAAATCCACTAGGGCCTAGCGCCCTCTAATGTCCCCACAGGCCTAGTGCCTGAACGTGCCCCTCGGGCCTAATGCCCGCCTAACTGTGCCCACAGGCCGGTGGCCTGACTATCCTCATGGGCCTAGTGCCCAACATGTGCCCCCCAGGCCTAGTGCCTGCCTATCTGGTGCCGCAGAGGTTGGGTGGCTTGGGCCTAATGCCCAAACCACCTAATCAGAATAATGACCCCCAATCTCCTAACCGCGCCACAGGCCTAGTGCCTGACTTGTGCCCTCGGGCCTAATGCCCGTCCCTGGTGGTCTAGGGAGGAAAAGGGGAGGGGGGAAGGATGCCTCACTGAGGCCTTACCTAACCCGGGGGCCTCCGGTGCCCTCTTCGGCCGCTGGCCCGTCCTGGCCAGCGGCGCCGCCGTCGCATCGCCGCGTCCAGCCGCCGCTGGACATCTTCTTTCCCAGGGCTGGAGTCTTCAGGCCTCTTCAGCGGCCACCGGAGCTCCTCTCCCTGCGGCCGTCGTCGTCTTCCTCCACGCAGTCCTTGTTTCCTGTCCGGCTCCTCTTCCTTCTTCGCGCTCTTCTGCGCGCGCGCTGTCCTCTTCGGCTCCCGCCCGCGACGTCTTCTCCTCTTCCCGCTCCTCAGCGCCGTCGTCCTCCGCTCTGGCTCCCGCCCGGCGTCTGACGTCAGACGCCGGGGGCGGGGCCTATGACGCGGCGAGCGCCGATTGGCTCGCCGCGTCTCTCTCCTATTGGCTGCCGCTCCGGGAGCCGCGATTGGCTCCCGGAGGGCGCCAACATTCAAACCCTCCAGCCTGGGGTCCGGTGCAGGGAAAAGGGTAATCCCTGCACCGGACACCCGCCGCCGCCACGCACCCAGCGCTGGGGACAGACAAGCTGCCCCAGCGCTGTCCCCAACTAGGGACAACACAGATGTGCCCACAGGGCACATCCTTACATTTCCCCCCCCTTTTTCCTTTGTAGTCCCTACAAAGTTCCTCACGACGCCCATTGTCCGCGGGTCAGGGAATTCAGAGGTCCCTCCGGCGAGGGTGCATTCGGGGGCCCAGCCTGGACCAGCTGTGACCCCACATCCTTCCTCCTCCAGCTCCGGGTTCCTCTTGCGTCCTGACCTCCATCGGCGGATCCTCTGGGGGAGTGGCATCTCCTCACGGTCGCTTGACGTTGGCCACCAAGGGGAATCTTCTTCCACGGGGACAACAGTCACCCACTCTTGGCCTCCGATATCGTCTGTGGCTTCGTCCCTGTCTTCCGGGTGTGGTATCGACCACCACCCAACAGCGGAATCCTCCGGGGCATCCGTTTCCTCCCGGGCAACAGCCACAACATGTCGCATTTCCTCGTGGGGCATCTCCAAAGGTCCTATCTCTTCCTCTGGAACGGGTCCTCCCACGGCAACGCAGTCCTGTCCCCGTACGTCGGTCCATTTCGGCACTCCTGGCAGGTATTCTTGCTCCAGGACTATCTCCTCCTCTTCACGGAGGGCATTCAACTGGGAGCATGACTCCACCCGATCCTGCCAGTCACTCTCGTCGGCGCTTCCGATGCCAGAGTCGTCCTCCATCTGTTCTGGGAGGGATTCGTCGGCGGACAGCTCACCGTAGTCCGAGTCCTCCTCCGATACCTGGACTGGGGTATTACTTTCCTCCTCAGCGTACTTCTTCGCTTCCGCTGGCACCTCTGCTTCCTCAGCGTACTCCTTCGCTTCCGCTGGCATCGTTACTCCCTCAGCGTACTCCTTCGCTTCCGCTGGCATCGTTACTTCTTCAGCGTACTCCTTCGCTTCCGCTGGCATCGTTACTTCCTCAGCGTACTCCTTTGCTTCCGCTGGCATCTCTTGGTACCCAGGACACTCCTGTTCCGCACGTCCTGGTCGTGGACGGTTCCATCGCGGGGAGATTCCGGACGTCTCAGTCACTGGGTCTTCACGCTTTTCTTCACAGCGTGGTCTCTTCACCTCCCAGTCGTCCACCTCCGCTTCATGCGGGAAAGGATTCTGCCTTACTGGGGTCACTTTTTTTGGACAGAGTAGGTCCGCGGCATCTTCCCAAGGGCACTCACTGGCCGCATGTCCTGGTCGCCGACACTTCCAACAAGGGAGGGCCACTGCCACCTTCTCCAAGACGGGTTCCTGGTCCACCTCCTTCACTGGGGAATCTTCACCCGTTGGTTCCGGCTCAGAGGAAATGGGCACCTGCGAACTAACTTCAAGCAAGGCCTTCCGCTCCATTTCCCTGGTTTCCTCCTCCCATCTCTGGGCGCGACCATCCGCAATCATCCGGTCTTCATTCCACGGACAATCGGGAAGCGCATGTCCTCTCGCCTCGCAGAGCGCACACACAGGCTCTGCAGCCACCCGGTCCCAAAGCTGCTGACGAGACTCCGTCATCTTCTTCACCGTGGCCTCGTAGTCCGTCCTGTCTTCAGTCCATGGACATTCCAGGAGCAGATGTCGGGGATCTCCACAGTTTTCACACCGGGAATCAACCTCGTCTTCGCTCGACTCTTCGTCCCAGGGACAACTGTTGTGCTCATGCCCGTAGTTTCCGCAGAGCAAACACCAGGACTCCTTCGCTTGGCCCTTCTGACGTCTTCGGTCCGCTTCCTGGACCACCTTCTTTGGGGACGTCTCTCGCCAAGTACACTCGTCGGTAAAGTGACCTGTTTGCCGACATTTCTTGCAGGGCGTCACAGCGGCCTTCTTGCGCCCCTTCTCCCGGCGCTCTTCTTTTTCACGCTGGACCGACCGCTGCACCATCTTCAGGATGTCTGCCCCAGACACCGTCACCCAGTCGCTCTGGTCCGCACACATCCGGGGGTGAGTCTTCTCCGGAGCCGTCCGCAGGGAGGTCTTCTTGGTGGCGTTCCACATCGTGTCCGTGATCCGGTCTCTTTTATCCTGCCGACTACGCCAAGTGTGAGAGGTGCGGCTGCTGTGCGTGTGGTGGTGCCTGCTGCCGTGCAGGTGTAGACTCGGTACTCACCAGGCGCCGCTCGCTCTCACCTTCAGGTACCGGAACCCTCAACGGACCTGGAAATCTTCACTCGGATCCGGACACGGCGATTCCCTCTCGGAGCTGACCGACGACCTAGCTGAGGAGAGAAGGGTTTACATCAAAGGGGTATCGACCCTTCTTCCGGTGGAACAGGGGATACCCCAGGGGTGGCTGCGACCTTCACCGGCTGGGTGAATGGTCATCACCGGCACAAAGCCTCAGCTACCCAGCTTTCACACACTCGCGCTTTCGCACGTAGTGTGATGAAAGGGATTCTCACGTCCGTGAGCAATCCTAACTCCGGCGCTCGGGGACAAACAAGGGACAGACGTACACGGATGCTACTCACCGTCACGAGTCTTGCACTCCGATCTTCTCCACTTACAGGTCCCTGTAAGGAGGCAAAGAGAAACAGCCGTGCAGGGCCTAACTCTGACCTAGTGTCACACCCTATACTATCTACAACAGCGGAGCCCTCAAACTAGCTCTGTGGGTGTGGTGCAACACAACTATGCACAACTTACACAACACATACACTTTGCCCTGCACGGTAACAACATATAACACACTATCGGAGTTACAACATAAAACGGTGCTGTCCCTTTATCTACCCGACCCAGAACACCCAGTAGTGGGGACCGCACAGCTCACCCACCTACCGTACTCTCAGGGTGGCCTGAGCCTAGCGCCCAGTACCACCTTTACTCACCTCAGGGAAACGCTGCTTCGCTGGGCCTAGCGCCCCCTAACTGCCCACAGGCCGGAGGCCTGACTTTGCCCACGGGCCTAGCGCCCGCCTAACTTGCCGCCCGTTGGGTGACCTGGGCCTTGTGCCCAGGGTCACCTTTCATATCCCTAATTGGCCACAAATCCACTAGGGCCTAGCGCCCTCTAATGTCCCCACAGGCCTAGTGCCTGAACGTGCCCCTCGGGCCTAATGCCCGCCTAACTGTGCCCACAGGCCGGTGGCCTGACTATCCTCATGGGCCTAGTGCCCAACATGTGCCCCCCAGGCCTAGTGCCTGCCTATCTGGTGCCGCAGAGGTTGGGTGGCTTGGGCCTAATGCCCAAACCACCTAATCAGAATAATGACCCCCAATCTCCTAACCGCGCCACAGGCCTAGTGCCTGACTTGTGCCCTCGGGCCTAATGCCCGTCCCTGGTGGTCTAGGGAGGAAAAGGGGAGGGGGGAAGGATGCCTCACTGAGGCCTTACCTAACCCGGGGGCCTCCGGTGCCCTCTTCGGCCGCTGGCCCGTCCTGGCCAGCGGCGCCGCCGTCGCATCGCCGCGTCCAGCCGCCGCTGGACATCTTCTTTCCCAGGGCTGGAGTCTTCAGGCCTCTTCAGCGGCCACCGGAGCTCCTCTCCCTGCGGCCGTCGTCGTCTTCCTCCACGCAGTCCTTGTTTCCTGTCCGGCTCCTCTTCCTTCTTCGCGCTCTTCTGCGCGCGCGCTGTCCTCTTCGGCTCCCGCCCGCGACGTCTTCTCCTCTTCCCGCTCCTCAGCGCCGTCGTCCTCCGCTCTGGCTCCCGCCCGGCGTCTGACGTCAGACGCCGGGGGCGGGGCCTATGACGCGGCGAGCGCCGATTGGCTCGCCGCGTCTCTCTCCTATTGGCTGCCGCTCCGGGAGCCGCGATTGGCTCCCGGAGGGCGCCAACATTCAAACCCTCCAGCCTGGGGTCCGGTGCAGGGAAAAGGGTAATCCCTGCACCGGACACCCGCCGCCGCCACGCACCCAGCGCTGGGGACAGACAAGCTGCCCCAGCGCTGTCCCCAACTAGGGACAACACAGATGTGCCCACAGGGCACATCCTTACATTACTCCCTGGTATCTTACTGACTTGGCAGGGTTGTGCAGTGTAGGGGCCTCAGTCTGGGTGTTACTCCCTGGTATGTTACTGACTTGGCAGGGTTGTGCAGTGGAGGGGTCTCTGTCTGGGTGTTACTCCCTGGTATATTACTGACTTGGCAGGGTTGTGCAGTGGAGGGGTCTCGGTCTGGGTGTTTCTCCCTGGTATATTACAGACTTGGCAGGGTTGTGCAGTGGAATGGTATCAGTCTGGGTGTTACTCCCTGGTATATTACTGTCTTGGCAGGGTTGTGCAGTGGAGGGGTCTCAGTCTGGGTGTTACTCCCTGGTATATTACTGACTTGGCAGGGTTGTGCAGTGGAGGAGTCTCAGTCTGGGTGTTACTCCCTGGTATCTTACTGACTTGGCAGGGTTGTGCAGTGGAGGAGTCTCAGTCTGGGTGTTACTCCCTGGTATATTACTGACTTGGCAGGGTTGTGCAGTGGAGGGGTCTCAGTCTGGGTGTTACTCCCTGGTATCTAACTGACTTGGCAGGGTTGTGCAGTGGAGGGGTCTCAGTCTGCGTGTTACTCCCTGGTATATTACTGACTTGTCAGGGTTGTACAGTGGAGAGGTGTCTGTCTGATATTACATCCTGGTATATTACTGACTTGGCAGGGTTGTGCAGTGGAAGGGCCTCAGTCTGGGTGTTACTCCCTGGTATCTTACTACTTGGCAGGGTTGTGCAGTGGAGGGGCCTCAGTCTGGGTGTTACTCCCTGGTATATTACTGACTTGGCAGGGTTGTGCAGTGGAGGGGTCTCAGTCTGGGTGTTACTCCCTGGTATCTTACTGACTTGGCAGGGTTGTGCAGTGGAGGGGTCTCAGTCTGGGTGTTACTCCCTTGTATCTTACGGACTTGGTAGGGTTGTGCAGTGGAGAAGACTCAGTCTAGGTGTTACTCCCTGGTATGTTACTGACTTGGCAGGGTTGTGCAGTGTAGTGGTCTCAGTCTGGGTGTCACTCCCTGGTATATTACTGACTTGGCAGGGTTGTGCAGTGGAGGGGTCTCAGTCTGGGTGTTACTCCCTGGTATATTACTGACTTGGCAGAGTTGTGCAGTGGAGGGGTATCGGTCTGGGTGTTACTCCCTGGTATATCACTGACTTGGCAGGATTGTGCAGTGAAGGGGTCTAGGTGTCACTCCCTGGTTTTAGTAAGGAGCCATTATCACGTGACTCCTTGCTGGTTAATATTAGACCCAGATTGGGGTAATGGAGGTGTGAGGTGTGGTGCCTCTGGACTGGCTGAGCTGGATGGCTTTAGTGTGGCATACCTTTACATTCTATTAACACTTTTCACTTATTAATTTTCTAACACTATTTCTCTATTTTAATTACATTTCATGTTTGTATCACCCCCTCTATAGCTTCGGCTTCCTAAATACTAATTTATTAACACTATAGTTTTTTACACTGGTATGTCACGCTGTGCTTTCTGGCTCTTTCTGGTGTTTTGGGGTGCCACACCCTGCACCTAGATATAGCGCTAGGGACCCCAAATATACAGAGAGGCCTTGATGCGGCTTTGGGGCTTAACCACACATTTGCGCAAATATGTGTAACGAAGATCTCTGAATTCTATTATCATGTGGGATTTATATCTGGTTACTGTTATCCATTCAGTGTGCTGGGGAAACAATTGCTTTTTTTCTTGCTCAGAAATACCCCTTCCTTTCGAGCACCTGAATGATATCACTAAGCTAATTGAGCATTTACCAATCTATATGTCTGTTGTGAGAGGCAGAGAGGTTTCTGCACTAGGAGGAGGTGCAGGCCCTGACATGCCACATGGAGCATTATGGGGTTGCTCCAAGGTAAGTAGCTCTTAGCTTAGACATATTTTAGTAAGGAGCCATTATCACGTGACTCCTTGCTGGTTAATATTAGACCCAGATTGGGGTAATGGAGGTGTGAGGTGTGGTGCCTCTGGACTGGCTGAGCTGGATGGCTTTAGTGTGGCATACCTTTACATTCTATTAACACTTTTCACTTATTAATTTTCTAACACTATTTCTCTATTTTAATTACATTTCATGTTTGTATCACCCCCTCTATAGCTTCGGCTTCCTAAATACTAATTTATTAACACTATAGTTTTTTACACTGGTATGTCACGCTGTGCTTTCTGGCTCTTTCTGGTGTTTTGGGGTGCCACACCCTGCACCTAGATATAGCGCTAGGGACCCCAAATATACAGAGAGGCCTTGATGCGGCTTTGGGGCTTAACCACACATTTGCGCAAATATGTGTAACGAAGATCTCTGAATTCTATTATCATGTGGGATTTATATCTGGTTACTGTTATCCATTCAGTGTGCTGGGGAAACAATTGCTTTTTTTCTTGCTCAGAAATACCCCTTCCTTTCGAGCACCTGAATGATATCACTAAGCTAATTGAGCATTTACCAATCTATATGTCTGTTGTGAGAGGCAGAGAGGTTTCTGCACTAGGAGGAGGTGCAGGCCCTGACATGCCACATGGAGCATTATGGGGTTGCTCCAAGGTAAGTAGCTCTTAGCTTAGACATATTTTAGTAAGGAGTAGTGATGAGCGCCTGTGTTTTGGTTTTGGGTTCGGTTCCGCGGCCGTGTTTTGGGTTCGACCGCGTTTTGGCAAAACCTCACCGAATTTTTTTTGTCGGATTCGGGTGTGTTTTGGATTCGGGTGTTTTTTTCAAAAAACCCTTAAAAACAGCTTAAATCATAGAATTTGGGGGTCATTTTGATCCCATATTATTATTAACCTCAAAAACCATAATTTCCACTCATTTTCAGTCTATTCTGAATACCTCACACCTCACAATATTATTTTTAGTTCTAAAATTTGCACCGAGGTCGCTGGATGACTAAGCTAAGCGACCCTAGTGGCCGACACAAACACCTGGCCCATCTAGGAGTGGCACTGCAGTGTCACGCAGGATGTCCCTTCCAAAAAACCCTCCCCAAACAGCACATGACGCAAAGAAAAAAAGAGGCGCAATGAGGTAGCTGTGTGAGTAAGATTAGCGACCCTAGTGGCCGACACAAACACCGGGCCCATTTAGGAGTGGCACTGCAGTGTCACGCAGGATGTCCCTTCCAAAAAACCCTCCCCAAACAGCACATGACGCAAAGAAAAAAAGAGGCGCAATGAGGTAGCTGTGTGAGTAAGATTAGCGACCCTAGTGGCCGACACAAACACCGGGCCCATCTAGGAGTGGCACTGTAGTGTCACGCAGGATGGCCCTTCCAAAAAACCCTCCCCAAACAGCACATGACGCAAAGAAAAAAAGAGGCGCAATGAGGTAGCTGTGTGAGTAAGATTAGCGACCCTAGTGGCCGACACAAACACCGGGCCCATGGCCCATCTAGGAGTGGCACTGCAGTGTCACGTAGGATGTCCCTTCCAAAAAACCCTCCCCAAACAGCACATGACGCAAAGAAAAAAAGAGGCGCAATGAGGTAGCTGTGTGAGTAAGATTAGCGACCGTAGTGGCCGACACAAACACCGGGCCCATTTAGGAGTGGCACTGCAGTGTCACGCAGGATGTCCCTTCCAAAAAACCCTCCCCAAACAGCACATGACGCAAAGAAAAAAAGAGGCGCAATGAGGTAGCTGTGTGAGTAAGATTAGCGACCCTAGTGGCCGACACAAACACCGGGCCCATCTAGGAGTGGCACTGCAGTGTCACGCAGGATGGCCCTTCCAAAAAACACTCCCCAAACAGCACATGACGCAAAGAAAAAAAGAGGCGCAATGAGGTAGCTGACTGTGTGAGTAAGATAAGCGACCCTAGTGGCCGACACAAACACCGGGCCCATTTAGGAGTGGCACTGCAGTGTCACGCAGGATGTCCCTTCCAAAAAACCCTCCCCAAACAGCACATGACGCAAAGAAAAAAAGAGGCGCAATGAGGTAGCTGTGTGAGTAAGATTAGCGACCCTAGTGGCCGACACAAACACCGGGCCCATCTAGGAGTGGCACTGCAGTGTCACGCAGGATGGCCCTTCCAAAAAACCCTCCCCAAACAGCACATGACGCAAAGAAAAAAAGAGGCGCAATGAGGTAGCTGACTGTGTGAGTAAGATAAGCGACCCTAGTGGCCGACACAAACACCGGGCCCATTTAGGAGTGGCACTGCAGTGTCACGCAGGATGTCCCTTCCAAAAAACCCTCCCCAAACAGCACATGACGCAAAGAAAAATAAAAGAAAAAAGAGGTGCAAGATGGAATTGTCCTTGGGCCCTCCCACCCACCCTTATGTTGTATAAACAAAACAGGACATGCACACTTTAACCAACCCATCATTTCAGTGACAGGGTCTGCCACACGACTGTGACTGATATGACGGGTTGGTTTGGACCCCCCCAAAAAAAGAAGCAATTAATCTTTCCTTGCACAAACTGGCTCTACAGAGGCAAGATGTCCACCTCATCATCATCCTCCAATATATCACCGTGTACATCCCCCTCCTCACAGATTATCAATTCGTCCCCACTGGAATCCACCATCTCAGCTCCCTGTGTACTTTGTGGAGGCAATTGCTGCTGGTCAATGTCTCCGCGGAGGAATTGATTATAATTCATTTTAATGAACATCATCTTCTCCACATTTTCTGGATGTAACCTCGTACGCCGATTGCTGACAAGGTGAGCGGCGGCACTAAACACTCTTTCGGAGTACACACTTGTGGGAGGGCAACTTAGGTAGAATAAAGCCAGTTTTTGCAAGGGCCTCCAAATTGCCTCTTTTTCCTGCCAGTATAAGTATGGACTGTGTGACGTGCCTACTTGGATGCGGTCACTCATATAATCCTCCACCATTCTTTCAATGGTGAGAGAATCATATGCAGTGACAGTAGACGACATGTCCGTAATCGTTGTCAGGTCCTTCAGTCCGGACCAGATGTCAGCATCAGCAGTCGCTCCAGACTGCCCTGCATCACCGCCAGCGGGTGGGCTCGGAATTCTGAGCCTTTTCCTCGCACCCCCAGTTGGGGGAGAATGTGAAGGAGGAGATGTTGACAGGTCGCGTTCCGCTTGACTTGACAATTTTCTCACCAGCAGGTCTTTCAACCCCAGCAGACTTGTGTCTGCCGGAAAGAGAGATCCAAGGTAGGCTTTAAATCTAGGATCGAGCATGGTGGCCAAAATGTAGTGCTCTGATTTCAACAGATTGACCACCCGTGAATCCTTGTTAAGCGAATTAAGGGCTCCATCCACAAGTCCCACATGCCTAGCGGAATCGCTCCGTGTTAGCTCCTCCTTCAATGTCTCCAGCTTCTTCTGCAAAAGCCTGATGAGGGGAATGACCTGACTCAGGCTGGCAGTGTCTGAACTGACTTCACGTGTGGCAAGTTCAAAGGGCAGCAGAACCTTGCACAACGTTGAAATCATTCTTCACTGCGCTTGAGACAGGTGCATTCCACCTCCTATATCGTGCTCAATTGTATAGGCTTGAATGGCCTTTTGCTGCTCCTCCAACCTCTGAAGCATATAGAGGGTTGAATTCCACCTCGTTACCACTTCTTGCTTCAGATGATGGCAGGGCAGGTTCAGTAGTTTTTGGTGGTGCTCCAGTCTTCTGTACGTGGTGCCTGTACGCCGAAAGTGTCCCGCAATTCTTCTGGCCACCGACAGCATCTCTTGCACGCCCCTGTCGTTTTTTAAATAATTCTGCACCACCAAATTCAAGGTATGTGCAAAACATGGGACGTGCTGGAATTTGCCCATATTTAATGCACACACAATATTGCTGGCGTTGTCCGATGCCACAAATCCACAGGAGAGTTTAATTGGGGTAAGCCATTCCGCGATGATCTTCCTCAGTTGCCGTAAGAGGTTTTCAGCTGTGTGCGTATTCTGGAAAGCGGTGATACAAAGCGTAGCCTGCCTAGGAAAGAGTTGGCGTTTGCGAGATGCTGCTACTGGTGCCGCCGCTGCTGTTCTTGCGGCGGGAGTCCATACATCTACCCAGTGGGCTGTCACAGTCATATAGTCCTGACCCTGCCCTGCTCCACTTGTCCACATGTCCGTGGTTAAGTGGACATTGGGTACAGCTGCATTTTTTAGGACACTGGTGACTCTTTTTCTGAGGTCTGTGTACATTTTCGGTATCGCCTGCCTAGAGAAATGGAACCTAGATGGTATTTGGTACCGGGGACACAGTACCTCCAACAAGTCTCTAGTTGGCTCTGCAGTAATGATGGATACCGGAACCACGTTTCTCACCACCCAGGATGCCAAGGCCTCAGTTATACGCTTTGCAGTAGGATGACTGCTGTGATATTTCATCTTCCTCGCAAAGGACTGTTGGACAGTCAATTGCTTGGTGGAAGTAGTAAAAGTGGTCTTACGACTTCCCCTCTGGTATGACCATCGACTCCCAGCAGCAACAACAGCAGCGCCAGCAGCAGTAGGCGTTACACGCAAGGATGCATCGGAGGAATCCCAGGCAGGAGAGGAATCGTCAGAATTGCCAGTGACATGGCCTGCAGGACTATTGGCATTCCTGGGGAAGGAGGAAATTGACACTGAGGGAGTTGGTGGGGTGGTTTGCGTGAGCTTGGTTACAAGAGGAAGGGATTTACTGGTCAGTGGACTGCTTCCGCTGTCACCCAAAGTTTTTGAACTTGTCACTGACTTATTATGAATGCGCTGCAGGTGACGTATAAGGGAGGATGTTCCGAGGTGGTTAACGTCCTTACCCCTACTTATTACAGCTTGACAAAGGGAACACACGGCTTGACACCTGTTGTCCGCATTTCTGTTGAAATACCTCCACACCGAAGAGCTGATTTTTTTGGTATTTTCACCAGGCATGTCAACGGCCATATTCCTCCCACGGACAACAGGTGTCTCCCCGGGTGCCTGACTTAAACAAACCACCTCACCATCAGAATCCTCCTGGTCAATTTCCTCCCCAGCGCCAGCAACACCCATATCCTCCTCATCCTGGTGTACTTCAACACTGACATCTTCAATCTGACTATCAGGAACTGGACTGCGGGTGCTCCTTCCAGCACTTGCAGGGGGCGTGCAAATGGTGGAAGGCGCATGCTCTTCACGTCCAGTGTTGGGAAGGTCAGGCATCGCAACCGACACAATTGGACTCTCCTTGTGGATTTGGGATTTCGAAGAACGCACAGTTCTTTGCGGTGCTACTGCTTTTGCCAGCTTGAGTCTTTTCATTTTTCTAGTGAGAGGCTGAGTGCCTCCATCCTCATGTGAAGCTGAACCACTAGCCATGAACATAGGCCAGGGCCTCAGCCGTTCCTTGCCACTCCGTGTGGTAAATGGCATATTGGCAAGTTTACGCTTCTCCTCCGACAATTTTATTTTAGGTTTTGGAGTCCTTTTTTTACTGATATTTGGTGTTTTGGATTTGACATGCTCTGTACTATGACATTGGGCATCGGCCTTGGCAGACGACGTTGCTGGCATTTCATCGTCTCGGCCATGACTAGTGGCAGCAGCTTCAGCACGAGGTGGAAGTGGATCTTGATCTTTCCCTAATTTTGGAACCTCAACATTTTTGTTCTCCATATTTTAATAGGCACAACTAAAAGGCACCTCAGGTAAACAATGGAGATGGATGGATACTAGTATACAATTATGGACGGACTGCCGAGTGCCGACACAGAGGTAGCTACAGCCGTGAACTACCGTACTGTACTGTGTCTGCTGCTAATATAGACTGGTTGATAAAGAGATGTAGTAGTATGTATGTATAAAGAAGAAAGAAAAAAAACCTCGGGTAGGTGGTATACAATTATGGACGGACTGCCGAGTGCCGACACAGAGGTAGCTACAGCCGTGAACTACCGTACTGTGTCTGCTGCTAATATAGACTGGTTGATAAAGAGATGTAGTAGTATGTATGTATAAAGAAGAAAGAAAAAAAAACCTCGGGTAGGTGGTATACAATTATGGACGGACTGCCGAGTGCCGACACAGAGGTAGCTACAGCCGTGAACTACCGTACTGTACTGTGTCTGCTGCTAATATAGACTGGTTGATAAAGAGATGTAGTAGTATGTATGTATAAAGAAGAAAGAAAAAAAAACCACGGGTAGGTGGTATACAATTATGGACGGACTGCCGAGTGCCGACACAGAGGTAGCTACAGCCGTGGACTACCGTACTGTACTGTGTCTGCTGCTAATATAGACTGGTTGATAAAGAGATGTAGTAGTATGTATGTATAAAGAAGAAAGAAAAAAAAACCACGGGTAGGTGGTATACAATTATGGATGGACTGCCGAGTGCCGACACAGAGGTAGCTACAGCCGTGAACTACCGTACTGTGTCTGCTGCTAGTATAGACTGGATGATAAATAATGATATAAAAAATATATATATATCACTACTGCAGCCGGACAGGTATATATTATATAATGACGGACCTGCTGGACACTGTCTGTCAGCAGAATGAGTTTTTTATAGAATAAAAAAAAAAACACCACACAAGTGAAGTCACACGACGAGTGTTTAACTTTTTCAGGCAATCACAATATAGTATACTACTAACTATACTGGTGGTCAGTGTGGTCAGGTCACTGGTCAGTCACACTGGCAGTGGCACTCCTGCAGCAAAAGTGTGCACTGTTTAATTTTAATATAATATGTACTCCTGGCTCCTGCTATAACCTATAACTGGCACTGCAGTGCTCCCCAGTCTCCCCCACAATTATAAGCTGTGTGAGCTGAGCACAGTCAGATATATATACATAGATGATGCAGCACACTGGGCTGAGCAGTGCACACAGATATGGTATGTGACTGAGTCACTGTGTGTATCGTTTTTTTCAGGCAGAGAACGGATATATTAAATAAAACTGCACTGTCTGGTGGTCACTGTGGTCAGTCACTAGTAAACTCTGCACTCTCTACACTTCTACAGTACTCCTAAGCTCCAGTAAATCAGGTCAATCTCTCTCTCTCTCTCTCTCTTCTAATCTAAATGGAGAGGACGCCAGCCACGTCCTCTCCCTATCAATCTCAATGCACGTGTGAAAATGGCGGCGACGTGCGGCTCCTTATATAGAATCCGAGTCTCGCGAGAATCCGACAGCGTCATGATGACGTTCGGGCGCGCTCGGGTTAACCGAGCAAGGCGGGAGGATCCGAGTCTGCTCGGACCCGTGAAAAAAACCATGAAGTTCGGGCGGGTTCGGATTCAGAGAAACCGAACCCGCTCATCTCTAGTAAGGAGCCATTATCACGTGACTCCTTGCTGGTTAATATTAGACCCAGATTGGGGTAATGGAGGTGTGAGGTGTGGTGCCTCTGGACTGGCTGAGCTGGATGGCTTTAGTGTGGCATACCTTTACATTCTATTAACACTTTTCACTTATTAATTTTCTAACACTATTTCTCTATTTTAATTACATTTCATGTTTGTATCACCCCCTCTATAGCTTCGGCTTCCTAAATACTAATTTATTAACACTATAGTTTTTTACACTGGTATGTCACGCTGTGCTTTCTGGCTCTTTCTGGTGTTTTGGGGTGCCACACCCTGCACCTAGATATAGCGCTAGGGACCCCAAATATACAGAGAGGCCTTGATGCGGCTTTGGGGCTTAACCACACATTTGCGCAAATATGTGTA
Organism: Pseudophryne corroboree; assembly: GCF_028390025.1. NCBI lineage: Eukaryota > Metazoa > Chordata > Amphibia > Anura > Myobatrachidae > Pseudophryne > Pseudophryne corroboree. The sequence continues at coordinate 89,561 of NW_026967597.1, read as the reverse complement.
ACGAAGATCTCTGAATTCTATTATCATGTGGGATTTATATCTGGTTACTGTTATCCATTCAGTGTGCTGGGGAAACAATTGCTTTTTTTCTTGCTCAGAAATACCCCTTCCTTTCGAGCACCTGAATGATATCACTAAGCTAATTGAGCATTTACCAATCTATATGTCTGTTGTGAGAGGCAGAGAGGTTTCTGCACTAGGAGGAGGTGCAGGCCCTGACATGCCACATGGAGCATTATGGGGTTGCTCCAAGGTAAGTAGCTCTTAGCTTAGACATATTTTAGTAAGGAGCCATTATCACGTGACTCCTTGCTGGTTAATATTAGACCCAGATTGGGGTAATGGAGGTGTGAGGTGTGGTGCCTCTGGACTGGCTGAGCTGGATGGCTTTAGTGTGGCATACCTTTACATTCTATTAACACTTTTCACTTATTAATTTTCTAACACTATTTCTCTATTTTAATTACATTTCATGTTTGTATCACCCCCTCTATAGCTTCGGCTTCCTAAATACTAATTTATTAACACTATAGTTTTTTACACTGGTATGTCACGCTGTGCTTTCTGGCTCTTTCTGGTGTTTTGGGGTGCCACACCCTGCACCTAGATATAGCGCTAGGGACCCCAAATATACAGAGAGGCCTTGATGCGGCTTTGGGGCTTAACCACACATTTGCGCAAATATGTGTAACGAAGATCTCTGAATTCTATTATCATGTGGGATTTATATCTGGTTACTGTTATCCATTCAGTGTGCTGGGGAAACAATTGCTTTTTTTCTTGCTCAGAAATACCCCTTCCTTTCGAGCACCTGAATGATATCACTAAGCTAATTGAGCATTTACCAATCTATATGTCTGTTGTGAGAGGCAGAGAGGTTTCTGCACTAGGAGGAGGTGCAGGCCCTGACATGCCACATGGAGCATTATGGGGTTGCTCCAAGGTAAGTAGCTCTTAGCTTAGACATATTTTAGTAAGGAGCCATTATCACGTGACTCCTTGCTGGTTAATATTAGACCCAGATTGGGGTAATGGAGGTGTGAGGTGTGGTGCCTCTGGACTGGCTGAGCTGGATGGCTTTAGTGTGGCATACCTTTACATTCTATTAACACTTTTCACTTATTAATTTTCTAACACTATTTCTCTATTTTAATTACATTTCATGTTTGTATCACCCCCTCTATAGCTTCGGCTTCCTAAATACTAATTTATTAACACTATAGGCCCTCATTCCGAGTTGATCGGTCGCAAGGCGAATTTAGCAGAGTTACACACGCTAAGCCGCCGCCTACTGGGAGTGAATCTTAGCTTCTTAAAATTGCGACCGATGTATTCGCAATATTGCGATTACTAACTACTTAGCAGTTTCAGAGTAGCTCCAGACTTACTCTGCCTGTGCGATCATTTCAGTGCTTGTCGTTCCTGGTTGACGTCACAAACACACCCAGCGTTCGCCCAGGCACTCCCACCGTTTCCCCGGCCACTCCTGCGTTTTTTCCGGAAACGGTAGCGTTTTCAGCCACACGCCCCTGAAACGCCGTGTTTCCGCCCAGTAACACCCATTTCCTGTCAATCACATTACGATCGCCGGAGCGAAGAAAAAGCCGTGAGTAAAAATACTTTCATCATAGTAAAGTTACTTGGCGCAGTCGCAGTGCGAACATTGCGCATGCGTACTAAGCGGATTTTCACTGCGATGCGATGAAAAATACCGAGCGAACAACTCGGAATGAGGGCCATAGTTTTTTACACTGGTATGTCACGCTGTGCTTTCTGGCTCTTTCTGGTGTTTTGGGGTGCCACACCCTGCACCTAGATATAGCGCTAGGGACCCCAAATATACAGAGAGGCCTTGATGCGGCTTTGGGGCTTAACCACACATTTGCGCAAATATGTGTAACGAAGATCTCTGAATTCTATTATCATGTGGGATTTATATCTGGTTACTGTTATCCATTCAGTGTGCTGGGGAAACAATTGCTTTTTTTCTTGCTCAGAAATACCCCTTCCTTTCGAGCACCTGAATGATATCACTAAGCTAATTGAGCATTTACCAATCTATATGTCTGTTGTGAGAGGCAGAGAGGTTTCTGCACTAGGAGGAGGTGCAGGCCCTGACATGCCACATGGAGCATTATGGGGTTGCTCCAAGGTAAGTAGCTCTTAGCTTAGACATATTTTAGTAAGAAGCCATTATCACGTGACTCCTTGCTGGTTAATATTAGACCCAGATTGGGGTAATGGAGGTGTGAGGTGTGGTGCCTCTGGACTGGCTGAGCTGGATGGCTTTAGTGTGGCATACCTTTACATTCTATTAACACTTTTCACTTATTAATTTTCTAACACTATTTCTCTATTTTAATTACATTTCATGTTTGTATCACCCCCTCTATAGCTTCGGCTTCCTAAATACTAATTTATTAACACTATAGTTTTTTACACTGGTATGTCACGCTGTGCTTTCTGGCTCTTTCTGGTGTTTTGGGGTGCCACACCCTGCACCTAGATATAGCGCTAGGGACCCCAAATATACAGAGAGGCCTTGATGCGGCTTTGGGGCTTAACCACACATTTGCGCAAATATGTGTAACGAAGATCTCTGAATTCTATTATCATGTGGGATTTATATCTGGTTACTGTTATCCATTCAGTGTGCTGGGGAAACAATTGCTTTTTTTCTTGCTCAGAAATACCCCTTCCTTTCGAGCACCTGAATGATATCACTAAGCTAATTGAGCATTTACCAATCTATATGTCTGTTGTGAGAGGCAGAGAGGTTTCTGCACTAGGAGGAGGTGCAGGCCCTGACATGCCACATGGAGCATTATGGGGTTGCTCCAAGGTAAGTAGCTCTTAGCTTAGACATATTTTAGTAAGGAGCCATTATCACGTGACTCCTTGCTGGTTAATATTAGACCCAGATTGGGGTAATGGAGGTGTGAGGTGTGGTGCCTCTGGACTGGCTGAGCTGGATGGCTTTAGTGTGGCATACCTTTACATTCTATTAACACTTTTCACTTATTAATTTTCTAACACTATTTCTCTATTTTAATTACATTTCATGTTTGTATCACCCCCTCCATAGCTTCGGCTTCCTAAATACTAATTTATTAACACTATAGTTTTTTACACTGGTATGTCACGCTGTGCTTTCTGGCTCTTTCTGGTGTTTTGGGGTGCCACACCCTGCACCTAGATATAGCGCTAGGGACCCCAAATATACAGAGAGGCCTTGATGCGGCTTTGGGGCTTAACCACACATTTGCGCAAATATGTGTAACGAAGATCTCTGAATTCTATTATCATGTGGGATTTATATCTGGTTACTGTTATCCATTCAGTGTGCTGGGGAAACAATTGCTTTTTTTCTTGCTCAGAAATACCCCTTCCTTTCGAGCACCTGAATGATATCACTAAGCTAATTGAGCATTTACCAATCTATATGTCTGTTGTGAGAGGCAGAGAGGTTTCTGCACTAGGAGGAGGTGCAGGCCCTGACATGCCACATGGAGCATTATGGGGTTGCTCCAAGGTAAGTAGCTCTTAGCTTAGACATATTTTAGTAAGGAGCCATTATCACGTGACTCCTTGCTGGTTAATATTAGACCCAGATTGGGGTAATGGAGGTGTGAGGTGTGGTGCCTCTGGACTGGCTGAGCTGGATGGCTTTAGTGTGGCATACCTTTACATTCTATTAACACTTTTCACTTATTAATTTTCTAACACTATTTCTCTATTTTAATTACATTTCATGTTTGTATCACCCCCTCTATAGCTTCGGCTTCCTAAATACTAATTTATTAACACTATAGTTTTTTACACTGGTATGTCACGCTGTGCTTTCTGGCTCTTTCTGGTGTTTTGGGGTGCCACACCCTGCACCTAGATATAGCGCTAGGGACCCCAAATATACAGAGAGGCCTTGATGCGGCTTTGGGGCTTAACCACACATTTGCGCAAATATGTGTAACGAAGATCTCTGAATTCTATTATCATGTGGGATTTATATCTGGTTACTGTTATCCATTCAGTGTGCTGGGGAAACAATTGCTTTTTTTCTTGCTCAGAAATACCCCTTCCTTTCGAGCACCTGAATGATATCACTAAGCTAATTGAGCATTTACCAATCTATATATCTTACTGACTTGGCAGGGTTGTGCAGTGGAGGAGTCTCAGTCTGGGTGTTACTCCCTGGTATCTTACTGACTTGGCAGTGTTGTGCAGTGGAGGGGTCTCAGTCTGGGTGTTACTCCCTGGTATCTTACTGACTTGGCAGGGTTGTGCAGTGGAGGGGTCTCAGTCTGGGTGTTACTCCCTGGTATTTTACTGACTTGGCAGGGTTGTGCAGTGGAGGCGTCTCAGTCTGGGTGTTACTCCCTGGTATCTTACTGACTTGGCAGGGTTGTGCAGTGGAGGGGTCTCTTTCTGGGTGTTACTCCCTGGTATATTACTGACTTGGCAGGGTTGTGCAGTGGAGGGGTCTCAGTCTGGGTGTTACTCCCTGGTATCTTACTGACTTGGCAGGGTTGTACAGTGGAGGGGTCTCAGTCTGGGTGTTACTCCCTGGTATATTACTGACTTGGTAGGGTTGTGCAGTGGAAGGGCCTCAGTCTGGGTGTTACTCCCTGGTATCTTACTACTTGGCAGGGTTGTGCAGTGGAGGGGCCTCAGTCTGGGTGTTACTCCCTGGTATATTACTGACTTGGCATGGTTGTGCAGTGGAGGGGTCTCAGTCTGGGTGTTACTCCCTGGTATCTTACTACTTGGCAGGGTTGTGCAGTGGAGGGGCCTCAGTCTGGGTGTTACTCCCTGGTATATTACTGACTTGGCATGGTTGTGCAGTGGAGGGGTCTCAGTCTGGGTGTTACACCCTGGTATATTACTGACTTGGCAGGGTTGTGCAGTGGAGGGGTCTAAGTCTGGGTGTTACTCCCTGGTATATTACTGACTTGGGAGAGTTGTGCAGTGGAGGGGTCTCAGTATGTGTGTTACTCCCTGGTATATTAATGACTTGGCAGGGTTGTGCAGTGGAGGGGTCTCAGTCTGGGTGTTACTCCCTGGTATATTACAGATTTGTCAGGGTTGTGCAGTGGAGAGGTCTCAGTCTGGGTGTTACTCCCTGGTATATTACTGACTTGGCAGGGTTGTGCAGTGGAGGGGCCTCAGTCTGGGTGTAACTCCCTGGTATCTTACTACTTGGCAGGGTTGTGCAGTGGAGGGGTCTAAGTCTGGGTGTTACTCCCTGGTATATTACTGACTTGGCAGGGTTGTGCAGCGGAGGGGTCTCAGTCTGGGTGTTACTCCCTGGTATATTACTGACTTGGCAGGGTTGTGCAGTGGAGGGGCCTCACTCTGGGTGTTACTACCTTGTATCTTACTACTTGGCAGGGTTGTGGAGTGGAGGGGTGTCTGTCTGGGTGTTACTCCCTGGTATATTACTGACTTGGCAGTGTTGTGCAGAGGAGGGGTGTCAGTCTGGGTGTTACTCCCTGCTATCTTACTGACTTGGCAGGGTTGTGCAGTGGAGGGGTGTCAGGCTGGGTGTTACTCCCTGGTATATTACTGACTTGGTAGTGTTATGCAGTGGAGGGGTCTGGGTGTTACTCCCTGGTATCTTACTGACTTGGCAGGGATGTGCAGTGGAGGGGTCTCAGTCTGGGTGTTACTCCCTGGTATATTACTGACTTGGCAGGGTTGTGCAGTGGAGGGGTCTCAGTCTGGGTGTTACTCCCTGGTATATTACTGACTTGGCAGGGTTGTGCAGTGGAGGGGTCTCGGTCTGGGTGTTACTCCCTGGTATATTACTGACTTGGCAGGGTTGTGCAGTGGAGGGGTCTCGGTCTGGGTGTCACTCCCTGGTATCTTACTGACTTGGTAGGGTTGTGCAGTGGAGGGGTCTCAGTCTGGGTGTTACTCCCTGGTATGTTACTGACTTGGCAGGGTTGTGCAGTGGAGGAGTCTCAGTCTGGGTGTTACTCCCTGGTATCTTACTGACTTGGCAGGGTTGTGCAGTGGAGGGATCTCAGTCTGGGTGTTACTCCCTGGTATCTTACTGACTTGGCAGGGTTGTGCAGTGAAGGGGTCTCAGTCTGGGTGTTACTCCCTGGTATCTTACTGACTTGGCAGGGTTGTGCAGTGGAGGAGTCTCAGTCTGGGTGTTACTCCCTGGTATCTTACTGACTTGGCAGGGTTGTGCAGTGGAGGGGTCTCTTTCTGGGTGTTACTCCCTGGTATATTACTGACTTGGCAGGGTTGTGCAGTGGAGGGGTCTCAGTCTGGGTGTTACTCCCTGGTATCTTACTGACTTGGCAGGGTTGTACAGTGGAGGGGTCTCAGTCTGGGTGTTACTCCCTGGTATATTACTGACTTGGTAGGGTTGTGCAGTGGAAGGGCCTCAGTCTGGGTGTTACTCCCTGGTATCTTACTACTTGGCAGGGTTGTGCAGTGGAGGGGCCTCAGTCTGGGTGTTACTCCCTGGTATATTACTGACTTGGCATGGTTGTGCAGTGGAGGGGTCTCAGTCTGGGTGTTACTCCCTGGTATCTTACTACTTGGCAGGGTTGTGCAGTGGAGGGGCCTCAGTCTGGGTGTTACTCCCTGGTATATTACTGACTTGGCATGGTTGTGCAGTGGAGGGGTCTCAGTCTGGGTGTTACACCCTGGTATATTACTGACTTGGCAGGGTTGTGCAGTGGAGGGGTCTAAGTCTGGGTGTTACTCCCTGGTATATTACTGACTTGGGAGAGTTGTGCAGTGGAGGGGTCTCAGTATGTGTGTTACTCCCTGGTATATTAATGACTTGGCAGGGTTGTGCAGTGGAGGGGTCTCAGTCTGGGTGTTACTCCCTGGTATATTACAGATTTGTCAGGGTTGTGCAGTGGAGAGGTCTCAGTCTGGGTGTTACTCCCTGGTATATTACTGACTTGGCAGGGTTGTGCAGTGGAGGGGCCTCAGTCTGGGTGTAACTCCCTGGTATCTTACTACTTGGCAGGGTTGTGCAGTGGAGGGGTCTAAGTCTGGGTGTTACTCCCTGGTATATTACTGACTTGGCAGGGTTGTGCAGCGGAGGGGTCTCAGTCTGGGTGTTACTCCCTGGTATATTACTGACTTGGCAGGGTTGTGCAGTGGAGGGGCCTCAGTCTGGGTGTTACTACCTTGTATCTTACTACTTGGCAGGGTTGTGGAGTGGAGGGGTGTCTGTCTGGGTGTTACTCCCTGGTATATTACTGACTTGGCAGTGTTGTGCAGAGGAGGGGTGTCAGTCTGGGTGTTACTCCCTGCTATCTTACTGACTTGGCAGGGTTGTGCAGTGGAGGGGTGTCAGGCTGGGTGTTACTCCCTGGTATATTACTGACTTGGTAGTGTTATGCAGTGGAGGGGTCTGGGTGTTACTCCCTGGTATCTTACTGACTTGGCAGGGATGTGCAGTGGAGGGGTCTCAGTCTGGGTGTTACTCCCTGGTATCTTACTGACTTGGCAGGGTTGTGCAGTGGAGGGATCTCAGTCTGGGTGTTACTCCCTGGTATCTTACTGACTTGGCAGGGTTGTGCAGTGAAGGGGTCTCAGTCTGGGTGTTACTCCCTGGTATCTTACTGACTTGGCAGGGTTGTGCAGTGGAGGAGTCTCAGTCTGGGTGTTACTCCCTGGTATCTTACTGACTTGGCAGGGTTGTGCAGTGGAGGGATCTCAGTCTGGGTGTTACTCCCTGGTATGTTACTGACTTGGCAGGGATGTGCAGTGGAGGGGTCTCAGTCTGGGTGTTACTCCCTGGTATCTTACTGACTTGGCAGGGTTGTGCAGTGAAGGGGTCTCAGTCTGGGTGTTACTCCCTGGTATCTTACTGACTTGGCAGGGTTGTGCAGTGTAGGAGTCGCAGTCTGGGTGTTACTCCCTGGTATCTTACTAACTTGGCAGGGTTGTGCAGTGGAGGGATCTCAGTCTGGGTGTTACTCCCTGGAATATTACTGACTTGGCAGGGTTGTGCAGTGGAGGGGTGTCTGTCTGGGTATTACTCCCTGGTATCTTACTGACTTGGCAGGGTTGTGCAGTTGAGGGGTGTCTGTCTGATGTTACATCCTGGTATATTACTGACTTGGCAGGGTTGTGCAGTGGAGGGGTGTCTGTCTGGGTGTTACTCCCTGGTATGTTACTGACTTGGCAGTGTTGTGCAGTGGAGGGGCCTCAGTCTGGGTGTTACTCCCTGGTATATTACTGACTTGGCAGTGTTGTGCAGTGGAGGGGTGTCTGTCTGGGTGTTACTCCCTGGTATATTACTGACTTGGCAGGGTTGTGCAGTGGAGGGGTCTCGGTCTGGGTGTTTCTCCCTGGTATCTTGCTGACTTGGAGATACAAAACAAAGAAAAAGAAGACTCTTGTTTGGTGCACTCTTAAAGGAAAGACATATGTCAATGTGTATATATTAGAGAAAATTAAATATAACTTCTATTAAAAACACTAAAATATATGGGATCATTCTGAGTTGTTCACTCGCTGCCGATTTTCGAATCGGAGCGATTAAAGCAAAAATGTGCATGCATATGTTACGCAGTGCGCATGCGCTAAGTATTTTAGCACAAAACTTAGTAGATTTACTCACGCCCGAACAAAGAATTTTCATCGTTGAAGTGATTGGAGTGTGATTGACAGGAAGTGGGTGTTTCTGGGCGGAAACTGCCCGTTTTCTGGGAGTGTGCGGAAAAACGCAGGCGTGTCAGGGAAAAACGCGGGAGTGTCTGGAGAAACGGGGGAGTGGCTGGTCGTGTGTGTGACGTCAAACCAGGAACGAAACAGCCTGATCTGATAGCTATTTGTGAGTAGGTCTGGAGCTACTCAGAAACTGCTAAGAAATTTCTATTCGCAATTCTGCTAATCTAAGATACACTCCCAGAGGGCGGCGGCTTAGCGTGTGCAATGCTGCTAAAAGCAGCTAGCGAGCGAACAACTCGGAATCACCACCATAGTCCCTTAATAAAAAGAAAAGAAAGTTGATTAGTTGTTAATTAACTAATTACTGATGGATATCAGTGTAAGAAAAAGGCAGCAGTAGTGACGTGAATGAGTTCCCCGTATAAAAATCCTGAATTGGATTGTATTGCGCAACCAGTGTTTGCTATGCTATCTTGTAGTAATGGTTCTCCACTACCACAGGTGTATTGTCTATGAGAACAAGTAATGTACCATGCCTAACTGTCCGATCATGTGTGGTTAGAAATGTTCCTATAAACCTCCAAATGTAGTTATGAAGGGGAGATATAGTACCAGAATGAATCTGCTGTCATTGTTAGACCAGAGTGTCCCTAAATCTCCAGCCTACTAAACCGAGTATTCCCAGGTGGTCTCCCGCCTGGTACTGACACGGCCCTATACTGTTAAAGGAATCATATTCACCCTACTTTACCAATTTACCTACATACTCACCTTACACCAACCTGTACACTTACCTGAGTATCACACATCCTCCACACTCTGGGGACTGCCACCTCTATTCCTGATTCCTCTAATGTGGGCTGTACACCTCACTGTTCCCTGACTACTGGACGGACAACTCCTTATACTGGGGATTATATAGTGTGCTTCCCACTGGGTGATAGTGTCATAGATAGATGGTATGGGTAGAAGTAGAGGCACAGAGAGACAGAATGGTGTACAGGGAGAGGCACAGAGAGGCAGTATGGGGTACAGGTAGAGGAACAGAGAGGCAGTATAGGGTACAGGTAGATGTATAGAGAGACAGTATGGGGTAAAGGTAGATGCACAGAGAGGCAGTATGGGGTACAGGTAGAGGCACATAGAGACAGTATGGGGTACAAGGAGAGGCACAGAGACGCAGTATGGGGTACAGGTAGAGGCACAGAGAGGCAGTAGGGGATACAGGTAGAGGCACAGAGAGGCAGTATGTGGTACAGGTAGAGGCACAGATAGTCAGTGTGGGGTACAGGCAGAGGCACAGAGAGACAGTATGTGGTACAAGTAGAGACACAGAGGCAGTATGGAGTACCGGTAGAGGCACGGAGAGGCAGTATGGGGTAAAGGTAGAGGCACAGAGAAGCAGTGTGGGGTACAGGTAAAGGCACAGATAGTCAGAGTGGGGTTCAGGGAGATGCACAGAGAGGCAGAATGGGGTACAGGTAGAGACACAGAGAGACAGTATGGGGTACAGGTAGAGGCATAGAGTGGCAGTATGGGGTACAGGTAGAGACACAGAGAGACAGTATGGGGTTAAGGTAGAGGCACATAGAGGCAGTATGGGGTACGGGTAGAGGCACGAAGAGACAGCATGGGGTTCAAGTAGAGGCACAGAGAGGTAGTGTGGGGTACAGGTAGAGGCACAAAGAGGCAGTGTGGGGTGCAGGTAGAGGCACGGAGTGGCAGAGTGAGGTACAGGTAGAGGCAGAGAGAGGCATAGTGGGGTTCAGGTAGAGGTACAGAGAATCAGTATGGGGTACTGGTAGAGGCACATAGAGGCAGTGTGTGGTACAGGTAGAGGCACAGAACGGCAGTATGGGGTACAGGTAGAGGCACAAAGAGGCAGAATGGTGTACAGTTAGATGCACAGAGAGGCAGAATGTGCTATGGGTAGAGGCACAAAGAGACAGCATGGGGTTCCGGTAGAGGCACAGAGAGGTAGTGTGGGGTACAGGTAGAGGCACAGAGAGGCAGTATGGAGTACAGGTAGAGGCACAGAGAGGCAGTATGGGGTACAGGTACAGGCACAGAGAGGAAGTGTGGAGTACAGGTAGAGGCACAGAGAGGCAGTATGAGGTACAGGTAGAGGCACAGAGAGGCAGTAAGGGGTACAGGTAGAGTCACAGAGAGGCAGTATGAGATACAGGTAAAGGCACATAGAGGCAGTATGAGGTACAGGTAGAGGCACAGAGAGGCAGTATGAGGTACATGTAGAGGCACAGAGAGGCAGTAAGGGGTACAGGTAGAGTCACAGAGAGGCAGTATGGGGTACAGGTAGAGGCACAGAGAGGCAGTATGGGGTACAGGTAGAGGCACAGAGAGGCAGTATAGGGTACAGGTAGAGGCACAGAGAGGCACTATTGGGTACAGGTAGAGGCACAGAGAGGCAGTATGGGATACAGGTAGAGGGACGTAGAGGCAGTATGGGGTATAGGTAGGGGCACAGAGCGGCAGTATGGGGTACAGGTAGAGACACAGACAGGCAGCATGGGGTACAGGTAGAGACATACAGAGGTAGTGTGGGGTACAGGTAGATGAATGGAGAGGCAGTATGAGGTACAGGTAGAGGCACATTGAGGCAGTATGTGGTACAGATAGATGCACAGAGAGGCAGTATGGAGTACAGGTAAAGGCACAGAGAGGCAGTGTGGGGTACAGGTAGAGGCACAGAGAGGCAGAGTGCGGAATCGTCAGAGTTACACCCCCTACCAATATCTCTATCACGGTTGATAACACCATCATCTCCTCCGTTCCCCACCTCCGCTGCCTGGGCGTCACTTTTGACTCCTCCCTCTCCTTTGCATCCTACATCCAAGCTCTGGCGCAATCTTGTCGGTTCCAGCTAAGCAACATCAGGCCATTTCTCTCCCAGAGTGTGTGAATGCCAAATTGCTTTCTCACAAATATTTAAAATGCCCACTCTAATATATACTGCAGATGCCAGGCGCATCTTATTACCATATACGATAAAAGTGCGCTGTACATCGCAAAACACTGCATCCCATAAGAGAAAACAATACACCCACATATTATCTGAGTTCCAAAGCTCATTGATGTATATATTTGTTAGTAAAAGTATATGGATTCAATATATTACAATGTACGGTATACCTATAGTTACAACTCATACAGTAAGCAGTTAATACATAAAGTTACATACAGTTACAGTTACATACAGTTACATACAGTTAGAGTTACATACAGTTATAGGCCAGCAATACAATACCATTCCCTCAATGCTTATGTCTCTCTATCGCTCTCTAAAATCATGCTGGGACTCCATCTTACTCTGAGACCAAAACAGGAACTGAACTCCTGTGTGATCAGCAATGTGTTATCTAGTTTGGCAGAGGGAACTTACTCATTCATGATGAGTCACTAGTCTCTTTGTATATGCTAAACAGGTTCAGCCTTGGGGACGTCCAAAGGGGCTGGCCCGAGCTTCCTGTCCACTACCTGTTTGGAATATCTATTGTTCTAACAAAAGTGGTTTTAGCTTACATACATTTAATCATAATTTGTTGCAATGTCCTACAACTTTATAACAAGTATCAAATGAATCTACACATTAATCTGGTTGCTTAAATACCAAATATGACAGGTGTATCTGGTTTCATTCAAATAATACACATTCATGACATTACTTCATTATATAATTTTAAATCATCATGATGTCTGGCGCTTGATATTAGTATAGTTATGTACTGTATGAAATAAGTGTCGAATCCATCTCTGTGGCATGTCCATGTAAATGCGTGTGTTACCATATATTGCTGTGCTCTCTGCGCGTATTTGCAAGTATAGCGACTCATAAATTGTGTAGTCTGTATGTTCTTTTTATGTAATATTTTTGACTTCGACAGTCCACCCTTTGGCAGTAAACAATAACTGCCATCAATTATTAACCTAAGAAAAAAAAATATTTCATACAATATTCAGTGACCTATATACAAGTATGTATGCATTTCGCAAATCAGACACTTGACTATATTTCGGGAAGACAGGGAGGAGGACGAGACATCCTCTATATGCACTCGGCGGTCACGGGACCACTGGTTGGGTGTGGGACAACATTCAACCTATAGAGTATGCTGGGACAGTGCTTTGGCCTATAATGTCTGATTTGCGACAAACATTTCACACATACATGTACCTACGTCTTTGTATACTGATGTTTGGATTCGATTGAGGTTCTGCTGGGTAGATGAAGAAGACACAAACAAATCGGGACAGTGACATAACATTTTCATGATCTATATATTCCTATCTTTTTCTGAACATTGTTTCCATTTCTGGAACGTATGCTAGGTCTGTTTAATCATTGAACAAGGGTTATAAGTAGTGTCCTTCCTAAATATCATAAACCTTTGGAGTTCGGGGAGAGACACTCATAAACCTTTCTTCCACATATATTAATGAGCTCTTTATCAGCAATGTGTGAATATCCATTGTCTGATTGTTCCTGATTACCTCTGAAATCCATAACTACTAGAACTTTGAATTTTCTCTGACTTTAACAAACTGATCGGCTAATCCTGGGATCATATAAGGAAATCACTCCTTCCTCCAGAACCAGTTCCAGTCCCACACGCGACTCCTCATAAAAAAACCTCGCAAAAATAGAATATCCTGAAAAAAAATGTTTGTCAGCGGGAAAGAGAGAAAAGAGAAATAGAACAAAACAACTCTTGTTCATAACAAATCAATTACAATGACTGGTCTTTCTGAAATCCTTTAGAACGCTGCCGCCTCTTAGTCTTCACGGAACAGTCTCTGGTGATACTTTTGCGATCTCACTCCATTTACAAGTTCCTTCCGGACTATCGACTTTCCTGCAATGGGAATCGTGGACCCAAGTCTCTCTCTCGGCTACTTTCACTGGGATAGTGCTGTCAACAAAACTTGGTATGGTCCTTCCCACCTGTCTATTAGGCAACCTGAGCGTAAGAACAATCACACAGTCTCTTGGTTCACAATCAAGACAGCTAGCATTAGGCATACCAGCAATCAACAGTTTCAAGTTCTTTTGTCAAGTTCTCAAATGCTGGCTCATCTCGATAAAGTACTGTACTGTCACCTTATTGGTGCATCTCTGATCATTGTGCGGATCAATCATGACATGAGGTTGTCTTTCAAAAACAACCCAAAAAGACACAAATACCAAAACAAAAACAAATTTCGAAGAGGGTGATTCGTTGAGTGAAGATCTTGGAGTGGTTCCGAAGCTACATAATACTAGTGGCAGTATCTATGATCACAATAGTACAATTTCAAGCTTTGCTCCTACTTCTAGGGGTACCATTATCTACACAGAAATTTCTGCGCAATTTTTCTTTGCGGTAAACACAGCAGCATCCGTGGTGGCAGGAAATGCCTCTACCCAGTTTGAGAAAACATCAGTGCACACCAATACATAACAATAATTCCTAAAGGGTGTTAACTGTACAAAGTCGATTTGTATTTCCTGAAAAGATCCGTCTGCAGGAGGGATATGGGATGGCTCTGTTGGTACTGCTTTACCAATATTCTTCCTCAAGCAAGCAAGACAGGTCATTTCTCTCTTACCTGCATGAGAATAGAATCCTGGCGCACACCAGTAGGCTCTCATCAGCCTGCACATACCCTCTTTGACTAGATGAGTCAGACCGTGTGCCACCTCAGCTAGACTTGGAAGGATGGGCTCTGGGGGCTACTGGCTTACTGTGTCCACCTGTCCACAGTCCTGAGGACTCCTGGCCATATCCTTTTGTCCTCCAGACTGCCTTTTCCTGTAGGGAACACACATTTTTGTATCTTAATTTAACTATCGTGTGTTTGCAATGTAGAGTACCATGAGCATAACAAAAAAAAAAGAAAAGAAAAAAAAAGAAAAAAGAAACATCTCTAGAGGAGAGAAAGAAGAAGAAAATGAAAAAGAAAATGTCAGGTTTGCCATTCATCAACAGGCATATCAGTGTCTATACAAAATTTCCCTTCACCAGTATTCCCATTCTCCACCCTTTGTGCATGACAAGGCACACTGCAGTAATACTGGTGTCATCGTGCTGTTGGGATATACTGGGTTTGGACAGAACTCTGAAGGACCTAGGCATTTGGAGTTTGAACTGTACTCGGGTCCATGTATAGTACCACCCTGTGTGAACGCAAAAGATGAAGAGGAAAACTGTAGAGAAACAGAATAGAGGTTGGTGACAGATGAGTTTGTAGAGGTGAAGATTTTATAAAAATTTGACAACTGGATTGGGCACTACGGGGAAGAGATTCTCTACTTGGTCTACTCCCCTTAAAAAAATGTCTGTGTTTGTCGTATCGCTATTGGGACTATCCCAGCCATCAATCCAGTGTCCTGTCCATCCTAAGTTCATAGGGAACCCGGTATCTGTGAGATAATTTCCTCTACCTGCGATGGACATGCATCTAGAACAGTAGAATGCGACATTAGTCTTCGTGGGTGTCTAACATACTTTGTACTTCCTGAGCGGGAGCATAGTATATGTATATCATATCTAACAAAATTAAGTTAATCAGGGGCAATTTCTGCTAGGAAAAAGAAGCAAAAGTTTAGAGGCCCCATCTTAACCCCAGCAAGTTTTGTCAAAGGGTAATGTTGCATTTATTTTGTTCTTCCCATTAGCCGAATCTGTGTTTTCTATATGGCTTATGATTCCTTACTATATGTCCCCTGGTCCCGTCTATGTGTTTAATAATGTGGCTTGTGTTTTCTGTCTAGGGGGTCTATATTGACTATATGTCCTACTACTCCTACAATCTCTGGCAAAATGCCCTTCCTTCCTACAAGTGTAACATATTATTGACCATTAGGGATGTGGGGTTTGGACTGATGGTTCTTTCCTGTATGTGCCAGTATACTTACCGTCCTCAACCTCTCCACCTGTTGTTCTCTGCGCCTAGCACTATTCTTGTGATGTTCAACATCACACTATCTAAGATTAGCTACTGTGACCCCTTTCAAATTTTGCAAAGATGTCTGCACCATGACACTCAATGCCTTATTGAGCCCATCCATTTGCACAGAGACAGCCACCTCCCATTTGCCGAATTAGTGTTTACCAGTGGTCTTATCCAGATGGAGAGTTTTCTATTACTGCAAGAGACAAAAACAAAAACAAAAAGTTTAACAAGCTTCTAGGTCATAAAAAGTATTAATTCAATCCTTATCATCCCGTACTAAGGGTCTGAACATGGTCCAACAAACATTTCTGAGCTCATCTTTACTAGGGGCATTACTAGGAATGAATACTTCTTATATGGTAACTGAAAGAAATACCCGGGGGTTACCTTGTCTCTGTCCGCTTTCCTACTGGCAAATACTAATGTGCGGACAGGTTTTTTTCTCCATTTCTGATGTTACTTTCTTTTTTTTGTTTTATCTTTTTTTTTGTTTTACTATATATCTACACGAATGATACCATACTTACCTGTTCCACTGGTCTCAGCCACTTCCCCCACAGGCTACTACTCTTCTTTTACCGGTTGGATATTCCTCTGGGTACATGACAAATGGGTGAAAACAATCAGGTCACTTTCTCCTCCTAATTAACTTCAACATTCATTAGTACATATTAAGTACATATTCATTAGTCATATTTTTCATATTTTTATTATTTTCTATAGTTTGTATGCTGGCCGTAACTACTTCCACATCTACATATGGCGGTGTACTTGCATTCTCTTTTTTTCTTCCTACTTGTTTATTGTTGCTACAAGTTCAAACAGTTCTTATATTTCCATTCTTGTCTTATATGACTTTGGTTAGACATACCACCTGCAATACCTTAGGATCAAACTCACCAACCCCTCTTGTTGCCACAGGTTTAAACACTTTGTATGTCTGACCCTTTGTTTTCTGGATTTTATCAGACATATTCTTATCCTTAGGTTCTGCAATACCTCTGGTTCAAAGCTGCCCAGCTTAGGGAATGGTACCCTATCTTTGTCAGTCATACGTAACCATTCATTGCAAAAAGCCTCCGTGTGTGAACCATACTTTTCACACATAATAAACCTTGCTGACCCTCTCGGTCGCAATTCTGACCTTCTCGGTCCCGAGTCTGACCTTCTCGGTCCAAACTCTTCTTCAGCCTGAACCCTAGCTACCAAACGCCCACTGCTTGTGCAATTGGATCTCATCGCTGACTTTTAGCCAATAAACGCAATCCCCAATGCACACCGCAAATAGACGGTGAAAGACACCTAGCGCTTTCACTCGCTCCTTCTCCACTGAGTACCACGACTCACTCCAATAGTGAACACTGCGTACCCAGTGACGCCCTATTGGTTTCTATTTACTGGAAGTGTTAGGAGTGACTTACTTTTTCCAGTAAATATCTGCCGCTGGAGATTTTCCTGAGAGAGACCAGCGAAAACTCCCTATACACTTTTTTAAACACAAATCACGCTTGCGTATGCTCTATACAGCGCTAATGATACCGCGATTCTACGCAAAAAAATAATAAAAAGGGTATCAAGTTGCGCTATCTATCGCACCCACAAACGCTCGGTCCAATCGCACAGCGTATAGGTACTTGTTAACTATCTGCCGTACAACCACGGGTCAATGTACAAACTGTGACCCTCAGCTCGGAGCGTAACAAAAAAACTTTTTACTTCAATACTACACAATGCACAATTCCCTATTACGCTCCTCTGCAAATCTCCTCACGATTTGCGTATTAAACCTTATACTAACGTGAGTCAGCTGCCTCACACCACCAAGCCTCCACTTACTTGATGTACCACACTACGGGATCCCGAATTACCTGGGTTCAATTTCCACTCACTCCTACGTTCGCTCACTCAAATACACTTTGTTTTTGTATTTCTGTACAGAAAATTTAAATTCATTCAGATAGGCAGCTTTACCCCAGAGGCAATACAGTTTAAACAAAAGTTTTATACTAATCTGCTTTAGAAACCGGGTAGTTTTGTGCTATTGTATTAAATGTCTACTATCCCACCTTTGAACTAAACAACACTATTGTGTAATTTGTACTTAGCGCCCGCATTCTTACGCACTTTGAGTACACACGCGACTGTGCGTGTCTCTTACGCTGTGTGCGCAGTCCTTTACTTTGTCCGAGACACATGTACAAAACCCTGCATCCGCAATAAAACAAATCACACAGCTCTATAAATGTGAACAATACTAATTACTATTGTCCACTAGACACAACTTGTTCTGTATAAACTTTTATGCAGACCTGCGTTTGTGTCTTTACACTTACCTCCTTAAAATACTGTTATTTCAAATTTACCTATATAGCAACAAATGTATCCGATTTCACACAGATCTATAATGACTCTAGCAATAATCAATAATTATTATTCTTTTTTTCAAAAATGTTTTTATTGGAGTTTTAACATTTTAATTACAACAACAATAGACATTACAATTGTAATATCAAGTAGGTATATGCCAGTACAGAATATCAAGAAACAGAATTTTGTTACTAAGAATATAGAAGTCGCAAAAACATTTTCAGTAAGTAGTATGATAATTACCAATGTATAATCGAAAGATAATGACCAGTCTCCCAAAGGGAGAAACCAAAGAAACTTACAATGTCTCTGAACAACATGAGTATCATTTGTTTTTTCTTTTAAAAATCATAACTTAAGATCTACTTATACCAGAACAATTACAGAAGAGGTTGATAAATCAACATAGAAAGTGAAATATACCATCGTGCTTTGTTACAAATATCATCCAGACCAGTATGTATATTCTTGCTTAATGTGTCATAATGATAAAACAAGCACAGTAGAAATTACGAATAATCAGTTACATAACATGTTATGCAATAAGATATAAAAGGCACCATATACCATATAATTGAGGTAACCAGGTTAGACACAGTTACATATGTAAACTTAATAGAGTAAGGTTTGTAATGGATAGATCTGAGCCAAAAGGCAATATTTGTGCCTAGAAACAGTAGTCATAAGTGTCAATCATCGATGAGAGAAGTGGTATGAGGAAAATCGCAGAGATTCCATGGGAAAAAAACAAGTCAGCCAAATATGGCTATGTAGACAAGTCACTTTAGACATCAACCCTCTCCCCGTTTAGGAATGATAAAGGGACAATTTGGAAAAACAGGAAGGCTAGTTTTAACTAGTCTCAGTAAATTTCCCAAATACCCAAGTTGGCCCCTGAAATGCTCCAATCGCCTTAGCCAAGCCAATATTTGTAACTGAAAAATAAAGATTTGCAAACACAGGCACATGACCCAAAAAGGATGATTTGGTTAAAGTAAACTCCCCAGACCTCACACGTACATCAAATGGAGTAACTTTAGGACAAAGCTCAGGGGTAATCCATTTGGCCAAAGCAGTGGGTATAGAAGTAACCTCCTGAAAAGTTTTGTGAGTATCATTCAACATTGGAAATGGTACACTATCACTATCATTAGGAGAATGTTGGGAACTAGAAACAGGTGAGACATTAAGATGCGACAGTACAGCTTTTAAAGATGTCAAGATATCATCTAGTTTCCTGTTCAATAGAGACATTGCAGCTATCAGTTGCAACATGTCCCCAGATGTCGTAAAAGTAGAGTGAGCAAGAAGTGTAAGTTAAGATATAATGGAAAGGTATAGTAAGAGAGAGGAGAGATATTCAGGAAGAGGTAGAAATGAACACCAGATAGGGTGGAAGGGGTGAATGGTACCAGATTAGCTAACACAAGGCTAGCAAGAGAAGAGTCCTTTCCCCTCTTAAGAAGTTGTCTCCAGGCAAGGATATAAAGTTCGGAAGACTGTCTCCTTCCTGAAGAGGTATTACCACACGGAGACTGGGTCTAAATCAGGCAGAGCAGAATTGTCAGTTGCAGGCAATAGAATTCCCAAACCTGAGCATTGCGCTGAGATCCGGGTGCCGTACAGTAAATGTAGCAGGCAAAGGCACGTCTCAGCACCACAACTGCCTCAGTTCAGGATGTTATAATCAATAATTTAAATGATATGATTCAGATTGGATAGCTATCTTGCAGAACATACACTGGACAGGAAAAAAAACTTATCTCACTATTTACTCTCACTAGGCCCAACTGAAACTATTTGTAATTGACTATGGCATGGGTTAAATAAATGCATTGGTAAATCATAAATTGTGCTTGATGTGACCAAGGAAACTGATTATTCTGAGCAGACTGAAAATCAGCTATTTAGAAAATGACATTCCTAAAATGGCCACTGCTCCTCCCCCTTCCACATCCATGAGGTTTACACAAAATGCTGGACAGGTCATGCGGTTAGTCCAAAATGGATGACAGACAATGCGGCTTCCTTTGTCACAAAGAAATCACACATTATACAAGCACCTGAAGTTATTTTAGGCCTGAGTTAAAAAAAAAACAAAACTATATCAAGGCTATGCAGCAACTTTTAAATGTACTTTTAAACCTGCTTAACAGATAAACAATCCAATCTGAATCAAACACAATATGACTTATTTGAACTTTGTTTTGCAACAATAGAAATACATTTTAGCATCTTAAATATTATGAGAAACGCATTGTCCCTTGAAATTTCATATCATTGGCTTACTGATATCACAACAATACACGTGGATGTTATTTTCATCAGCGTCGCGATGCGTCCATCTGAGCCGGTCGATTACAGCCGCGTTTGTAATGTACAGTGCATCATTAAGACCCTGATATCCCGTAAGAGCCCTCATCTGTGAATGCCAAATTGCTTTCTCACAAATATTTAAAATGCCCACTCTAATATATACTGCAGATGCCAGGCGCATATTATTAGCATATACAATAAAAGTGCACTGTACATCGCAAAACACTGCATCCCATAAGAGAAAACCATACACCCACACATTATCTGAGTTCCAAAGCTCATTGATGTATATATTTGTTATTAAAAGGATATGGAATCAATATATTACAATGTACAGTATACCTATAGTTACAACTCATACAGTAAGCAGTTAATACATACAGTTACATACAGTTATATACAGTTACAGTTACATACAGTTACAGGCCAGCAATACAATACCATTCCCTCAATGCTTATGTCTCTCTCTCTCTCTGTAAAATCATGCTGGGACTCCATCTTACTCTGAGACCAAAACAGGAACTAAACTCCTGTGTGATCAGCAATGTGTTATCTAGTTTGGGGGAGGGAACTTACTCATTCA
Source organism: Pseudophryne corroboree (assembly GCF_028390025.1). Lineage (NCBI taxonomy): Eukaryota > Metazoa > Chordata > Amphibia > Anura > Myobatrachidae > Pseudophryne > Pseudophryne corroboree. The sequence goes on along the minus strand of NW_026967597.1, from coordinate 68,698 downwards.
TGATGAGTCACTAGTCTCTTTGTGTATGCTAAACAGGTTCAGCCTTGGGGACGTCCAAAGGGGCTGGCCTGAGCTTCCTGTCCACTACCTGTTTGGAATATCTATTGTTCTAACAAAAGTGATTTTAGCTTACATACATTTAATTATAATTATTTGTTGCAATGTCCTACAACTTTATAACAAGTCTCAAATGAATCTACACATTAATCTGGTTGCTTAAATACCAAATATGACAGGTGTATCTGGTTTCGTTCAAATAATACACATTCATGACATTACTTCATTATATAATTTTAAATCATCATGATGTCCGGCGCTTGATATTATTATAGTTATGTACTGTATGAAATAAGTGTCGAATCCATCTCTGTGGCATGTCCGTGTAAATGCGTGTGTTACCATATATTGCTGTGCTCGCTGCGCGTATTTGCAAGTATAGCGACTCATAATGTGTGTAGTTTGTATGTTCTTTTTATGTAATATTTTTGACTTCGACAAGTGCAACTAAACTTATCATCCACTCACCGGTCATCTCACGACTCGACTACTGCAATGTTCTCCTCACTGGCCTTACTTGCTCCCATCTCGCTCCAATCTGTCCTGAACTCTGCAGCTATTCTTATCTTCCTCTCCCGCCGCACCACATCTGCCACTCCCCTTCAACAAAATCTACACTGGCTCCCATTCCCCTACAGAATCCTCTTCACACTCCTCACCCTCACATACAAGGCCATCTCTAATTCCACTGCTCCCTACATCTCCAACCTCCTCTCCCTTCATACTCCCTCCCGCCCCCTACAGTCTACCGATGACCGTCGCCTCTCCTCTGCCTTGGTCACTGCTTCCCATGCACGAGTTCAAGACTATGCCCGTGCTGCACCCCTTCAGTGGAACGCACTCCCCCACTCCATTAGACTCTCTCCGACCTTGCAAAGCTTCAAACGGGCACTAAAAACCCACCTATTCATCAAAGCGTACCCTTCCGATGCAGAACCGAGTCCTGAGGCTGCTCCTCCATCCCCCTGCCTCTTGCCGTGAACATCTCAGCTTTGCTTGCATACTGCCATCAGGCTTCCTCCTGCTTGTTTGTACCTCATGTCATCTGTCTGTCGCCCCTCCCCTCTAGATTGTTAGCTCTTCAGAGCAGGGCCCTCTTTCCTCTTGTTGTCTAAGCCCTCTTCTCAACACATTTCACTCAGCAACCATCTTTACCTGCTTTTTCTCCTACTGGTAAGGGCTCATCTCTCTCTATAGCCGCCAGCCCCTAGTAGTACAATGATTATTCCCTCGCTACTTACATCTTAGCTGTATTATGTATGAGAATTGTGTTGCTCTGTGTTACCTGTTCTCTATTTCTGTTATTTATTTACTGTAATGCTAAGTTTTGTCTCCCTGTAATGTCCTTTGTACAGCGCTGCGAAACACTTGTGGCGCCCTATAAATAAAATGTAATAATAATAATAACAACAACAGGTAGAGTCACAGAGAGGCAGTATGAGGTACAGGTAGAGGCACAGAGAGGCAGTATGAGGTACAGGTAGAGTCACAGAGAGACAGTATGGGGTACAGGTAGAGGCAAAGAGAGGCAGTATGGGATACAGTTAGAGGAACAGAGAGGCAGTATGGGGAACAGGTAGAGGCATAGAGAGGCAGTATGGGATACAGGTAGAGGCACAGAGAGGCAGTATGGGGTACAGGTAGATGCACAGAGAGGCAGTATGGGGTAAGGGTAGAGGCACAGAAAGGCATTGTGTGGTACTGGTAGAGGCACAGAGAGGCAGTATGGGGTACAAGTAGAGTCACAGAGAGGCAATGTGGGGTACAGGTAGAGGCACAGAGAAGCAGTATGGGGTACAGGAAGAGGCACAGAGATGCAGTATGGAGTACAGGTAGAGTCACAGAGAGACAGTATGGGGTACAAGTAGAGTCACAGAGAGGCAATGTGGGGTACAGGTAGAGGCACAGAGAGGCAGTATGGGGTACAGGTAGATGCACAGAGAGGCAGTATGGGGTACAGGTAGAGGCACAGAAAGGCATTGTGTGGTACTGGTAGAGGCACAGAGAGGTAGTGTGGGGTACAGGTAAAGTAACAGAGAGGCAGTATGGGGTACAGGTAGAGACCCACAGAGGCAGTATGGGGTACAGGTAGAGTCACAGAGAGACAGTATGGGGTACTGGTAGAGGCACAGAAAGGCATTGTGTGGTACTGGTAGAGGCACAGAGAGGCAGTGTGGGGTACAGGTAGAGACCCACAGAGGCAGTATGGGGTACAGGTAAAGTAACAGAGAGGCAGTATGGGGTACAGGTAGAGGCACAGAGAGGCAGTATGGGGTACAGGTAGAGGCACAGAGAGGCAGTATGGGGTACAGGTAGAGGCACAGAGAGGCAGTATGGGGTACAGGTAGAGGAACAGAGAGGCAGTATGGGGTACAGGTAGAGGCACAGAGAGGCAGTATGGGGAACAGGTAGAGGCACAGAGAGGCAGTATGGGGTACAGGTAGAGGCACAGAGAGGCAGTATGGGGTACAGGTAGAGGCACAGATAGCCAGTATGGGGTATAGGTAGAGGCACAGAGATGCAGTATGGAGTACAGGTAGAGGAACAGAGAGGCAGTATGGGGAACAGGTAGAGGCACAGAGAGGCAATGTGGGGTACTGGTAGAGGCACAGAAAGGCATTGTGTGGTACAGGTAAAGTAACAGAGAGGCAGTATGGGGTACAGGTAGAGTCACAGAGAGGCAGTATGGGGTACAGGTAAAGTAACAGAGAGGCAGTATGGGGTACAGGTAGAGGCACAGAGAGGCAGTATGGGGTACAGGTAGAGTCACAGAGAGGCAGTATGGGGTACAGGTAGAGGCACAGAGATGCAGTATGGAGTACAGGTAGAGTCACAGAGAGACAGTATGGGGTACAAGTAGAGTCACAGAGAGGCAGTATGGGGTACAGGAAGAGGCACAGAAAGGAAGTATGGGGTAAAGGTAGGGGCACAGAGAGGCAGTATGGGGTACAGGTAGATGCACAGAGAGGCAGTATGGGGTACAGAAAGAGACACACAGAGGCAGTATGGGGTGCAGTTAGAGGCACATAGAGGCAGTGTGGGGTACAGGCGGAGGCACAGGGTGACAATGTGGGGTAAAGGCAGAGGCACAGAGAGACAGTTTGGGGTACAGGTAGAGGAACAGAGAGGCAGTAAGGGGCACAGTGAAATGCACAGAGAGGCAGTATGGGGTACAGGTAGAGGCACAGAGAGGCAGTATGGGGTACAGGTAGAGGCATAGAGAGGCAGTATGGGGAAAAGGTAGAGGCAAAGAGAGGCAGTATGGGGTACAGGTAGAGGAACAGAGAGGCAGTATGGGGTACAGGTAGAGACACAGAGAAACAGTATGGGGTACAGGTAGAGGCACAGAGAGGCAGTATGAGGTACAGATAGAGGCACAGAGAGGCAGTATGGAGTACAGGTAGAGGCACAGAGAGGCAGTATGAGGTACAGATAGAGGCACAGAGAGGCAGTATGGAGTACAGGTAGAGGCACAGAGAGGCAGTATGAGGTACAGATAGAGGCACAGAGAGGCAGTATGGAGTACAGGTAGAGGCACAGAGAGGCAGTATGAGGTACAGATAGAGGCACAGAGAGGCAGTATGGGGTACATATAGATATGTTTTGTATTTTATGTGTGGTGGGGATATACGTGGGTAGTGGAGAATATGTGTGGTGGTGATATATACGTGGGTAGTGGAGAATATGTGTGGTGGGGATATACGTGGGTAGTGGAGAATATGTGTGGTGGGGATATACGTGGGTAGTGGAGAATATGTGTGGTGGGGATATACGTGGGTAGTGGAGAATATGTGTGGTGGGGATATACGTGGGTAGTGGAGAATATGTGTGGTGGGGATATACGTGGGTAGTGGAGAATATGTGTGGTGGGGATATACGTGGGTAGTGGAGAATATGTGTGGTGGGGATATACGTGGGTAGTGGAGAATATGTGTGGTGGGGATATACGTGGGTAGTGGAGAATATGTGTGGTGGGGATATACGTGGGTAGTGGAGAATATGTGTGGTGGGGATATACGTGGGTAGTGGAGAATATGTGTGGTGGGGATATACGTGGGTAGTGGAGAATATGTGTGGTGGGGATATACGTGGGTAGTGGATAATATATGTGGTGGGGATATACGTGGGTAGTGGAGAATATTTGTGGTGGGGATATACGTGGGTAGTGGAGAACATGTGTGGTGGTATACGTGGGAAGTGGAGAATATCGGTGGTGGTGATATACGTAGGTAGTGGAGAATATGGGTGGTGGGGATATACGTGGGTAGTGGAGAATATGTGTGGTGGGGATATACGTGGGTAGTGGAGAATATGTGTGGTGGGGATATACGTGGGTAGTGGAGAATATGTGTGGTGGGGATATACGTGGGTAGTGGAGAATATGTGTGGTGGGGATATACGTGGGTAGTGGAGAATATGTGTGGTGGGGATATACGTGGGTAGTGGAGAATATGTGTGGTGGGGATATACGTGGGTAGTGGAGAATATGTGTGGTGGGGATATACGTGGGTAGTGGAGAATATGTGTGGTGGGGATATACGTGGGTAGTGGAGAATATTTGTGGTGGGGATATACGTGGGTAGTGGAGAATATGTGTGGTGGTATACGTGGGAAGTGGAGAATATCGGTGGTGGTGATATACATGGGTAGTGGAGAATATGGGTGGTGGGGATATACGTGGGTAGTGGAGAATATGTGTGGTGGGGATATACGTGGGTAGTGGAGAATATGTGTGGTGGGGATATACGTGGGTAGTGGAGAATATGTGTGGTGGGGATATACGTGGGTAGTGGAGAATATGTGTGGTGGGGATATACGTGGGTAGTGGAGGATATGTGTGGTTGGGATATACGTGGGTAGTGGAGAATATGTGTGGTGGGGATATACGTGGGTAGTGGAGAATATGTGTGGTGGGGATATACGTGGGTAGTGGAGAATATGGGTGGTGGGGATATACGTGGGTAGTGGAGAATATGTGTGGTGGGGATATACGTGGGTAGTGGAGAATATGTGTGGTGGGGATATACGTGGGTAGTGGAGAATATGTGTGGTGGGGATATACGTGGGTAGTGGAGAATATGTGTGGTGGGGATATACGTGGGTAGTGGAGAATATGGGTGGTGGGGATATACGTGGGTAGTGGACAATATGTGTGGTGGGGATATACGTGGGTAGTGGAGAATATGTGTGGTGGGGATATACGTGGGTAGTGGAGAATATGTGTGGTGGGGATATACGTGGGTAGTGGAGAATATGGGTGGTGGGGATATACGTGGGTAGTGGAGAATTTGTGTGGTGGGGATATATACGTGGGTAGTGGAGAATATGGGTGGTGGGGATATATACGTGGGTAGTGGAGAATATGCGTGGTGGGGATATACGTGGGTAGTGGAGAATATGTGTGGTGGGGATATACGTGGGTAGTGGAGAATATGTGTGGTGGGGATATACGTGGGTAGTGGAGAATATGTGTGGTGGGGATATACGTGGGTAGTGGAGAATATGTGTAGTGGGGATATACGTGGGTAGTGGAGAATATGTGTGGTGGGGATATACGTGGGTAGTGGAGAATATGTGTAGTGGGGATATACGTGGGTAGTGGAGAATATGTGTGGTGGGGATATACGTGGGTAGTGGAGAATATGTGTGGTGGGGATATACGTGGGTAGTGGAGAATATGTGTAGTGGGGATATACGTGGGTAGTGGAGAATATGGGTGGTGGGGATATACGTGGGTAGTGGAGAATATGGGTGGTGGGGATATACGTGGGTAGTGGAGAATATGTGTGGTGGGGATATACGTGGGTAGTGGAGAATATGTGTGGTGGGGATATACGTGGGTAGTGGAGAATATGTGTGGTGGGGATATACGTGGGTAGTGGAGAATATGTGTGGTGGGGATATACGTGGGTAGTGGAGAATATGTGTGGTGGGGATATACGTGGGTAGTGGAGAATATGTGTAGTGGGGATATACGTGGGTAGTGGAGAATATGTGTGGTGGGGATATACGTGGGTAGTGGAGAATATGTGTGGTGGGGATATACGTGGGTAGTGGAGAATATGTGTGGTGGGGATATACGTGGGTAGTGGAGAATATGTGTGGTGGGGATATACGTGGGTAGTGGAGAATATGTGTGGTGGGGATATACGTGGGTAGTGGAGAATATGTGTGGTGGGGATATACGTGGGTAGTGGAGAATATGTGTGGTGGGGATATACGTGGGTAGTGGAGAATATTTGTGGTGGGGATATACGTGGGTAGTGGAGAACATGTGTGGTGGTATACGTGGGAAGTGGAGAATATCGGTGGTGGTGATATACGTAGGTAGTGGAGAATATGGGTGGTGGGGATATACGTGGGTAGTGGAGAATATGTGTGGTGGGGATATACGTGGGTAGTGGAGAATATGTGTGGTGGGGATATACGTGGGTAGTGGAGAATATGTGTGGTGGGGATATACGTGGGTAGTGGAGAATATGTGTGGTGGGGATATACGTGGGTAGTGGAGAATATGTGTGGTGGGGATATACGTGGGTAGTGGAGAATATGTGTGGTGGGGATATACGTGGGTAGTGGAGAATATGTGTGGTGGGGATATACGTGGGTAGTGGAGAATATGTGTGGTGGGGATATACGTGGGTAGTGGAGAATATTTGTGGTGGGGATATACGTGGGTAGTGGAGAATATGTGTGGTGGTATACGTGGGAAGTGGAGAATATCGGTGGTGGTGATATACATGGGTAGTGGAGAATATGGGTGGTGGGGATATACGTGGGTAGTGGAGAATATGTGTGGTGGGGATATACGTGGGTAGTGGAGAATATGTGTGGTGGGGATATACGTGGGTAGTGGAGAATATGTGTGGTGGGGATATACGTGGGTAGTGGAGAATATGTGTGGTGGGGATATACGTGGGTAGTGGAGGATATGTGTGGTTGGGATATACGTGGGTAGTGGAGAATATGTGTGGTGGGGATATACGTGGGTAGTGGAGAATATGTGTGGTGGGGATATACGTGGGTAGTGGAGAATATGGGTGGTGGGGATATACGTGGGTAGTGGAGAATATGTGTGGTGGGGATATACGTGGGTAGTGGAGAATATGTGTGGTGGGGATATACGTGGGTAGTGGAGAATATGTGTGGTGGGGATATACGTGGGTAGTGGAGAATATGTGTGGTGGGGATATACGTGGGTAGTGGAGAATATGGGTGGTGGGGATATACGTGGGTAGTGGACAATATGTGTGGTGGGGATATACGTGGGTAGTGGAGAATATGTGTGGTGGGGATATACGTGGGTAGTGGAGAATATGTGTGGTGGGGATATACGTGGGTAGTGGAGAATATGGGTGGTGGGGATATACGTGGGTAGTGGAGAATTTGTGTGGTGGGGATATATACGTGGGTAGTGGAGAATATGGGTGGTGGGGATATATACGTGGGTAGTGGAGAATATGCGTGGTGGGGATATACGTGGGTAGTGGAGAATATGTGTGGTGGGGATATACGTGGGTAGTGGAGAATATGTGTGGTGGGGATATACGTGGGTAGTGGAGAATATGTGTGGTGGGGATATACGTGGGTAGTGGAGAATATGTGTAGTGGGGATATACGTGGGTAGTGGAGAATATGTGTGGTGGGGATATACGTGGGTAGTGGAGAATATGTGTAGTGGGGATATACGTGGGTAGTGGAGAATATGTGTGGTGGGGATATACGTGGGTAGTGGAGAATATGTGTGGTGGGGATATACGTGGGTAGTGGAGAATATGTGTAGTGGGGATATACGTGGGTAGTGGAGAATATGGGTGGTGGGGATATACGTGGGTAGTGGAGAATATGGGTGGTGGGGATATACGTGGGTAGTGGAGAATATGTGTGGTGGGGATATACGTGGGTAGTGGAGAATATGTGTGGTGGGGATATACGTGGGTAGTGGAGAATATGTGTGGTGGGGATATACGTGGGTAGTGGAGAATATGTGTGGTGGGGATATACGTGGGTAGTGGAGAATATGTGTGGTGGGGATATACGTGGGTAGTGGAGAATATGTGTAGTGGGGATATACGTGGGTAGTGGAGAATATGGGTGGTGGGGATATACGTGGGTAGTGGAGAATATGTGTGGTGGGGATATACGTGGGTAGTGGAGAATATGTGTGGTGGGGATATACGTGGGTAGTGGAGAATATGTGTGGTGGGGATATACGTGGGTAGTGGAGAATATGTGTGGTGGGGATATACGTGGGTAGTGGAGAATTTGTGTGGTGGGGATATACGTGGGTAGTGGAGAATATGTGTGGTGGGGATATACGTGGGTAGTGGAGAATATGTGTGGTGGGGATATACGTGGGTAGTGGAGAATATGTGTGGTGGGGATATACGTGGGTAGTGGAGAATATGGGTGGTGGGGATATACGTGGGTAGTGGAGAATATGTGTGGTGGGTATATACGTGGGTAGTGGAGAATATGTGTGGTGGGGATATACGTGGGTAGTGGAGAATATGTGTGGTGGGGATATACGTGGGCAGTGGAGAATATGGGTGGTGCGAGTACTTTATGTTTCCCCTAGATACACACTTGCCCTATGCTGCTATGGCATTACCTCCGGATGTTTTAGCCTCCTTCTGGTTACTGGATAAACAGGGGCACCTTGTACTGGATTTCCCCCCAATGTTTCTGTAGTAGAGGTCTAGGGCTGTTATATTTTTTAGGAGGGGGGACCTAACCCCCTTTTTTTACATTAACCCTTTCTTACCTACTCAGTAAGCCTGCTGTGAGAATGGTGCTGAGAGTTACACAACGCCTTCCGCTGGCAGGATTCCCTGTTGTGCAGTGTGAGAAGACACGATTGTGAATTAATATAATTAGTGCGTGTCCTGCTCTCTGTTCCTCCTTCCTTGTGTGGCTCCTATAAAGCACCTGGGATGTCTCCTGGGTGTCATACATCTCCAGCACTCAGACATGTCTGCAGTAACCGGCTCCTTCCTGCTGCTCCTCCTCTGCTATTTGGGCTCCGTCCCAGCAGCAGAACCAGCGCCTCTAGGTAAGTGACACAACTGCCTGAGTTACACAATAGCGACATGACATCTATACACTGTGACTGACACAACAATAGGTGACTGACACCTGCAGTTATAATATTCTGTATAATGTATCTATATGTGTGCTTTACCAGGGCAGGAGAACGCTATATACTGTAGGTATTTCTAGGTGTGTCATCCCGAATGTCCCTGTCACAAACTCTACATCAGCAGAACATCCAGACCTTCAAAAGTCAGATTATTGGAACATGTAGAAATCTCCTGTCTCCATAGCGCAGCATTTCCAGACATTCCAGGACAGTGACCCTAATGTCCTCAGGGCGTATGGGAGGTCACATGTTCCATTAGGGTTACGTGGGGTGACACCATATTATACACCACACAGTAATGTCCCTGTCACCATATTATACACCACACAGTAACGTCCCTGTCACCATATTATACACCACACAGTAATGTCCCTGTCACCATATTATACACCACACAGTAATGTCACTGTCACCTTATTATACACCACACAGTAATGTCCCTGTCACCATATTATACATCACACAGTAATGTCCTGTCACCATATTATACACCACACAGTAATGTCCCTGTCACCATATTATACACCACACAGTAATGTCCTGTCACCATATTATACACCACACAGTAATGTCCCTGTCACCATATTATACACCACACAGTAATGTCCCTGTCACCATATTATACACCACACAGTAATGTCCTGTCACCATATTATACACCACACAGTAACGTCCTGTCACCATATTATACACCACACAGTAACGTCCCTGTCACCATATTATACACCACACAGTAACGTCCTGTCACCATATTATACACCACACAGTAATGTCCCTGTCACCATATTATACACCACACAGTAATGTCCCTGTCACCATATTATACACCACACAGTAACGTCCTGTCACCATATTATACACCACACAGTAATGTCCCTGTCACCATATTATACACCACACAGTAATGTCCCTGTCACCATATTATACACCACACAGTAATGTCCCCTGTCACCATATTATACACCACACAGTAACGTCCTGTCACCATATTATACACCACACAGTAATGTCACTGTCACCATATTATACCCCACACAGTAATGTCCTGTCACCATATTATACACCACACAGTAATGTCACTGTCACCATATTATACACCACACAGTAATGTCCCTGTCACCATATTATACCCCACACAGTAATGTCCTGTCACCATATTATACCCCACACAGTAACGTCCCTGTCACCATATTATACACCACACAGTAATGTCACTGTCGCCATATTATACACCACACAGTAATGTCCCTGTCACCATATTATACACCACACAGTAATGTCACTGTCACCATATTATACACCACACAGTAATGTCCCTGTCACCATATTATACACCACACAGTAATGTCCCTGTCACCATATTATACACCACACAGTAATGTCCCTGTCACCATATTATACACCACACAGTAACGTCCCTGTCACCATATTATACACCACACAGTAATGTCCTGTCACCATATTATACACCACACAGTAATGTCCCTGTCACCATATTATACACCACACAGTAATGTCCTGTCACCATATTATACACCACACAGTAATGTCCCTGTCACCATATTATACACCACACAGTAACGTCCCTGTCACCATATTATACACCACACAGTAACGTCCCTGTCACCTTATTATACACCACACAGTAATGTCCCTGTCACCATATTATACACCACACAGTAACGTCCCTGTCACCATATTATACACCACACAGTAACGTCCTGTCACCATATTATACACCACACAGTAATGTCCCTGTCACCATATTATACACCACACAGTAACGTCCCTGTCACCATATTATACACCACACAGTAATGTCCCTGTCACCATATTATACACCACACAGTAATGTCCCTGTCACCATATTATACACCACACATATTATACACCACACAGTAATGTCCCTGTCACCATATTATACACCACACAGTAACGTCCCTGTCACCATATTATACACCACACAGTAATGTCCCTGTCACCATATTATACACCACACAGTAATGTCCCTGTCACCATGTTATACACCACACAGTAATGTCCCTGTCACCATATTATACACCACACAGTAACGTCCCTGTCACCATATTATACCCCACACAGTAATGTCCTGTCACCATATTATACACCACACAGTAACGTCCCTGTCACCATATTATACCCCACACAGTAATGTCCCTGTCACCATATTATACACCACACAGTAATGTCCCTGTCACCATATTATACACCACACAGTAACGTCCCTGTCACCATATTATACCCCACACAGTAATGTCCTGTCACCATATTATACACCACACAGTAACGTCCCTGTCACCATATTATACCCCACACAGTAATGTCCCTGTCACCATATTATACACCACACAGTAATGTCCCTGTCACCATATTATACACCACACAGTAATGTCCCTGTCACCATATTATACACCACACAGTAACGTCCCTGTCACCATATTATATACCACACAGTAATGTCCTGTCACCATATTATACACCACACAGTAATGTCCCTGTCACCATATTATACACCACACAGTAATGTCCCTGTCACCATATTATACACCACACAGTAACGTCCCTGTCACCATATTATACACCACACAGTAATGTCCTGTCACCATATTATACACCACACAGTAACGTCCCTGTCACCATATTATACACCACACAGTAATGTCCTGTCACCATATTATACCCCACACAGTAATGTCCCTGTCACCATATTATACACCACACAGTAATGTCCCTGTCACCATATTATACCCCACACAGTAATGTCCCTGTCACCATATTATACACCACACAGTAATGTCCTGTCACCATATTATACCCCACACAGTAATGTCCCTGTCACCATATTATACACCACACAGTAATGTCCCTGTCACCATATTATACACCACACAGTAATGTCCCTGTCACCATATTATACACCACACAGTAATGTCCCTGTCACCATATTATACACCACACAGTAATGTCCCTGTCACCATATTATACACCACACAGTAATGTCCCTGTCACCATATTATACCTCACACAGTAATGTCCCTGTCACCATATTATACACCACACAGTAACGCCTCTGTAATTATATTATACACCACACAGTAATGTCCCTGTCACCATATTATACACCACACAGTAATGTCCTGTCACCATATTATACACCACACATTAATGTCCCTGTCACCATATTATACACCACACAGTAATGTCCTGTCACCATATTATACACCACACAGTAATGTCCCTGTCACCATATTATACACCACACAGTAATGTCCCTGTCACCATATTATACACCACACAGTAATGTCCTGTCACCATATTATACACCACACAGTAATGTCCCTGTCACCATATTATACACCACACAGTAATGTCCCTGTCACCATATTATACACCACACAGTAATGTCCTGTCACCATATTATACACCACACAGTAATGTCCCCTGTCACCATATTATACACCACACAGTAATGTCCCTGTCACCATATTATACCCCACACAGTAATGTCCCTGTCACCATATTATACACCACACAGTAATGTCCCTGTCACCATATTATACACCACACAGTAATGTCCTGTCACCATATTATACACCACACAGTAATGTCCCTGTCACCATATTATACACCACACAGTAATGTCCCTGTCACCATATTATACCCCACACAGTAATGTCCTGTCACCATATTATACACCACACAGTAACGTCCCTGTCACCATATTATACACCACACAGTAATGTCCCTGTCACCATATTATACCCCACACAGTAACGTCCCTGTCACCATATTATACCCCACACAGTAATGTCCTGTCACCATATTATACACCACACACTAATGTACTGTCACCATATTATACCCCACACAGTAATGTCCTGTCACCATATTATACACCACACAGTAACGTCCCTGTCACCATATTATACACCACACAGTAATGTCCCTGTCACCATATTATACCCCACACAGTAACGTCCCTGTCACCATATTATACCCCACACAGTAACGTCCCTGTCACCATATTATACACCACACAGTAACGTCCCTGTCACCATATTATACACCACACAGTAACGTTCCTGTCACCATATTATACACCACACAGTAACGTCCCTGTCACCATATTATACCCCACACAGTAATGTCCCTGTCACCATATTATACACCACACAGTAACCTCCCTGTCACCATATTATACACCACACAGTAATGTCCCGTTCACCATATTATATACCACACAGTAATGTCCCTGTCACCATATTATACACCACACAGTAATGTCACTGTCACCATATTATACACCACACAGTAATGTCCCTGTCACCATATTATACACCACACAGTAATGTCCCTGTCACCATATTATACACCACACAGTAATGTCCCTGTCACCATATTATACACCACACAGTAATGTCCTGTCACCATATTATACACCACACAGTAATGTCCCTGTCACCATATTATACACCACACAGTAACGTCCCTGTCACCATATTATACACCACACAGTAATGTCCCTGTCACCATATTATACACCACACAGTAATGTCCCTGTCACCATATTATACACCACACAGTAATGTCCCTGTCACCATATTATACACCACACAGTAATGTCCTGTCACCATATTATACACCACACAGTAATGTCCCTGTCACCATATTATACACCACACAGTAACGTCCCTGTCACCATATTATACACCACACAGTAACGTCACTGTCACCATATTATACCCCACACAGTAACGCCCCTGTCACCATATTATACACCACACAGTAATGTCCCTGTCACCATATTATACACCACACAGTAATGTCCCTGTCACCATATTATACCCCACACAGTAATGTCCCTGTCACCATATTATACCCCACACAGTAATGTCCCTGTCACCATATTATACATCACACAGTAATGTCCTGTCACCATATTATACACCACACAGTAATGTCCCTGTCACCATATTATACACCACACAGTAATGTCCCTGTCACCATATTATACACCACACAGTAATGTCCCTGTCACCATATTATACCCCACACAGTAATGTCCCTGTCACCATATTATACCCCACACAGTAATGTCCCTGTCACCATATTATACACCACACAGTAATGTCCCTGTCACCATATTATACACCACACAGTAATGTCCCTGTCACCATATTATACCCCACACAGTAATGTCCCTGTCACCATATTATACACCACACAGTAATGTCCCTGTCACCATATTATACATCACACAGTAATGTCCCTGTCACCATATTATACACCACACAGTAATGTCACTGTCACCATATTATACCCTACACATTAATGTCCTGTCACCATATTATACACCACACAGTAATGTCCCTGACACCATATTATACACCACACAGTAATGTCCCTGTCACCATATTATACACCACACAGTAATGTCCCTGTCACCATATTATACACCACACAGTAACGTCCTGTCACCATATTATACACCACACAGTGATGTCCCTGTCACCATATTATACCCCACACAGTAATGTCCCTGTCACCATATTATACACCACACAGTAATGTCCTGTCACCATATTATACCCCACACAGTAATGTCCTGTCACCATATTATACACCACACACAGTAATGTCCTGTCACCATATTATACCCCACACAGTAACGTCCCTGTCACCATATTATACACCACACAGTAACGTCCCTGTCACCATATTATACACCACACAGTAATGTCCTGTCACCATATTATACACCACACAGTAACGTCCCTGTCACCATATTATACACCACACAGTAATGTCCTGTCACCATATTATACACCACACAGTAATGTCCCTGTCACCATATTATATACCACACAGTAATGCCCCTGTCACCATATTGTACACCACACAGTAATGTCCGTCACCATATTATACACCACACAGTAACGTCCCTGTTACTATATTATACACCACACATTAATGTCCTGTCACCATATTATACACCACACAGTAATGTCCCTGTCACCATATTATACACCACACAGTAACGTCCCTGTCACCATATTATACACCACACAGTAACGTCCCTGTCACCATATTATACACCACACAGTAATGTCCCTGTCACCATATTATACACCACACAGTAATGTCCCTGTCACCATATTATACACCACACAGTAATGTCCCTGTCACCATATTATACCCCACACAGTAATTTCCTGTCACCATATTATACACCACACAGTAATGTCCTGTCACCATATTATACACCACACAGTAATGTCCCTGTCACCATATTATACCCCACACAGTAATGTCCCTGTCACCATATTATACACCACACAGTAATGTCCTGTCACCATATTATACACCACACAGTAATGTCCCTGTCACCATATTATACACCACACAGTAATGTCCCTGTCACCATATTATACACCACACAGTAACGTCACTGTCACCATATTATACACCACACAGTAATGTCCCTGTCACCATATTATACCCTACACATTAATGTCCCTGTCACCATATTATACCCCACACAGTAATGTCCCTGTCACCATATTATACACCACACAGTAACGTCCCTGTCACCATATTATACACCACACAGTAATGTCCCTGTCACCATATTATACACCACACAGTAACGTCTGAAGGGTTAAACATGCTATATGAATTGTTATGTGTTTGAATAGACACGTACGCACTCTCTACAAGATGCCTTTGTCTGTTCATATAATATAAGGCTTGTGTGTGTCTTATCTTCAAGGACAATTACATACCAGATGAAACCTGTTACAGACTTTGTTAAATGTTTTGAGAAACTTGTAGAAAACCCATATATGAACATCCGCCTTTTTTACTTCTGCCTGGTAACTACCAACGAGCCAATGGGAGTGCAACGACATGTCAGTTACACCCAAATGCATTGTCTTATATACCTTTGTTAACCTCATAATAAACAGTGTGAATTTTTACTGCTTGTGTTGTGCATGTACCTTGTGGCTAAAAGTTCATACTCCAGACGTCTAAGAGGCCATCACATCGATGGTTAAAGAATATAAGGGCAAATCCTTTCAGCTGGGGGCTATGTCCGCGATTCAGTGATCGTCCCTGAATGGTAAGATAGAGAATTTATTGTCTGTCTTTGCCATACAGGATTGCGGTCATACACTGAAGCTGAATCCGTGTCAGTGTTCCGGGAACACGTGACAAGGTAATATTTAAGTCCGGGACTTAATATTACGAAGTTTTATGTAAAAGCATAAAACAGGTATCAGGGATACCATAGAATCTTTAATGTCTGGGACTTAAAGATACGTCTGAGAAAGGACCCGGGGTCCAAGCGCAATTCTCCAAAGACGTCAGTATCTGGGATACTTAAAAATAGACCTGGGGTCTATACGTAACGTAGAGAATACCTCGATTTGATCGTCTATATTCTTGTATGTTTGTAGTGAGATAAGTTCTTATATTTGGTCCAGACGGCTGGTAAGTTTTCGTCTGCCAGATATCTTTACTCAAACACTTTTCTTGCTTCCTGTCTAAAACGCTGTATTTTTCTGACATCTTGTACGAATGGTAAGTATCGTACCCGTCAAAAGATTTCATGTTCTCACTGTACAGATAATATTGTGATATTGTCAATGACTAATTAACTGGTTAAGCTGATGCATGTATAGTAAGTAGAGTGTTGTATATTTTAGATATTTTCCTTTAAAGTTGTACTGTTGATTTATATTACTGTCTGACAATGGGCTCTAGTCAGAGTAAAAAAACCTGCATATTCCCCGCCCCTCCCTGGTGAGACATGCAAGATGTATGTCGCCCGCAACTCTACCTCAGAGTATTACTTAGTTAACCCATGGGTGGATAATTTAGCGGGATGGACAGAGAAAGCAGGACAGGACCCATTCCTACGGGAAGGCAGTAATTACCTTTTCTATATGGAGATTTAAGAAAAAATGTCAGTTCCCAACAGCACAGAAGCGAAGAAGTGAAAAAAAAAAACTGTAAATCTTTGAAAACCCTCTCCCTCCCCCCTTGCATTCCAATGTATCCTGCGCTCAGAGACACAAATCTCTTGGCAGCAGTAACCCTTTCACACTAAATGGGATTGCCTCCAGCTCCACTGCTGGAGGGTGCGTCCACTAGCTCTATCCCTAGCACTAATAACCCAGAGTTTAGATAATAGTGAAACACTGTCCCAAGCCCACTATTACCCTCGATGGCTGTATATCTTATTTGCGCAAAGCTTGCAAAGGACGCAGCTATACATTTATATGAGAAAGAGGCTGCAGGGTGTTTTGATGTAAAAAGAAACCTGCACTCACTCATGCCTATCAGAACTCCAGACGCTTTGACAGACAGAACCAACCCCGCAGTCAGGGAAGATTCCAAAGACCCCGCGCACTGACGGGGCCCGGAGGAGGGTATCCCAGCCTTTATTCAACTCTCCCGTCATAGTAAAGATTCACCTCTGCTGCCACTTATTATAAATGGAAGTAAAATTCCCTTTTTAGTGGACAGCGGTGCAACAACCAGTGTTTTGTGTTCTGACCTATGCAGTATCCCCTCTCACCAGAAAAGATAGAAGGTCTCCGCCCCATGATACAGCAATTCTTACAACAGGGTATTCTCAGACATATTGTATCACCATACTGTACTCCTGTGAACCCTGTTGCCAAAGCTGATGGCAGTATAAGATTTGTACAGAATCTCAGAGCGATCAATCAGTTAATTGTCCCAATTGCACCAATTGTTCCAGATGTAAACTCACTCATTTCTGCAATCCCTGCAGATGCTGCGTTCTTCTCTGTAATTGATTTGAAGAATGCCTTTTTTCAGCATACCTGTAGATTCACAGACACAATTACTTTTGCCTTTTCTTTTGAGGGTAAACAACTTACCTGGTGCAGATTATTGACGCACCTGTTGTCTCCAGGCCACATTGGGGCCCTGGCAACCTCACCATGGTTCAGTCCTGCTACAGTATGCAGATGATCTGCTGCTCTGTAGTAAAACTGAGGAGGCCTGCCGAGAGGATGGTGTTTCATTGCTAAACTGGCTTTGTGAATGTGGACACAAGGTGTCCAAAATAAAAATGCAATGGTGTAAAAGGCATGTTGATTACTTAGGTTTTGTGCTCACTCAGGGAGAGAGGAAAATCAGTCCACAACGCATACAGTCTGTATTGGGCCTGGTCACCCCAACTACCCAGAAGGAACTATTGTCCTTCCTGGGTATGGTAAATTACTGCAGACAGTGGATATCTGATTGCTCTTATTATGATAACATTTTGAGACAAGCCACACTGAAGGACAAACCTAAAACTGTACAATGGTCACAAGAAATGTTAACTGCATATGAAAGTTTAAAATGTATGTTGATGAAAAGTCCGGCACTTGGCCTCCCCAATTATGTACTACCTTTCCATCTATATGCAAGGGACAATTGTAAAACCATGGCGGGGGTGCTCACACAGTTTCATGGAGGGAAGTTGCGCCCCGTGGCATTTTTTTTTTTTTCCAAAGTCATGCCAGTGTCTGTGCAAGGTATGCCTGCCTGCCTCAGGGCTTTGGCAGCCTGTGCAATGGTTGCAGAAATGGCCACTACCCTCACTTTAGGCCACATCACAGTACTCCACACCACACATGATGTCCTGGCAATACTTAAAGGCTTACACACAGCACATGTCAGCACAACGCCTTAGTGGATATGAAGTACTCCTTTTGAGTAACCCTACCCTTACCATTAAGTACACTGCTAGTTCTTCTGGCCCTGCACCCATTCTCAATGCCCTTTTAGGCTTGAAAGGTCCTGAGGATGAACCACCCGACCTACATGACTGTGCTGCTTCCATTGAAGCTGAAACTTCTCCCAGACTTGACATGTCTCCCGTTCCCATACCAGGCGCAGACATAGTTTTTGTTGACGGCTCCTGTAGTAGGCCCAATGACAATACATACCAGGCTGGCTATGCCATTGTCACCCTCCCTGACACTGTGTTGGAAACCCTACCAATACCTTATCAGTCCGCGCAAGCTGCAGAACTCATTGCACTCACTAGAGCATGTCCCTCCCTTGACAACGTCCATCTGCTCACTCAACTTCAAGCTGCTGCGACTAATACTGATCTCTCCGACTGGACTTACCCAATTCTGCAGAAAAAATCCTAAATCAGGATTAATCTGCAAAGAGGGGAAACCCTGTATACCCCAGTCCAGTGCCCCTTTGCTCGTTGCCCAGTGCCGTGGTGTTGGTCACCGTGGTGAAGCCACAACACTCCTCCTACTAACCAATGATTTTTATGTTACTAATGCCAAATCACTTGTGGACCAGTATGTTAGCAGATGCATCACTTGCCTCAGGAACAACCCTAATAAAGCTAAACACCAGCATCTTGAATGCCCCACAGAAAACTCTAGGATACTCACCCTTTGAAATACTAATGGGTAGACCCTTTTCCTACACCCTGGGCTAAGAAACCACTAGTAATACAGGAAGGAGATCTAGAACTCATCAGAGAAGAGTATGTCAGGTCCCTGATAACAAAACTGAATGAAATTGAACATGAGGTTGTTTGTAAAAACCCTTTTGAATCCACAGGAACCTACACACCCCTTTAAAGTCAGAGACAGAGTCGTGGTGAAGGTGCTCCCCAGGAACAAGAGCCCAGGAGACTTCACCTATGGCCCAGAGGCGGAAGTCGTAGCAGTTACCCGAACAGCAGTCCTGACAGAGGAAAGTCCTACCTGGATCCATGCATCCCGAGTAAAAAAGGTTCCTAGACCAGACCTAGAGAGGGAAGCAAGTGATTCCAGTGAGGTACGAACCGGGGCAGACAGCCCTGACCTCCCACCTAGCGAAGAAAGAAGAACAGAAGAAGATGAGGAACCTGTCCCCTATCTCTATCCTGGGGACTATCTCGATAGCCCTACTGGCCCTCATTCACCTCACAATATGTGAAGTCGACATCACACAAACAGATGGGGTCCCCACCTTGTGGTACAATTCCTCCAATACACACGTAGCCACATACATCCTTGATTATTTCATGTTCCCTAAACTTGCTGACAACAAACACAATAAAAGCAACTGTTATGTCTGTGGCAAATCTAGGCCCCACCTAGGTACAGTGCCCCTTAATATACCCCTAGAACAGGAAAATTGTTTTTTCAGCCTTTCCAATGACACCAAAACAAATGACAGTCAGTGCGAAATGTGGAAAAGGGAATATCCCATATTGTCAAAAAATCCCAACCCAGGAAGCACCATAACCATATATCCTGGAAACTATACCTGTTATACATCTAACACCACCACAGGGAGAAATTTAAAAGGAGCCTCACTCAAGAATCATGTCATATAATAATCATGATTCTAAGAGGGGATTGAAGGGTTAAACATGCTATATGAATTGTTATGTGTTTGAATAGACACGTACGCACTCTCTACAAGATGCCTTTGTCTGTTCATATAATATAAGGCTTGTGTGTGTCTTATCTTCAAGGACAATTACATACCAGATGAAACCTGTTACAGACTTTGTTAAATGTTTTGAGAAACTTGTAGAAAACCCATATATGAACATCCGCCTTTTTTACTTCTGCCTGGTAACTACCAACGAGCCAATGGGAGTGCAACGACATGTCAGTTACACCCATATGCATTGTCTTATATACCTTTGTTAACCTCATAATAAACAGTGTGAATTTTTACTGCTTGTGTTGTGCATGTACCTTGTGGCTAAAAGTTCATACTCCAGACGTCTAAGAGGCCATCACATCGAGGGTTAAAGAATATAAGGGCAAATCCTTTCAACGTCCCTGTCACCATATTATACCCCACACAGTAATGTCCCTGTCACCATATTATACCCCACACAGTAATGTCCCTGTCACCATATTATACACCACACAGTAATGTCCCTGTCACCATATTATACACCACACAGTAACGTCCCTGTCACCATATTATACACCACACAGTAATGTCCCTTTCACCATATTATACCCCACACAGTAATGCCCTGTCACCATATTATACACCACACAGTAATGTCCCTGTCACCATATTATACCCCACACAGTAATGTCCTGTCACCATATTATACACCACACAGTAATGTCCCTGTCACCATATTATACACCACACAGTAATGTCCTGTCACCATATTATACACCACACAGTAATGTCCCTGTCACCATATTATACCCCACACAGTAATGTCCCTGTCACCATATTATACCTCACACAGTAATGTACCTGTCACCATATTATACACCACACAGTAATGTCCCTGTCACCATATTATACACCACACAGTAATGTCCCTGTCACCATATTATACACCACACAGTAATGTCCCTGTCACCATATTATACCCCACACAGTAATGTCCCTGTCACCATATTATACCCCACACAGTAATGTCCCTGTCACCATATTATACACCACACAGTAATGTCCCTGTCACCATATTATACACCACACAGTAATGTCCCTGTCACCATATTATACACCACACAGTAATGTCCCTGTCACCATATTATACCCCACACAGTAATGTCCCTGTCACCATATTATACACCACACAGTAATGTCCCTGTCACCATATTATACACCACACAGTAATGTCCCTGTCACCATATTATACACCACACAGTAATGTCCCTGTCACCATATTATACACCACACAGTAATGTCCCTGTCACCATATTATACACCACACAGTAACGTCCCTGTCACCATATTATACACCACACAGTAACGTCCCTGTCATCATATTATATACCACACAGTAACGTCCCTGTCACCATATTATACCCCACACAGTAACGTCCCTGTCACCATATTATACCCCACACAGTAATGTCCCTGTCACCATATTATACCCCACACAGTAATGTCCCTGTCACCATATTATACACCACACAGTAATGTCCCTGACACCATATTATACACCACACAGTAACGTCCCTGTCACCATATTATACACCACACAGTAATGTCCCTGTCACCATATTATACCCCACACAGTAATGTCCCTGTCACCATATTATACACCACACAGTAATGTCCCTGTCACCATATTATATACCACACAGTAATGTCCCTGTCACCATATTATACACCACACAGTAATGTCCCTGTCACCATATTATACACCACACAGTAATGTCCCTGTCACCATATTATACACCACACAGTAATGTCCCTGTCACCATATTATACACCACACAGTAATGTCCCTGTCACCATATTTTACACCACACAGTAATGTCCCTGTCACCATATTATACACCACACAGTAATGTCCCTGTCACCATATTATACCCCACACAGTAACGTCCCTGTCACCATATTATACACCACACAGTAATGTCCCTGTCACCATATTATACACCACACAGTAACGTCCCTGTCACCATATTATACCTCACACAGTAACGTCCCTGTCACCATATTATACACCACACAGTAACGTCCCTGTCACCATATTATACACCACACAGTAACGTCCCTGTCACCATATTATACACCACACTGTAACGTCCCTGTCACCATATTATACACCACACAGTAATGTCCCTGTCACCATATTATACACCACACAGTAATGTCCTGTCACCATATTATACACCACACAGTAACGTCCCTGTCACCATATTATACACCACACAGTAACGTCCCTGTCACCATATTATACCCCACACAGTAATGTCCCTGTCACCATATTATACACCACACAGTAATGTCCCTGTCACCATATTATACACCACACAGTAACGTCCCTGTCACCATATTATACACCACACAGTAACATCCCTGTCACCATATTATACACCACAGAGTAATGTCCTGTCACCATATTATACACCACACAGTAATGTCACTGTCACCATATTATACACCACACAGTAATGTCCCTGTCACCATATTATACACCACACAGTAACGTCCCTGTCACCATATTATACACCACACAGTAATGTCCTGTCACCATATTTTACACCACACAGTAATGTCCCTGTCACCATATTATACACCACACAGTAATGTCCTGTCACCATATTATACACCCCACAGTAATGTCCTGTCACCATATTATACACCACACAGTAATGTCACTGTCACCATATTATACACCACACAGTAACGTCCCTGTCACCATATTATACACCACACAGTAATGTCCTGTCACCATATTATACACCACACAGTAATGTCACTGTCACCATATTATACACCACACAGTAATGTCCCTGTCACCATATTATACACCACACAGTAATGTCCCTGTCACCATATTATACACCACACAGTAATGTCCCTGTCACCATATTATACACCACACAGTAATGTCCCTGTCACCATATTATACACCACCTAGTAATGTCCCTGTCACCATATTATACACCACACAGTAACGTCCCTGTTACTATATTATACACCACACAGTAATGTCCATGTCACCATATTATACACCACACAGTAATGTCCCTGTCACCATATTATACACCACACAGTAATGTCCTGTCACCATATTATACACCACACAGTAATGTCCCTGTCACCATATTATACACCACACAGTAACGTCCCTGTCACCATATTATACACCACACAGTAACGTCCCTGTCACCATATTATACACCACACAGTAATGTCTCTGTCACCATATTATACACCACACAGTAATGTCCCTGTCACCATATTATACACCACACAGTAATGTCCCTGTCACCATATTATACACCACCTAGTAATGTCCCTGTCACCATATTATACACCACACAGTAACGTCCCTGTTACTATATTATACACCACACAGTAATGTCCATGTCACCATATTATACACCACACAGTAATGTCCCTGTCACCATATTATACACCACACAGTAATGTCCTGTCACCATATTATACACCACACAGTAATGTCCCTGTCACCATATTATACACCACACAGTAACGTCCCTGTCACCATATTATACACCACACAGTAACGTCCCTGTCACCATATTATACACCACACAGTAATGTCCCTGTCACCATATTATACACCACACAGTAATGTCCTGTCACCATATTATACACCACACAGTAATGTCCCTGTCACCATATTATACACCACACAGTAACGTCCCTGTCACCATATTATACACCACACAGTAACGTCCCTGTCACCATATTATACACCACACAGTAATGTCCCTGTCACCATATTATACACCACACAGTAATGTCCTGTCACCATATTATACACCACACAGTAATGTCCCTGTCACCATATTATACACCACACAGTAACGTCCCTGACACCATATTATACACCACACAGTAACGTCCCTGTCACCATATTATACACCACACAGTAATGTCCCTGTCACCATATTATACCCCACACAGTAATGTCCCTGTCACCATATTATACACCACACAGTAATGTCCCTGTCACCATATTATATACCACACAGTAATGTCCCTGTCACCATATTATACACCACACAGTAATGTCCCTGTCACCATATTATACACCACACAGTAATGTCCCTGTCACCATATTATACACCACACAGTAATGTCCCTGTCACCATATTATACACCACACAGTAATGTCCCTGTCACCATATTTTACACCACACAGTAATGTCCCTGTCACCATATTATACACCACACAGTAATGTCCCTGTCACCATATTATACCCCACACAGTAACGTCCCTGTCACCATATTATACACCACACAGTAATGTCCCTGTCACCATATTATACACCACACAGTAACGTCCCTGTCACCATATTATACCTCACACAGTAACGTCCCTGTCACCATATTATACACCACACAGTAACGTCCCTGTCACCATATTATACACCACACAGTAACGTCCCTGTCACCATATTATACACCACACTGTAACGTCCCTGTCACCATATTATACACCACACAGTAACGTCCCTGTCACCATATTATACACCACACAGTAATGTCCCTGTCACCATATTATACACCACACAGTAATGTCCCTGTCACCATATTATACACCACACAGTAACGTCCCTGTCACCATATTATACACCACACAGTAACGTCCCTGTCACCATATTATACCTCACACAGTAACGTCCTGTCACCATATTATACACCACACAGTAACTCCCCTGTCACCATATTATACACCACACAGTAATGTCCCTGTCACCATATTATACACCACACAGTAATGTCCCTGTCACCATATTATACACCACACAGTAATGTCACTGTCACCATATTATACACCACACAGTAATGTCCCTGTCACCATATTATACACCACACAGTAATGTCCTGTCACCATATTATACACCACACAGTAACGTCCCTGTCACCATATTATACACCACACAGTAACGTCCCTGTCACCATATTATACCCCACACAGTAATGTCCCTGTCACCATATTATACACCACACAGTAATGTCCCTGTCACCATATTATACACCACACAGTAACGTCCCTGTCACCATATTATACACCACACAGTAACGTCCCTGTCACCATATTATACACCACACAGTAATGTCCTGTCACCATATTATACACCACACAGTAATGTCACTGTCACCATATTATACACCACACAGTAATGTCCCTGTCACCATATTATACACCACACAGTAACGTCCCTGTCACCATATTATACACCACACAGTAATGTCCTGTCACCATATTTTACACCACACAGTAATGTCCCTGTCACCATATTATACACCACACAGTAATGTCCTGTCACCATATTATACACCCCACAGTAATGTCCTGTCACCATATTATACACCACACAGTAATGTCACTGTCACCATATTATACACCACACAGTAACGTCCCTGTCACCATATTATACACCACACAGTAATGTCCTGTCACCATATTATACACCACACAGTAATGTCACTGTCACCATATTATACACCACACAGTAATGTCCCTGTCACCATATTATACACCACACAGTAATGTCACTGTCACCATATTATACACCACACAGTAATGTCCCTGTCACCATATTATACACCACACAGTAATGTCCCTGTCACCATATTATACACCACCTAGTAATGTCCCTGTCACCATATTATACACCACACAGTAACGTCCCTGTTACTATATTATACACCACACAGTAATGTCCATGTCACCATATTATACACCACACAGTAATGTCCCTGTCACCATATTATACACCACACAGTAATGTCCTGTCACCATATTATACACCACACAGTAATGTCCCTGTCACCATATTATACACCACACAGTAACGTCCCTGTCACCATATTATACACCACACAGTAACGTCCCTGTCACCATATTATACACCACACAGTAATGTCTCTGTCACCATATTATACACCACACAGTAATTAGAGATGAGCGGGTTCGGTTTCTCTGAAACCGAACCCGCACGAACTTCATGTTTTTTTTCACGGGTCCGAGCAGACTCGGATCCTCCCGCCTTGCTCGGTTAACCCGAGCGCGCCCGAACGTCATCATGACGCTGTCGGATTCTCGCGAGACTCGGATTCTATATAAGGAGCCGCGCGTCGCCGCCATTTTCACACGTGCATTGAGATTGATAGGGAGAGGACGTGGCTGGCGTCCTCTCCATTAGAAATTAGATTAGAAGAGAGAGAGAGATTGTGCAGAGTCAGACAGAGTTTACCACAGTGACCAGTGCAGTTGTTGTTAGTTAACTTTTATTTATTTTAATATAATATATCCGTTCTCTGCTATATCCGTTCTCTGCCTGAAAAAAAACGATACACAGCAGCAGCCAGTCACACAGTGTGACTCAGTCTGTGTGCACTCAGCTCAGCCCAGTGTGCTGCACATCAATGTATAAAAGGCAAAGCTTATAATAATTGTGGGGGAGACTGGGGAGCACTGCAGGTTGTTATAGCAGGAGCCCCCAGGAGTACATAATATTATATTAATTTAAAATTAAACAGTGCACACTTTTGCTGCAGGAGTGCCACTGCCAGTGTGACTAGTGGTGACCAGTGCCTGACCACCAGTATAGTAGTATATTGTTGTATGTATTGTATACTATCTCTTTATCAACCAGTCTATATTAGCAGCAGACACAGTACAGTGCGGTAGTTCACGGCTGTGGTACCTCTGTGTCGGCAGTCGGAACTCGGCAGGCAGTCCGTCCATCCATAATTGTATTACAATATATACCACCTAACCGTGGTATTTTTTTTTCTTTCTTTATACCGTCGTCATAGTGTCATACTAGTTGTTACGAGTATACTACTATCTCTTTATCAACCAGTGTACAGTGCGGTAGTTCACGGCTGTGGCTACCTCTGTGTCGGCAGTCGGCAGGCAGTCCGTCCATCCATAATTGTATTATTATTATAATATATACCACCTAACCGTGGTTTTTTTTTCCATTCTTTATACCGTCGTCATAGTGTCATACTAGTTGTTACGAGTATACTACTATCTCTTTATCAACCAGTGTACAGTGCGGTAGTTCACGGCTGTGGCTACCTCTGTGTCGGCAGTCGGCAGGCAGTCCGTCCATCCATAATTGTATTATTATTATAATATATACCACCTAACCGTGGTTTTTTTTTCATTCTTTATACCGTCGTCATAGTGTCATACTAGTTGTTACGAGTATACTACTATCTCTTTATCAACCAGTGTACAGTGCGGTAGTTCACGGCTGTGGCTACCTCTGTGTCGGCAGTCGGCAGGCAGTCCGTCCATCCATAATTGTATTATTATTATAATATATACCACCTAACCGTGGTTTTTTTTTCATTCTTTATACCGTCGTCATAGTGTCATACTAGTTGTTACGAGTATACTACTATCTCTTTATCAACCAGTGTACAGTGCGGTAGTTCACGGCTGTGGCTACCTCTGTGTCGGCAGTCGGCAGGCAGTCCGTCCATCCATAATTGTATTATTATTATAATATATACCACCTAACCGTGGTTTTTTTTCCATTCTTTATACCGTCGTCATAGTGTCATACTAGTTGTTACGAGTATACTACTATCTCTTTATCAACCAGTGTACAGTGCGGTAGTTCACGGCTGTGGCTACCTCTGTGTCGGCAGTCGGCAGGCAGTCCGTCCATCCATAATTGTATTATTATTATAATATATACCACCTAACCGTGGTTTTTTTATACCACCTAACCGTGGCAGTCCGTCCATAATTGTATACTAGTATCCAATCCATCCATCTCCATTGTTTACCTGAGGTGCCTTTTAGTTCTGCCTATAAAATATGGAGAACAAAAAAGTTGAGGTTCCAAAATTAGGGAAAGATCAAGATCCACTTCCACCTCGTGCTGAAGCTGCTGCCACTAGTCATGGCCGAGACGATGAAATGCCAGCAACGTCGTCTGCCAAGGCCGATGCCCAATGTCATAGTACAGAGCATGTCAAATCCAAAACACCAAATATCAGAAAAAAAAGGACTCCAAAACCTAAAATAAAATTGTCGGAGGAGAAGCGTAAACTTGCCAATATGCCATTTACCACACGGAGTGGCAAGGAACGGCTGAGGCCCTGGCCTATGTTCATGGCTAGTGGTTCAGCTTCACATGAGGATGGAAGCACTCAGCCTCTCGCTAGAAAACTGAAAAGACTCAAGCTGGCAAAAGCACCGCAAAGAACTGTGCATTCTTTGAAATCCCAAATCCACAAGGAGAGTCCAATTGTGTCGTTTGCGATGCCTGACCTTCCCAACACTGGACGTGAAGAGCATGCGCCTTCCACTATTTGCATGCCCCCTGCAAGTGCTGGAAGGAGCACCCGCAGTCCAGTTCCTGATAGTCAGATTGAAGATGTCAGTGTTGAAGTACACCAGGATGAGGAGGATATGGGTGTTGCTGGCGCTGGGGAGGAAATTGACCAGGAGGATTCTGATGGTGAGGTGGTTTGTTTAAGTCAGGCACCCGGGGAGACACCTGTTGTCCGTGGGAGGAATATGGCCGTTGACATGCCAGGTGAAAATACCAAAAAAATCAGCTCTTCGGTGTGGAGGTATTTCACCAGAAATGCGGACAACAGGTGTCAAGCCGTGTGTTCCCTTTGTCAAGCTGTAATAAGTAGAGATGAGCGCCGGAAATTTTTCGGGTTTTGTGTTTTGGTTTTGGGTTCGGTTCCGCGGCCGTGTTTTGGGTTCGACCGCGTTTTGGCAAAACCTCACCGAATTTTTTTTGTCGGATTCGGGTGTGTTTTGGATTCGGGTGTTTTTTTCAAAAAACCCTAAAAAACAGCTTAAATCATAGAATTTGGGGGTAATTTTGATCCCAAAGTATTATTAACCTCAAAAAACATAATTTACACTCATTTTCAGCCTATTCTGAACACATCACACCTCACAATATTATTTTTAGTCCTAAAATTTGCACCGAGGTCGCTGTGTGAGTAAGATAAGCGACCCTAGTGGCCGACACAAACACCGGGCCCATCTAGGAGTGGCACTGCAGTGTCACGCAGGATGGCCCTTCCAAAAAACCCTCCCCAAACAGCACATGACGCAAAGAAAAAAAGAGGCGCAATGAGGTAGCTGACTGTGTGAGTAAGATTAGCGACCCTAGTGGCCGACACAAACACCGGGCCCATCTAGGAGTGGCACTGCAGTGGCACGCAGGATGTCCCTTCCAAAAAACCCTCCCCAAACAGCACATGACGCAAAGAAAAAAAGAGGCTTTTTACTGATATTTGGTGTTTTGGATTTGACATGCTCTGTACTATGACATTGGGCATCGGCCTTGGCAGACGACGTTGCTGGCATTTCATCGTCTCGGCCATGACTAGTGGCAGCAGCTTCAGCACGAGGTGGAAGTGGATCTTGATCTTTCCCTAATTTTGGAACCTCAACTTTTTTGTTCTCCATATTTTATAGGCAGAACTAAAAGGCACCTCAGGTAAACAATGGAGATGGATGGATTGGATACTAGTATACAATTATGGACGGACTGCCACGGTTAGGTGGTATAAAAAAACCACGGTTAGGTGGTATATATTATAATAATAATACAATTATGGATGGACGGACTGCCTGCCGACTGCCGACACAGAGGTAGCCACAGCCGTGAACTACCGCACTGTACACTGGTTGATAAAGAGATAGTAGTATACTCGTAACAATTAGGATGACACTATGACGGTATAAAGAATGAAAAAAAAACCACGGTTAGGTGGTAGGTATATAATAATAAATAATACAATTCTGGTCGGACGGACTGCCTGCCGTGTGCCGACACAGAGGTAGCCACAGCCGTGAACTACCGCACTGTACACTGGTTGATAAAGAGATAGTAGTATACTCGTAACAATTAGGATGACACTATGACGGTATAAAGAATGAAAAAAAAACCACGGTTAGGTGGTAGGTATATAATAATAAATAATACAATTCTGGTCGGACGGACTGCCTGCCGTGTGCCGACACAGAGGTAGCCACAGCCGTGAACTACCGCACTGTACACTGGTTGATAAAGAGATAGTAGTATACTCGTAACAATTAGGATGACACTATGACGGTATAAAGAATGAAAAAAAAACCACGGTTAGGTGGTAGGTATATAATAATAAATAATACAATTCTGGTCGGACGGACTGCCTGCCGTGTGCCGACACAGAGGTAGCCACAGCCGTGAACTACCGCACTGTACACTGGTTGATAAAGAGATAGTAGTATACTCGTAACAATTAGGATGACACTATGACGGTATAAAGAATGAAAAAAAAACCACGGTTAGGTGGTAGGTATATAATAATAAATAATACAATTCTGGTCGGACGGACTGCCTGCCGTGTGCCGACACAGAGGTAGCCACAGCCGTGAACTACCGCACTGTACACTGGTTGATAAAGAGATAGTAGTATACTCGTAACAATTAGGATGACACTATGACGGTATAAAGAATGAAAAAAAAACCACGGTTAGGTGGTAGGTATATAATAATAAATAATACAATTCTGGTCGGACGGACTGCCTGCCGTGTGCCGACACAGAGGTAGCCACAGCCGTGAACTACCGCACTGTACTGTGTCTGCTGCTAATATAGACTGGTTGATATTTAAAGAGATATTAGTAGTATACAACAATACTATACTGGTGGTCAGGCACTGGTCACCACTCCTGCAGCAAAAGTGTGCACTGTTAATTAATATAATTGTACTCCTGGCTCCTGCTAACAACCTGCAGTGCTCCCCAGTCTCCCCCACAATTAATTATAAGCTTTTAATTTATACATTGATGACTGTGCAGCACACTGGGCTGAGCTGAGTGCACACAGACTGAGTCACACTGTGTGACTGACTGTGCTGTGTATCGTTTTTTTTTTCAGGCAGAGAACGGATATAGCAGAGAGAAGTGAACGGATATATTATATTAAATAAAAGTTAACTAGCAACTGCACTGGTCACTGACTGTGGTAAACTAACTCTGTCTGCGACTCTGCACAATCTCTCTCTATCTAATCTATCTATCTCTATTCTAATGGAGAGGACGCCAGACACGTCCTCTCCCTATCAATCTCAATGCACGAGTGAAAATGGCGGCGACGCGCGGCTCCTTATATAGAATCCGAGTCTCGCGAGAATCCGACAGCGTCATGATGACGTTCGGGCGCGCTCGGGTTAACCGAGCAAGGCGGGAAGATCCGAGTCGCTCGGACCCGTGGAAAAAAAAGTGAAGTTCGTGCGGGTTCGGATTCAAAGAAACCGAACCCGCTCATCTCTAGTAATAAGTAGGGGTAAGGACGTTAACCACCTCGGAACATCCTCCCTTATACGTCACCTGCAGCGCATTCATAATAAGTCAGTGACAAGTTCAAAAACTTTGGGTGACAGCGGAAGCAGTCCACTGACCAGTAAATCCCTTCCTCTTGTAACCAAGCTCACGCAAACCACCCCACCAACTCCCTCAGTGTCAATTTCCTCCTTCCCCAGGAATGCCAATAGTCCTGCAGGCCATGTCACTGGCAAGTCTGACGAGTCCTCTCCTGCCTGGGATTCCTCCGATGCATCCTTGCGTGTAACGCCTACTGCTGCTGGCGCTGCTGTTGTTGCCGCTGGGAGTCGATGGTCATCCCAGAGGGGAAGTCTTAAGCCCACTTGTACTACTTCCAGTAAGCAATTGACTGTTCAACAGTCCTTTGCGAGGAAGATGAAATATCACAGCAGTCATCCTACTGCAAAGCGGATAACTGAGTCCTTGACAACTATGTTGGTGTTAGACGTGCGTCCGGTATCCGCCGTTAGTTCACAGGGAACTAGACAATTTATTGAGGCAGTGTGCCCCCGTTACCAAATACCATCTAGGTTCCACTTCTCTAGGCAGGCGATACCGAGAATGTACACGGACGTCAGAAAAAGACTCACCAGTGTCCTAAAAAATGCAGTTGTACCCAATGTCCACTTAACCACGGACATGTGGACAAGTGGAGCAGGGCAGGGTCAGGACTATATGACTGTGACAGCCCACTGGGTAGATGTATGGACTCCCGCCGCAAGAACAGCAGCGGCGGCACCAGTAGCAGCATCTCGCAAACGCCAACTCTTTCCTAGGCAGGCTACGCTTTGTATCACCGCTTTCCAGAATACGCACACAGCTGAAAACCTCTTACGGCAACTGAGGAAGATCATCGCGGAATGGCTTACCCCAATTGGACTCTCCTGTGGATTTGTGGCATCGGACAACGCCAGCAATATTGTGTGTGCATTAAATATGGGCAAATTCCAGCACGTCCCATGTTTTGCACATACCTTGAATTTGGTGGTGCAGAATTTTTTAAAAAACGACAAGGGCGTGCAAGAGATGCTGTCGGTGGCCAGAAAAATTGCGGGACACTTTCGGCGTACAGGCACCACATACAGAAGACTGGAGCACCACCAAAAACTACTGAACCTGCCCTGCCATCATCTGAAGCAAGAAGTGGTAACGAGGTGGAATTCAACCCTCTATATGCTTCAGAGGTTGGAGGAGCAGCAAAAGGCCATTCAAGCCTATACAATTGAGCACGATATAGGAGATGGAATGCACCTGTCTCAAGTGCAGTGGAGAATGATTTCAACGTTGTGCAAGGTTCTGATGCCCTTTGAACTTGCCACACGTGAAGTCAGTTCAGACACTGCCAGCCTGAGTCAGGTCATTCCCCTCATCAGGCTTTTGCAGAAGAAGCTGGAGGCATTGAAGAAGGAGCTAACACGGAGCGATTCCGCTAGGCATGTGGGACTTGTGGATGCAGCCCTTAATTCGCTTAACAAGGATTCACGGGTGGTCAATCTGTTGAAATCAGAGCACTACATTTTGGCCACCGTGCTCGATCCTAGATTTAAAGCCTACCTTGGATCTCTCTTTCCGCAGACACAGGTCTGCTGGGGTTGAAAGACCTGCTGGTGACAAAATTGTCAAGTCAAGCGGAACGCGACCTGTCAACATCTCCTCCTTCACATTCTCCCGCAACTGGGGGTGCGAGGAAAAGGCTCAGAATTCCGAGCCCATCCGCTGGCGGTGATGCAGGGCAGTCTGGAGCGACTGCTGATGCTGACATCTGGTCCGGACTGAAGGACCTGACAACGATTACGGACATGTCGTCTACTGTCACTGCATATGATTCTCTCAACATTGATAGAATGGTGGAGGATTATATGAGTGACCGCATCCAAGTAGGCACGTCACACAGTCCGTACTTATACTGGCAGGAAAAAGAGGCAATTTGGAGGCCCTTGCACAAACTGGCTTTATTCTACCTAAGTTGCCCTCCCACAAGTGTGTACTCCGAAAGAGTGTTTAGTGCCGCCGCTCACCTTGTCAGCAATCGGCGTACGAGGTTACATCCAGAAAATGTGGAGAAGATGATGTTCATTAAAATGAATTATAATCAATTCCTCCGCGGAGACATTGACCAGCAGCAATTGCCTCCACAAAGTACACAGGGAGCTGAGATGGTGGATTCCAGTGGGGACGAATTGATAATCTGTGAGGAGGGGATGTACACGGTGATATATCGGAGGGTGAAGATGAGGTGGACATCTTGCCTCTGTAGAGCCAGTTTGTGCAAGGAGAGATTAATTGCTTCTTTTTTGGGGGGGTCCAAAACCAACCCGTCATATCAGTCACAGTCGTGTGGGCAGACCCTGTCAACTGAAATGATGGGTTGGTTAAAGTGTGCATGTCCTGTTTTGTTTATACAACATAAGGGTGGGTGGGAGGGCCCAAGGATAATTCCATCTTGCACCTCTTTTTTCTTTTCTTTTTCTTTGCATCATGTGCTGATTGGGGAGGGTTTTTTGGAAGGGACATCCTGCGTGACACTGCAGTGCCACTCCTAGATGGGCCCGGTGTTTGTGTCGGCCACTAGGGTCGCTAATCTTACTCACACAGCTACCTCATTGCGCCTCTTTTTTTCTTTGCGTCATGTGCTGATTGGGGAGGGTTTTTTGGAAGGGACATCCTGCGTGACACTGCAGTGCCACTCCTAGATGGGCCCGGTGTTTGTGTCGGCCACTAGGGTCGCTTATCTTACTCACACAGCGACCTCGGTGCAAATTTTAGGACTAAAAATAATATTGTGAGGTGTGATGTGTTCAGAATAGGCTGAAAATGAGTGTAAATTATGTTTTTTGAGGTTAATAATACTTTGGGATCAAAATTACCCCCAAATTCTATGATTTAAGCTGTTTTTTAGGGTTTTTTGAAAAAAACACCCGAATCCAAAACACACCCGAATCCGACAAAAAAAATTCGGTGAGGTTTTGCCAAAACGCGGTCGAACCCAAAACACGGCCGCGGAACCGAACCCAAAACCAAAACACAAAACCCGAAAAATTTCAGGCGCTCATCTCTAACAGTAATGTCCCTGTCACCATATTATACACCACACAGTAATGTCCTGTCACCATATTATACACCACACAGTAATGTCCCTGTCACCATATTATACACCACACAGTAACGTCCCTGTCACCATATTATACACCACACAGTAACGTCCCTGTCACCATATTATACACCACACAGTAATGTCCCTGTCACCATATTATACACCACACAGTAATGTCCCCTGTCACCATATTATACACCACACATTAATGTCCCTGTCACCATATTATACCCCACACAGTAACGTCCCTGTCACCATATTATACACCACACAGTAATGTCCCTGTCACCATATTATACACCACACAGTAATGTCCTGTCACCATATTATACACCACACAGTAATGTCCCTGTCACCATATTATACCTCACACAGTAATGTCCCTGTCACCATATTATACACCACACAGTAACGTCCCTGTCACCATATTATACACCACACAGTAACGTCCCTGTCACCATATTATACCTCACACAGTAACGTCCTGTCACCATATTATACACCACACAGTAACTCCCCTGTCACCATATTATACACCACACAGTAATGTCCCTGTCACCATATTATACACCACACAGTAATGTCCCTGTCACCATATTATACAGCACACAGTAATGTCACTGTCACCATATTATACACCACACAGTAATGTCCCTGTCACCATATTATACACCACACAGTAATGTCCTGTCACCATATTATACACCACACAGTAACGTCCCTGTCACCATATTATACCCCACACAGTAACGTCCCTGTCACCATATTATACACCACACAGTAACGTCCCTGTCACCATATTATACACCACACAGTAATGTCCTGTCACCATATTATACACCACACAGTAATGTCACTGTCACCATATTATACACCACACAGTAATGTCCCTGTCACCATATTATACACCACACAGTAATGTCCTGTCACCATATTATACACCCCACAGTAATGTCCTGTCACCATATTATACACCACACAGTAACGTCACTGTCACCATATTATACACCACACAGTAACGTCCCTGTCACCATATTATACACCACACAGTAATGTCCTGTCACCATATTATACACCACACAGTAATGTCACTGTCACCATATTATACACCACACAGTAATGTCACTGTCACCATATTATACACCACACAGTAATGTCACTGTCACCATATTATACACCACACAGTAATGTCCCTGTCACCATATTATACACCACACAGTAATGTCCCTGTCACCATATTATACACCACCTAGTAATGTCCCTGTCACCATATTATACACCACACAGTAACGTCCCTGTTACTATATTATACACCACACAGTAATGTCCATGTCACCATATTATACACCACACAGTAATGTCCCTGTCACCATATTATACACCACACAGTAATGTCCTGTCACCATATTATACACCACACAGTAATGTCCCTGTCACCATATTATACACCACACAGTAATGTCCCTGTCACCATATTATACACCACACAGTAACGTCCCTGTCACCATATTATACACCACACAGTAATGTCCCTGTACCATATTATACACCACACAGTAATGTCCCTGTCACCATATTATACACCACACAGTAATGTCCCTGTCACCATATTATACACCACACAGTAATGTCCCTGTCACCATATTATACCCCACACAGTAATGTCCTGTCACCATATTATACCCCACACAGTAATGTCCCTGTCACCATATTATACACCACACAGTAATGTCCTGTCACCATATTATACACCACACAGTAATGTCCCTGTCACCATATTATACACCACACAGTAATGTCCCTGTCACCATATTATACACCACACAGTAACGTCACTGTCACCATATTATACATCACACAGTAATGTCCCTGTCACCATATTATACCCTACACATTAATGTCCCTGTCACCATATTATACCCCACACAGTAATGTCCCTGTCACCATATTATACACCACACAGTAATGTCCCTGTCACCATATTATACACCACACAGTAACGTCCCTGTCACCATATTATACACCACACAGTAATGTCCCTGTCACCATATTATACACCACACAGTAACGTCCCTGTCACCATATTATACCCCACACAGTAATGTCCCTGTCACCATATTATACCCCACACAGTAATGTCCCTGTCACCATATTATACACCACACAGTAATGTCCCTGTCACCATATTATACACCACACAGTAACGTCCCTGTCACCATATTATACACCACACAGTAACGTCCCTGTCACCATATTATACACCACACAGTAATGTCCCTGTCACCATATTATACCCCACACAGTAATGCCCTGTCACCATATTATACACCACACAGTAATGTCCCTGTCACCATATTATACCCCACACAGTAATGTCCTGTCACCATATTATACACCACACAGTAATGTCCCTGTCACCATATTATACACCACACAGTAATGTCCTGTCACCATATTATACCCCACACAGTAATGTCCCTGTCACCATATTATACCTCACACAGTAATGTACCTGTCACCATATTATACACCACACAGTAATGTCCCTGTCACCATATTATACACCACACAGTAATGTCCCTGTCACCATATTATACACCACACAGTAACGTCCCTGTCACCATATTATACACCACACAGTAACGTCACTGTCACCATATTATACCCCACACAGTAATGTCCCTGTCACCATATTATACCCCACACAGTAATGTCCCTGTCACCATATTATACCCCACACAGTAATGTCCCTGTCACCATATTATACACCACACAGTAATGTCCCTGTCACCATATTATACACCACACAGTAATGTCCTGTCACCATATTATACACCACACAGTAATGTCCCTGTCACCATATTATACACCACACACAGTAACGTCCCTGTCACCATATTATACACCACACAGTAATGTCCTGTCACCATATTATACACCACACAGTAATGTCCTGTCACCATATTATACACCACACAGTAATGTCCCTGTCACCATATTATACTAGAGATGAGCGGGTTCGGTTCCTCGGAATCCGAACCCGCCCGAACTTCATGTTTTTTTTCACGGGTCCGAGCGACTCGGATCTTCCCGCCTTGCTCGGTTAACCCGAGCGCGCCCGAACGTCATCATGACGCTGTCGGATTCTCGCGAGGCTCGGATTCTATCGCGAGACTCGGATTCTATATAAGGAGCCGCGCGTCGCCGCCATTTTCACTCGTGCATTGAGATTGATAGGGAGAGGACGTGTCTGGCGTCCTCTCCATTAGAATAGAGATAGATTAGATAGAGAGAGATTGTGCAGAGTCGCAGACAGAGTTAGTTTACCACAGTCAGTGACCAGTGCAGTTGCTAGTTAACTTTTATTTAATATAATATATCCGTTCACTTCTCTCTGCTATATCCGTTCTCTGCCTGAAAAAAAAAACGATACACAGCACAGTCAGTCACACAGTGTGACTCAGTCTGTGTGCACTCAGCTCAGCCCAGTGTGCTGCACAGTCATCAATGTATAAATTAAAAGCTTATAATTAATTGTGGGGGAGACTGGGGAGCACTGCAGGTTGTTAGCAGGAGCCAGGAGTACAATTATATTAATTAACAGTGCACACTTTTGCTGCAGGAGTGGTGACCAGTGCCTGACCACCAGTATAGTATTGTTGTATACTACTAATATCTCTTTAAATATCAACCAGTCTATATTAGCAGCAGACACAGTACAGTGCGGTAGTTCACGGCTGTGGCTACCTCTGTGTCGGCACACGGCAGGCAGTCCGTCCGACCAGAATTGTATTATTTATTATTATATACCTACCACCTAACCGTGGTTTTTTTTTCATTCTTTATACCGTCATAGTGTCATCCTAATTGTTACGAGTATACTACTATCTCTTTATCAACCAGTGTACAGTGCGGTAGTTCACGGCTGTGGCTACCTCTGTGTCGGCACACGGCAGGCAGTCCGTCCGACCAGAATTGTATTATTTATTATTATATACCTACCACCTAACCGTGTTTTTTTTTTCATTCTTTATACCGTCATAGTGTCATCCTAATTGTTACGAGTATACTACTATCTCTTTATCAACCAGTGTACAGTGCGGTAGTTCACGGCTGTGGCTACCTCTGTGTCGGCACACGGCAGGCAGTCCGTCCGACCAGAATTGTATTATTTATTATTATATACCTACCACCTAACCGTGGTTTTTTTTTCATTCTTTATACCGTCATAGTGTCATCCTAATTGTTACGAGTATACTACTATCTCTTTATCAACCAGTGTACAGTGCGGTAGTTCACGGCTGTGGCTACCTCTGTGTCGGCACACGGCAGGCAGTCCGTCCGACCAGAATTGTATTATTTATTATTATATACCTACCACCTAACCGTGGTTTTTTTTTCATTCTTTATACCGTCATAGTGTCATCCTAATTGTTACGAGTATACTACTATCTCTTTATCAACCAGTGTACAGTGCGGTAGTTCACGGCTGTGGCTACCTCTGTGTCGGCACACGGCAGGCAGTCCGTCCGACCAGAATTGTATTATTTATTATTATATACCTACCACCTAACCGTGGTTTTTTTTTTCATTCTTTATACCGTCATAGTGTCATCCTAATTGTTACGAGTATACTACTATCTCTTTATCAACCAGTGTACAGTGCGGTAGTTCACGGCTGTGGCTACCTCTGTGTCGGCACACGGCAGGCAGTCCGTCCGACCAGAATTGTATTATTTATTATTATATACCTACCACCTAACCGTGGTTTTTTTTTCATTCTTTATACCGTCATAGTGTCATCCTAATTGTTACGAGTATACTACTATCTCTTTATCAACC
Source organism: Pseudophryne corroboree (assembly GCF_028390025.1). Lineage (NCBI taxonomy): Eukaryota > Metazoa > Chordata > Amphibia > Anura > Myobatrachidae > Pseudophryne > Pseudophryne corroboree. The sequence goes on along the minus strand of NW_026967597.1, from coordinate 28,726 downwards.
AGTGTACAGTGCGGTAGTTCACGGCTGTGGCTACCTCTGTGTCGGCACACGGCAGGCAGTCCGTCCGACCAGAATTGTATTATTTATTATTATATACCTACCACCTAACCGTGGTTTTTTTTTCATTCTTTATACCGTCATAGTGTCATCCTAATTGTTACGAGTATACTACTATCTCTTTATCAACCAGTGTACAGTGCGGTAGTTCACGGCTGTGGCTACCTCTGTGTCGGCAGTCGGCAGGCAGTCCGTCCATCCATAATTGTATTATTATTATAATATATACCACCTAACCGTGGTTTTTTTTTTCATTCTTTATACCGTCATAGTGTCATCCTAATTGTTACGAGTATACTACTATCTCTTTATCAACCAGTGTACAGTGCGGTAGTTCACGGCTGTGGCTACCTCTGTGTCGGCACACGGCAGGCAGTCCGTCCGACCAGAATTGTATTATTTATTATTATATACCTACCACCTAACCGTGGTTTTTTTTTCATTCTTTATACCGTCATAGTGTCATCCTAATTGTTACGAGTATACTACTATCTCTTTATCAACCAGTGTACAGTGCGGTAGTTCACGGCTGTGGCTACCTCTGTGTCGGCACACGGCAGGCAGTCCGTCCGACCAGAATTGTATTATTTATTATTATATACCTACCACCTAACCGTGGTTTTTTTTTCATTCTTTATACCGTCATAGTGTCATCCTAATTGTTACGAGTATACTACTATCTCTTTATCAACCAGTGTACAGTGCGGTAGTTCACGGCTGTGGCTACCTCTGTGTCGGCAGTCGGCAGGCAGTCCGTCCATCCATAATTGTATTATTATTATAATATATACCACCTAACCGTGGTTTTTTTTTCATTCTTTATACCGTCGTCATAGTGTCATACTAGTTGTTACGAGTATACTACTATCTCTTTATCAACCAGTGTACAGTGCGGTAGTTCACGGCTGTGGCTACCTCTGTGTCGGCAGTCGGCAGGCAGTCCGTCCATCCATAATTGTATTATTATTATAATATATACCACCTAACCGTGGTTTTTTTATACCACCTAACCGTGGCAGTCCGTCCATAATTGTATACTAGTATCCAATCCATCCATCTCCATTGTTTACCTGAGGTGCCTTTTAGTTCTGCCTATAAAATATGGAGAACAAAAAAGTTGAGGTTCCAAAATTAGGGAAAGATCAAGATCCACTTCCACCTCGTGCTGAAGCTGCTGCCACTAGTCATGGCCGAGACGATGAAATGCCAGCAACGTCGTCTGCCAAGGCCGATGCCCAATGTCATAGTACAGAGCATGTCAAATCCAAAACACCAAATATCAGAAAAAAAAGGACTCCAAAACCTAAAATAAAATTGTCGGAGGAGAAGCGTAAACTTGCCAATATGCCATTTACCACACGGAGTGGCAAGGAACGGCTGAGGCCCTGGCCTATGTTCATGGCTAGTGGTTCAGCTTCACATGAGGATGGAAGCACTCAGCCTCTCGCTAGAAAACTGAAAAGACTCAAGCTGGCAAAAGCACCGCAAAGAACTGTGCGTTCTTTGAAATCCCAAATCCACAAGGAGAGTCCAATTGTGTCGTTTGCGATGCCTGACCTTCCCAACACTGGACGTGAAGAGCATGCGCCTTCCACTATTTGCATGCCCCCTGCAAGTGCTGGAAGGAGCACCCGCAGTCCAGTTCCTGATAGTCAGATTGAAGATGTCAGTGTTGAAGTACACCAGGATGAGGAGGATATGGGTGTTGCTGGCGCTGGGGAGGAAATTGACCAGGAGGATTCTGATGGTGAGGTGGTTTGTTTAAGTCAGGCACCCGGGGAGACACCTGTTGTCCGTGGGAGGAATATGGCCGTTGACATGCCAGGTGAAAATACCAAAAAAATCAGCTCTTCGGTGTGGAGGTATTTCACCAGAAATGCGGACAACAGGTGTCAAGCCGTGTGTTCCCTTTGTCAAGCTGTAATAAGTAGGGGTAAGGACGTTAACCACCTCGGAACATCCTCCCTTATACGTCACCTGCAGCGCATTCATAATAAGTCAGTGACAAGTTCAAAAACTTTGGGTGACAGCGGAAGCAGTCCACTGACCAGTAAATCCCTTCCTCTTGTAACCAAGCTCACGCAAACCACCCCACCAACTCCCTCAGTGTCAATTTCCTCCTTCCCCAGGAATGCCAATAGTCCTGCAGGCCATGTCACTGGCAAGTCTGACGAGTCCTTTCCTGCCTGGGATTCCTCCGATGCATCCTTGCGTGTAACGCCTACTGCTGCTGGCGCTGCTGTTGTTGCCGCTGGGAGTCGATGGTCATCCCAGAGGGGAAGTCGTAAGCCCACTTGTACTACTTCCAGTAAGCAATTGACTGTTCAACAGTCCTTTGCGAGGAAGATGAAATATCACAGCAGTCATCATACTGCAAAGCGGATAACTGAGTCCTTGACAACTATGTTGGTGTTAGACGTGCGTCCGGTATCCGCCGTTAGTTCACAGGGAACTAGACAATTTATTGAGGCAGTGTGCCCCCGTTACCAAATACCATCTAGGTTCCACTTCTCTAGGCAGGCGATACCGAGAATGTACACGGACGTCAGAAAAAGACTCACCAGTGTCCTAAAAAATGCAGTTGTACCCAATGTCCACTTAACCACGGACATGTGGACAAGTGGAGCAGGGCAGGGTCAGGACTATATGACTGTGACAGCCCACTGGGTAGATGTATGGACTCCCGCCGCAAGAACAGCAGCGGCGGCACCAGTAGCAGCATCTCGCAAACGCCAACTCTTTCCTAGGCAGGCTACGCTTTGTATCACCGCTTTCCAGAATACGCACACAGCTGAAAACCTCTTACGGCAACTGAGGAAGATCATCGCGGAATGGCTTACCCCAATTGGACTCTCCTGTGGATTTGTGGCATCGGACAACGCCAGCAATATTGTGTGTGCATTAAATATGGGCAAATTCCAGCACGTCCCATGTTTTGCACATACCTTGAATTTGGTGGTGCAGAATTTTTTAAAAAACGACAGGGGCATGCAAGAGATGCTGTCGGTGGCCAGAAAAATTGCGGGACACTTTCGGCGTACAGGCACCACGTACAGAAGACTGGAGCACCACCAAAAACTACTGAACCTGCCCTGCCATCATCTGAAGCAAGAAGTGGTAACGAGGTGGAATTCAACCCTCTATATGCTTCAGAGGTTGGAGGAGCAGCAAAAGGCCATTCAAGCCTATACAATTGAGCACGATATAGGAGATGGAATGCACCTGTCTCAAGTGCAGTGGAGAATGATTTCAACGTTGTGCAAGGTTCTGATGCCCTTTGAACTTGCCACACGTGAAGTCAGTTCAGACACTGCCAGCCTGAGTCAGGTCATTCCCCTCATCAGGCTTTTGCAGAAGAAGCTGGAGGCATTGAAGAAGGAGCTAACACGGAGCGATTCCGCTAGGCATGTGGGACTTGTGGATGCAGCCCTTAATTCGCTTAACAAGGATTCACGGGTGGTCAATCTGTTGAAATCAGAGCACTACATTTTGGCCACCGTGCTCGATCCTAGATTTAAAGCCTACCTTGGATCTCTCTTTCCGGCAGACACAGGTCTGCTGGGGTTGAAAGACCTGCTGGTGACAAAATTGTCAAGTCAAGCGGAACGCGACCTGTCAACATCTCCTCCTTCACATTCTCCCGCAACTGGGGGTGCGAGGAAAAGGCTCAGAATTCCGAGCCCACCCGCTGGCGGTGATGCAGGGCAGTCTGGAGCGACTGCTGATGCTGACATCTGGTCCGGACTGAAGGACCTGACAACGATTACGGACATGTCGTCTACTGTCACTGCATATGATTCTCTCAACATTGATAGAATGGTGGAGGATTATATGAGTGACCGCATCCAAGTAGGCACGTCACACAGTCCGTACTTATACTGGCAGGAAAAAGAGGCAATTTGGAGGCCCTTGCACAAACTGGCTTTATTCTACCTAAGTTGCCCTCCCACAAGTGTGTACTCCGAAAGAGTGTTTAGTGCCGCCGCTCACCTTGTCAGCAATCGGCGTACGAGGTTACATCCAGAAAATGTGGAGAAGATGATGTTCATTAAAATGAATTATAATCAATTCCTCCGCGGAGACATTGACCAGCAGCAATTGCCTCCACAAAGTACACAGGGAGCTGAGATGGTGGATTCCAGTGGGGACGAATTGATAATCTGTGAGGAGGGGGATGTACACGGTGATATATCGGAGGGTGAAGATGAGGTGGACATCTTGCCTCTGTAGAGCCAGTTTGTGCAAGGAGAGATTAATTGCTTCTTTTTTGGGGGGGGTCCAAACCAACCCGTCATATCAGTCACAGTCGTGTGGCAGACCCTGTCACTGAAATGATGGGTTGGTTAAAGTGTGCATGTCCTGTTTTGTTTATACAACATAAGGGTGGGTGGGAGGGCCCAAGGATAATTCCATCTTGCACCTCTTTTTTCTTTTCTTTTTCTTTGCATCATGTGCTGATTGGGGAGGGTTTTTTGGAAGGGACATCCTGCGTGACACTGCAGTGCCACTCCTAGATGGGCCCGGTGTTTGTGTCGGCCACTAGGGTCGCTAATCTTACTCACACAGTCAGCTACCTCATTGCGCCTCTTTTTTTCTTTGCGTCATGTGCTGTTTGGGGAGGGTTTTTTGGAAGGGACATCCTGCGTGACACTGCAGTGCCACTCCTAGATGTGCCCGGTGTTTGTGTCGGCCACTAGGGTCGCTAATCTTACTCACACAGTCAGCTACCTCATTGCGCCTCTTTTTTTCTTTGCGTCATGTGCTGTTTGGGGAGGGTTTTTTGGAAGGGCCATCCTGCGTGACACTGCAGTGCCACTCCTAGATGGGCCCGGTGTTTGTGTCGGCCACTAGGGTCGCTTATCTTACTCACACAGCGACCTCGGTGCAAATTTTAGGACTAAAAATAATATTGTGAGGTGTGATGTGTTCAGAATAGGCTGAAAATGAGTGTAAATTATGTTTTTTGAGGTTAATAATACTTTGGGATCAAAATTACCCCCAAATTCTATGATTTAAGCTGTTTTTTAGGGTTTTTTGAAAAAAACACCCGAATCCAAAACACACCCGAATCCGACAAAAAAAATTCGGTGAGGTTTTGCCAAAACGCGGTCGAACCCAAAACACGGCCGCGGAACCGAACCCAAAACCAAAACACAAAACCCGAAAAATTTCCGGCGCTCATCTCTATATTATACCCCACACAGTAATGTCCCTGTCACCATATTAAACACCACACAGTAATGTCCCTGTCACCATATTATACACCACACAGTAATGTCCTGTCACCATATTATACCCCACACAGTAATGTCCCTGTCACCATATTATACACCACACAGTAATGTCCCTGTCACCATATTATACACCACACAGTAATGTCCCTGTCACCATATTATACACCACACAGTAATGTCCCTGACATCATATTATACACCACACAGTAATGTCCTGTCACCATATTATACACCACACAGTAATGTCCCTGTCACCATATTATACCCCACACAGTAACGCCCCTGTCACCATATTATACACCACACAGTAATGTCCCTGTCACCATATTATACACCACACAGTAATGTCCTGTCACCATATTATACACCACACAGTAATGTCCCTGTCACCATATTATACCCCACACAGTAATGTCCCTGTCACCATATTATACACCACACAGTAACGTCCTGTCACCATATTATACACCACACAGTAATGTCCCTGTCACCATATTATACACCACACAGTAATGTCCCTGTCACCATATTATACACCACACAGTAATGTCCCTGTCACCATATTATACACCACACAGTAATGTCCCTGTCACCATATTATACACCACACAGTAACGTCCCTGTCATCATATTATACACCACACAGTAACTCTCCTGTCACCATATTATACACCACACAGTAACGCCCCTGTCACCATATTATACACCACACAGTAATGTCCCTGTCACCATATTATACACCACACAGTAACGTCCCTGTCATCATATTATACACCACACAGTAACTCTCCTGTCACCATATTATACACCACACAGTAATGTCCCTGTCACCATATTATACACCACACAGTAATGTCCCTGTCACCATATTATACACCACACAGTAATGTCCCTGTCACCATATTATACACCACACAGTAATGTCCCTGTCACCATATTATACCCCACACAGTAATGTCCCTGTCACCATATTATACCCCACACAGTAACGTCCCTGTCACCATATTATACACCACACAGTAACGTCACTGTCACCATATTATACACCACACAGTAATGCCCCTGTCACCATATTATACCCCACACAGTAATGTCCCTGTCACCATATTATACACCACACAGTAATGTCCCTGTCACCATATTATACCCCACACAGTAATGTCCCTGTCACCATATTATACACCACACAGTAACATCCCTGTCACCATATTATACACCACACAGTAACGTCCCTGTCACCATATTATACACCACACAGTAATGTCCCTGTCACCATAGTATACACCTCACAGTAATGTCCCTGTCACCATATTATACACCACACAGTAATGTCCCTGTCACCATATTATACACCACACAGTAACGTCCCTGTCACCATATTATACACCACACAGTAACGTCCCTGTCACCATATTATACCTCACACAGTAACGTCCTGTCACCATATTATACACCACACAGTAACTCCCCTGTCACCATATTATACACCACACAGTAATGTCCCTGTCACCATATTATACACCACACAGTAATGTCCCTGTCACCATATTATACACCACACAGTAATGTCACTGTCACCATATTATACACCACACAGTAATGTCCCTGTCACCATATTATACACCACACAGTATTGTCCTGTCACCATATTATACACCACACAGTAACGTCCCTGTCACCATATTATACACCACACAGTAACGTCCCTGTCACCATATTATACCCCACACAGTAATGTCCCTGTCACCATATTATACACCACACAGTAACGTCCCTGTCACCATATTATACACCACACAGTAACGTCCCTGTCACCATATTATACACCACACAGTAACGTCCCTGTCACCATATTATACACCACACAGTAATGTCCTGTCACCATATTATACACCACACAGTAATGTCACTGTCACCATATTATACACCACACAGTAACGTCCCTGTCACCATATTATACACCACACAGTAACGTCCCTGTCACCATATTATACACCACACAGTAATGTCCTGTCACCATATTATACACCACACAGTAATGTCCCTGTCACCATATTATACACCACACAGTAATGTCCTGTCACCATATTATACACCCCACAGTAATGTCCTGTCACCATATTATACACCACACAGTAACGTCACTGTCACCATATTATACACCACACAGTAACGTCCCTGTCACCATATTATACACCACACAGTAATGTCCTGTCACCATATTATACACCACACAGTAATGTCACTGTCACCATATTATACACCACACAGTAATGTCCCTGTCACCATATTATACACCACACAGTAATGTCACTGTCACCATATTATACACCACACAGTAATGTCCCTGTCACCATATTATACACCACACAGTAATGTCCCTGTCACCATATTATACACCACCTAGTAATGTCCCTGTCACCATATTATACACCACACAGTAACGTCCCTGTTACTATATTATACACCACACAGTAATGTCCATGTCACCATATTATACACCACACAGTAATGTCCCTGTCACCATATTATACACCACACAGTAATGTCCTGTCACCATATTATACACCACACAGTAATGTCCTGTCACCATATTATACACCACACAGTAATGTCCCTGTCACCATATTATACACCACACAGTAACGTCCCTGTCACCATATTATACACCACACAGTAACGTCCCTGTCACCATATTATACACCACACAGTAATGTCTCTGTCACCATATTATACACAACACAGTAATGTCCCTGTCACCATATTATACACCACACAGTAATGTCCTGTCACCATATTATACACCACACAGTAATGTCCCTGTCACCATATTATACACCACACAGTAACGTCCCTGTCACCATATTATACACCACACAGTAACGTCCCTGTCACCATATTATACACCACACAGTAATGTCCCTGTCACCATATTATACACCACACAGTAATGTCCCTGTCACCATATTATACACCACACAGTAATGTCCTGTCACCATATTATACACCACACAGTAATGTCCCTGTCACCATATTATACCTCACACAGTAACGTCCCTGTCACCATATTATACACCACACAGTAACGTCCCTGTCACCATATTATACACCACACAGTAACGTCCCTGTCACCATATTATACCTCACACAGTAACGTCCTGTCACCATATTATACACCACACAGTAACTCCCCTGTCACCATATTATACACCACACAGTAATGTCCCTGTCACCATATTATACACCACACAGTAATGTCACTGTCACCATATTATACACCACACAGTAATGTCCCTGTCACCATATTATACACCACACAGTAATGTCCTGTCACCATATTATACACCACACAGTAACGTCCCTGTCACCATATTATACACCACACAGTAACGTCCCTGTCACCATATTATACCCCACACAGTAATGTCTCTGTCACCATATTATACACCACACAGTAACGTCCCTGTCACCATATTATACACCACACAGTAACGTCCCTGTCACCATATTATACACCACACAGTAACGTCCCTGTCACCATATTATACACCACACAGTAATGTCCTGTCACCATATTATACACCACACAGTAATGTCACTGTCACCATATTATACACCACACAGTAATGTCCCTGTCACCATATTATACACCACACAGTGTCAAAGTCAGAAAAATGTCTCAATGCACGTTGCCATATTTGCACCGCACACTGGTCCGCGCTGCGCGTGCGTACGCTCTCCCGTGGAGGCGCATACCCGCAATAGCGTGCACTCGCAGGCGCGGTATGCGTATTTACGGTAGAGTTTATGTGGTCGTAGCGTGCGACTCATTCGTTACATATTTTCACAATTAATGTAGTTTATAGATCATGGCCCCTTTGATAGATTCTGAAAGTTTGGTTAAAATACAATGTCCCAGAGCTGAGGAATCCCTCTTTATATCGTACGAAGGGTCTAACAGGAATCATACAGCAGTGTTTGGTACCCATCGGAAGAGTATTTAATTAGCAATATTCCGGTGTTGGTTTGGAGCGTATTAATCGCTCGTGCGAATAGTTATGGACATAAGAAGTTTATGTCCATTTCTATTATTTACTCATACTCAGGTATGCGGCGGGAAACCCAGTTTCCCACCCACCTGAGCTGTTGGAAATCGTCACAGCCCACCTGTATGAATCACCCTATGACCTTTTGTTATGATGCAGGGCCGAATTCCTTCGGCCAATGGACAATGGGATTGTAAGGACCATGAGATTGCATTGTGTGTGGGGCATAAATAGGCAGGCCGACCACATCCAGCTCTCACTCTCTCATCAACGGTTATCTGCTGATAGCCGGGAGCTGGATATCGAGGCGCAGGCGATCATACCCTTTGTGCGTAAGTTTCTCTCCGTAATCATTGTCTTTCTGTGAGCCAATTTCTCTCTCTCTCTCTCTCTCTCTCCTCTTTTCTCTTATATCTCTCATAGTATTATAGTATTGTACTGTATTGCATTTAGGTCAGTGTAGTATTGTCTTTTTTGTATTTATTGTTTAGTTCTGTGGTTAGGAAGTCTCTGTTATATTGTAGTGTATCATTTGTACTGTTATCCCCTTTTACAAGTATATTAGATATAATACAGTTAATAGGCTTTGGAACCTAAACCAGTATCTGTGTATTTTCTATAGTGTTAAGTGTTCATTTGAGCGTCGGTGACGCTCAAGCAGCTTTGTAGTTAGTCAGGTTACACAAGGTTGCATTTACACCCTGTATTCACATTAAGGTATTCAGTGTATTTCATTGGTATAAGGTTTTAACATAAAGGTATAGTGTTGTGAGCGTCTGCATCGCTGGTGACCTCCTCGTGGTCTCGAGCGCACGCTACGCTACAGCGAATCATTCCCCTAGACATAACCAATAACGTGTCCTGTGATCACTGGGCCGTGAGCGAACGTGACGCTTGAGCGTCTCGCCTACGGCTGAGCGATCGCTACGCCAATAGCGTACCATTACGGTACTTCTTAAGTAAACAGCGTACAGTGTTCTTAGCTTCATAAAGGGTTGTTTATACGACAAGGAATTTAGCATTGTCAATTGGGGACTCGTCCTATACTTCTCACATCTGCACTAGGTAGATCAGCAGACATTATCCCCCAGCAAAGGGTGGGAGATTGTCTCATAGTGCTGGCGGGATAAGCGTCTGCTTCACTTAGATAAAGAGTGCTGAAGGAATCCGGGAACCGGAAGTAAGAACAAAACGCTTGTGTCTTTTAAAACTGTTTTATTTCTCTTCTGTCTTGCGTATACACGCACGCATACATTTATCTGCATTTCTTTTTCAAATTTCGTATATCACTATTCCTGTTTGCCAATTTTTATAGTTGATAGAAAGTGCTAAAAAGAGATTTGCTGTTATTTCATAGTAGAGGTAATAGTTAAAGTATAGACCAACACACGGCTTGTCTGGGAGATAAGACAGTCAGTGTGGTGTGCGGTAGATGATCAGGGATCATTTACATTGATAAAAATATATTGTGTTACGGTGGATCCTTTGCATTGCGTACACGTGTCGCTAACAAAGACTAGCGTACGCAATCCAAAAGGCAGACGCACGCAGCGTTCATTACGCAACGTAGCGTCCGGTTACGCCCACGTAACTCAAGTTGTGATAAAGTGAAGTAACGCAAAGGCGATAATTAACGCACAGCGGTAGATAACGCGACGCGGTAAATAACGCAAATCTATTTTTTTTTTGGAAAAATCTGAAATTTAGTTTAACAGATCCTGCTCCTAATTGGTAACACTTTTGGCCTAAAGACAATTTCTGCGCAGAAATAGATATAGAAACAAAGTGTACATGTGTTGAGTGAGTGTGTTTTGTATACAAAAGTTTATATAACTTTAAGGTGGAACCAAAAGGAAAGCCGGGTACTCGTCAAGGGACATACGTGTAAGTGACATATACGGTGGCTAGGGAGGCATCCCTGGTTAAATAATATTTGAGCATTAGAGTATAGCGGACCATAAGGTAACAAGACCAGGAGGTCATAAGGTAACAAGACCAGGAGGTCATAAGGTAACAAGACCAGGAGGTCATAAGGAACAAGACCAGGAGGTCGTAAGGTAAAAGGTCCGCTATAAAAGTCCAGTGGCACAACGCCTGGGGTGTTGGTGCAGAACCCATATAGGCCATAAGCTCTTGCTGAAGGAATCGCGGCCGGAAACATCGATTCCATTGATCTTTCAGTACATGACAAGTAGTGCTCGTGTACTGAACGATTGGACCGCACGTAATTGTGTGCAGTAGTTAGTAATCTGACCTAATACCATTAGAGTAAAGTGGTCACAAACGCTATTTGTACATTCTGACGTGATTTGTGTAATTTTTTATTTTTGGAAGGGAAGTTCGCTGGTCACTCAGGAACTATCCAACAACCGATACTTGCTGGGGAACGCGCCCCAGTAAATAAAGGTTCACAGGGGCCCTGGGTTGGGTACAGCAGCTCTGGTTACAGTGATTGCAGTACTGGCCAACGTGGGCGAGAAGTAAGTGGGGTACTTGATAAACCACCACCGCCGGCCTGCCCAAGGACATCTTGGTTTGTTTGTAAGGGTTCGCTGAAAACCTTGAGATAAAGATCCAAGGAGGAATAAGCAACGCCTGCAGATTATGGGGGCCATTTGTTCCGGTAGGGGGCGATCAACCTCGGTTCGGGTTGATTCAGAGAACCGACCAGTTGGGTCGGCACGATATGTAATGTGTGAAAAATACGGTAGTCACACAGAGGTTTTATGTGATGAATGGGAGAGAATGACTGTACAAGACAGGGACAAATTCCCAAGAATAGGTAGCTTCAGTCCAGAAGTGTTACAAAATTTAAGGAGGAGGATATGTCTCGTAAAATCAACAAAGAGACGAATTCAGCATCATGATTGTTTACAGTTATGGCACCAGGAAGGTGAGATACAGAGAGGTTTGGCTCTGGCGGCGGGATCTGGGGCAGTCAGGAAGTTGATTGCCACAGCTCCTCCTCCACCATACATTGCAGGAGAGAAGTTGATTGCGGAGAGAAACGCACTGGGTTGTAAAACACAAACTCTTAGTAACACTGTAAATGTTAATGATGTTAACCAAATAACTCATGCAAGTATTAACCCGTGCAAGTTGTACTCTGTTTTGAACCTTCCTCAGGAGTGTGATCAAGAAGAAGATTCGGCAACAATTTCAGCTCTCTCTCTTGCGGCCACCATAGCAGAGACCACAGTAGGCACAGCGACACCCACGAGATTAGTGAAAGCCCCTAGCGGAGGGATAGGTGAGGTCGTGTCAACGGGTAAGTACGGCACCATGCACTACACTGAAACAATTGTACCACAACAAGCTGTAGAATCTACACAGGAAGAGGCTGTTAGAATTGCTCCTGTAAGGGTAATAGCAGTTCCCAATGGAAAAACAGATGTGTCTGGAGCCACTCCCATAAGGAACATTGCCATGTACACTCCATTTTCCCGAATGGAATTAAGAACAATAGTGTCCGAATTTCCTGACCCCAGGAAGGATTTAGTTGCTAGCCAAAAATACATCAGGGATTTAGGTAACACTGTAGAACCCAACAACAAGGATTGGCAGATACTGCTAAGAGCTTGTTTACCTTCCAATGTTGATGCAACTCAGTTTTTAGCTGATTGTGCATTGGATAAAGATGTACCGCTTACAGACGTGTACAACAAGGATAATGTAAAAAGGATAAATTTACAGCTAAAAGAGTATTTCCCAGCCGTTGTTAAATGGAATAAAATATTTTCCATTAAGCAAAAGGAGTCCTCAGGGCTCTGGACGGATGGACATGGTAAACCAGTGGCCCCCAGGGCATACCTTCCATGTCTGGCTGAAGCAGCTCACGGGCTGACTCATCTAGGCAAGGAGGGGATGTGCAAATTGGTAAGAGCATACTGGTGCGCCCCAGGATTCTCCTCTCATGCGGGTAAAAGAGCAATGTCATGCCTTACCTGTCTGAGAAAGAATATTGGAAAAGCAATACCTACAGAACCATCCCATATCCCACCTGCCGGCGGCCCTTTCCAAGTAATACAAATTGACTTCATTCAATTACCCCCATGTCGAAATTTGAAATATGTACTTGTTTGTATAGATGTTTTCTCGAATTGGGTCGAAGCTTTTCCAGCAGCTACAAATACCGCTATGTTTACAGCTAAGAAAATTGTGCAGGAATTTGTATGTAGATATGGTATCCCTAGAATCATTGAAAGTGATAGGGGTACCCATTTTACAGGTGATGTCTTTCAAGGAATGTGTAAGTTGATGGGAATTGATAGCAAGCTGCACACTCCGTACCGTCCACAGGCGAGTGCGAAGGTCGAAAGAGTGAACAGCACTATTAAAAATAAATTGAGTAAAGTAATGGCATAGACAGGATTGACGTGGCCAGAAGCTTTACCCATTGTTTTGTATAGCATCAGAACCACTCCCAGGTCCCCTCTTAATCTGTCTCCTTTTGAAATTCTGTTTGGTCGACAACCGCATGTCATGATTAACCCTCAGGATGATTTGAAATGTAACAATGAAGTAACTGTAAAATACTTGATTAACATGAGTAAGCAGTTGAGGAGTCAAAATGATAATCTGAAGTTGGTGATTCCTGATTTACCAGGTAGTAATTGTCATGACATTGAACCTGGGAATTATGTAATGATACGAAATTTTCTACGCTCAGGTTGTCTTATTGATAGATGGGAAGGACCATACCAGGTCTTATTGACTAGCACCACAGCATTGAAGGTTGCTGAGAGAGAGACTTGGGTCCATTCATCCCACTGCAAGAAGGTTGCTGATCCCGAGAAGTCCCGTGACAAGGAACAGACGGTAGAGGTTGTATCACTGGAGTGTCTGTTCCAGGAGGACTGAGGCGGCACCTGAGCCTTGAAGATCGAAAGCAGCTGTCGACTCCCCTCTCCCTTTTATTGTTTTCTCCACTTCCCATCCCCTCTCCCTTAAAATTTCTTTTTCCCCCTTCTCATTCTTCTCTATTTCCTCCTCAAAGATGGACTTGCCCCAAGAGACTGTGATCCGGATTTTGATGATAACCATGATGTTGACCAGAGCAGTCTGTTCCGGCGAGAGTACCATAGAGGTCGAGAGAGGTTCTGGAATGGGTTCCGATTATGATGATGGAGGCGTAGTTTTCCAAGATCAACCAAACCAACAAGCAAAGGCGAGTATCAGAAAACGATCCGATAGAAGAAATTGTGATGGATTGTTAGCTGAAGAAAATTGTATCTGTAGGCTCTGTGATAATCTGGTTGAAGATGGATGCATAAAGAAATGCCAATCTAGTTTTAATATCCATATGGACCGGCATCCATTGAGTGACTATCACTCTCTAGTGGGTAACGTGTTAAACCAAACAGATTGTTGGGTATGCTCTCAAGTACCTCAGGGTCACAGTAAATCAGGGCTAGTACCATTTCCTTTAACGTTAGGGGAGGTACTTGAGCTAAGTGGTGGGAGACCGGTGGACCGGAGGTTTAACATCTCCAGCCCTCCTAGTTTGAAGCTCCACCAATACCATGTGGATAGGTCCCTCTTATGTTTTAACATCTCCAATCCCAGAAAACCGGGAAATTGGGAAGTGTCATGGAGCAACCTTACCATGACCTTTTCACACAGAGCAGATAGAATGCCCACAGATACAGAGCTCGTACGCCACATAGCCAGTAGAGGAAAATCTTTCCGGTATCGATATACTTTAGGAAATAGGATTACTAGAGTTGGAGAGGTATCACCAGGATACTGTGCACATATCGTACAAACCGATACGTGCATTAGGCAGATGGAAGAATTAGGGTCAGGAGATTTCACCTGGAAGGTTTGTAACATGGTCATGTCCTTCTCCGTCCCATATGTTCTCCCCGATGATGCATATTTCATATGCGGGAGAAAGGCGTACAAGTGGCTTGCCCCAAACTCTGAAGGATTGTGTTATATTGGAAAAGTATTGCCTGAAGTGATGACTGTTACACATGACAAAATGAAGGACATACACCGTGGTGCCCAAGCTCCTTATACTCACACTCATTACGAGCACCGAGTTAAAAGACAACTGTCAGAAAGGTTAGAGCATCCGGCCTCTGATCTTATCCATGAATCCACCGGGATTCAGGTTCTGGTAGCGTTAGATTTCACTCGCACCGCTCGAGGTGTGATGAATTATAGATACATTTCCGCACTCGCCAATTTGTTAGATAATATCACTGAAATGTATGATGACACGTTTAGATACACTGGAAGAGAACTTCAAGCTTACAAAACAGAACTAGTTCAGCATAGGATGGTTCTTAATTATCTTACAGCAGTAACAGGCGGATATTGTGTTACATTGGCAACACAGTACGGCATAAAGTGTTGCACGTATATCACAAATAGCACCGAGGATCCGGTAGAGGTCATAGACCAAAAGATGGACGATATTCTGCAATTAAAGTGGGAATTTCGTCGAAAACACAATCTCACCCTTGCTGCTGTAGGTAATGAGCTGACTGGTTGGGTGTCATGGTTGAACCCGCGAAATTGGTTCTCCGGTTTAGGAGACTGGGCTCAAGGAGTCATAATGGATGTTGGAAAGTTTCTACTATGTATCCTGGGTGTCATTATATCGATTGGATTGATATTTAGATGCGGGCAGGCTTTAATGAGGTGCAAACAAAGTACAAAAGTGATGAGCTTGAGGAGCGAGGAAACTGTAATTAACCTGGATTTGATTTATGACCCAATGATAGAAACCAGAATGTGATGAAAATGCGATTATACGGTCCGTTTCTTTCACCTGTTTTTCTGCTTTTCTCCAAGATACAAAGACCCCCTTGGACGAGGAAGCTGACGAGACGAGATGTATACAGACAACGGATTGACCAAAGAAGAAGATTTGACAACTTTAAATATGGACACTTGATGAACTTTGCCATGGATCCCCAGTTTCCCTAGTATTTTTAAACTCACGCTAGCCCAACATTTTTTGTAAATCTGATGGCTCAGACAAAGCTATTTGCTCATGCCCAAGGAGCAATACAGCGCAAAGAAGACGACTCTCAACAGATACCGAACACAACTTCAACAACAGATGTACATTTCCCTGACATAGAATATCATTGCATTTTTCGTAAGTGTTCTTTATCTTCATCTCTACAACCCCCAGGTAACGACACACATAGACGATAGGGAATACAGGCACAGATAGCAGCAACCACATACCTCCCCCATTCATGTATCATCAACTAAAATGTGCATCCCCATTTTGTTACAACCACAGCCGAAATGAGCTCGGTAGAGTTTGACAGCCCATCCACAGACCTGTACCACAGGACAAGAAGGAATTCAAATGTATACTTCGCAATACCTCGAAGCTTGATTTACCACACGTACGGCACGATGATACATGACCCTCCAAACATGGACTCATACACACATGCTTCTACTTTCTCACTAGGTCATACCCTCTTCACACCTACTCCACTCTTCTCCCCTACCCAACCATGGAAATCAATTAACCCCTGACTTACATTTTTCTCCTTAAATGTTTTGTGGCAGTTATTATTGACTGCCAAAGGGTGGACTGTCAAAGTCAGAAAAATGTCTCAATGCACGTTGCCATATTTGCACCGCACACTGGTCCGCGCTGCGCGTGCGTACGCTCTCCCGTGGAGGCGCATACCCGCAATAGCGTGCACTCGCAGGCGCGGTATGCGTATTTACGGTAGAGTTTATGTGGTCGTAGCGTGCGACTCATTCGTTACATATTTTCACAATTAATGTAGTTTATAGATCATGGCCCCTTTGATAGATTCTGAAAGTTTGGTTAAAATACAATGTCCCAGAGCTGAGGAATCCCTCTTTATATCGTACGAAGGGTCTAACAGGAATCATACAGCAGTGTTTGGTACCCATCGGAAGAGTATTTAATTAGCAATATTCCGGTGTTGGTTTGGAGCGTATTAATCGCTCGTGCGAATAGTTATGGACATAAGAAGTTTATGTCCATTTCTATTATTTACTCATACTCAGGTATGCGGCGGGAAACCCAGTTTCCCACCCACCTGAGCTGTTGGAAATCGTCACAGCCCACCTGTATGAATCACCCTATGACCTTTTGTTATGATGCAGGGCCGAATTCCTTCGGCCAATGGACAATGGGATTGTAAGGACCATGAGATTGCATTGTGTGTGGGGCATAAATAGGCAGGCCGACCACATCCAGCTCTCACTCTCTCATCAACGGTTATCTGCTGATAGCCGGGAGCTGGATATCGAGGCGCAGGCGATCATACCCTTTGTGCGTAAGTTTCTCTCCGTAATCATTGTCTTTCTGTGAGCCAATTTCTCTCTCTCTCTCTCTCTCTCTCTCTCTCTCTCTCTCTCTCCTCTTTTCTCTTATATCTCTCATAGTATTATAGTATTGTACTGTATTGCATTTAGGTCAGTGTAGTATTGTCTTTTTTGTATTTATTGTTTAGTTCTGTGGTTAGGAAGTCTCTGTTATATTGTAGTGTATCATTTGTACTGTTATCCCCTTTTACAAGTATATTAGATATAATACAGTTAATAGGCTTTGGAACCTAAACCAGTATCTGTGTATTTTCTATAGTGTTAAGTGTTCATTTGAGCGTCGGTGACGCTCAAGCAGCTTTGTAGTTAGTCAGGTTACACAAGGTTGCATTTACACCCTGTATTCACATTAAGGTATTCAGTGTATTTCATTGGTATAAGGTTTTAACATAAAGGTATAGTGTTGTGAGCGTCTGCATCGCTGGTGACCTCCTCGTGGTCTCGAGCGCACGCTACGCTACAGCGAATCATTCCCCTAGACATAACCAATAACGTGTCCTGTGATCACTGGGCCGTGAGCGAACGTGACGCTTGAGCGTCTCGCCTACGGCTGAGCGATCGCTACGCCAATAGCGTACCATTACGGTACTTCTTAAGTAAACAGCGTACAGTGTTCTTAGCTTCATAAAGGGTTGTTTATACGACAAGGAATTTAGCATTGTCAACAGTAATGTCCTGTCACCATATTATACACCCCACAGTAATGTCCTGTCACCATATTATACACCACACAGTAATGTCACTGTCACCATATTATACACCACACAGTAACGTCCCTGTCACCATATTATACACCACACAGTAATGTCCTGTCACCATATTATACACCACACAGTAATGTCACTGTCACCATATTATACACCACACAGTAATGTCCCTGTCACCATATTATACACCACACAGTAATGTCACTGTCACCATATTATACACCACACAGTAATGTCCCTGTCACCATATTATACACCACACAGTAATGTCCCTGTCACCATATTATACACCACCTAGTAATGTCCCTGTCACCATATTATACACCACACAGTAACGTCCCTGTTACTATATTATACACCACACAGTAATGTCCATGTCACCATATTATACACCACACAGTAATGTCCCTGTCACCATATTATACACCACACAGTAATGTCCTGTCACCATATTATACACCACACAGTAACTCCCCTGTCACCATATTATACACCACACAGTAATGTCCCTGTCACCATATTATACACCACACAGTAATGTCCCTGTCACCATATTATACACCACACAGTAATGTCACTGTCACCATATTATACACCACACAGTAATGTCCCTGTCACCATATTATACACCACACAGTAATGTCCTGTCACCATATTATACACCACACAGTAACGTCCCTGTCACCATATTATACACCACACAGTAACGTCCCTGTCACCATATTATACCCCACACAGTAATGTCCCTGTCACCATATTATACACCACACAGTAATGTCCCTGTCACCATATTATACACCACACAGTAACGTCCCTGTCACCATATTATACACCACACAGTAACGTCCCTGTCACCATATTATACACCACACAGTAATGTCCTGTCACCATATTATACACCACACAGTAATGTCACTGTCACCATATTATACACCACACAGTAATGTCCCTGTCACCATATTATACACCACACAGTAACGTCCCTGTCACCATATTATACACCACACAGTAATGTCCTGTCACCATATTATACACCACACAGTAATGTCCCTGTCACCATATTATACACCACACAGTAATGTCCTGTCACCATATTATACACCCCACAGTAATGTCCTGTCACCATATTATACACCACACAGTAATGTCACTGTCACCATATTATACACCACACAGTAACGTCCCTGTCACCATATTATACACCACACAGTAATGTCCTGTCACCATATTATACACCACACAGTAATGTCACTGTCACCATATTATACACCACACAGTAATGTCCCTGTCACCATATTATACACCACACAGTAATGTCACTGTCACCATATTATACACCACACAGTAATGTCCCTGTCACCATATTATACACCACACAGTAATGTCCCTGTCACCATATTATACACCACCTAGTAATGTCCCTGTCACCATATTATACACCACACAGTAACGTCCCTGTTACTATATTATACACCACACAGTAATGTCCATGTCACCATATTATACACCACACAGTAATGTCCCTGTCACCATATTATACACCACACAGTAATGTCCTGTCACCATATTATACACCACACAGTAATGTCCCTGTCACCATATTATACACCACACAGTAACGTCCCTGTCACCATATTATACACCACACAGTAATGTCTCTGTCACCATATTATACACCACACAGTAATGTCCCTGTCACCATATTATACACCACACAGTAATGTCCTGTCACCATATTATACACCACACAGTAACGTCCCTGTCACCATATTATACACCACACAGTAACGTCCCTGTCACCATATTATACACCACACAGTAACGTCCCTGTCACCATATTATACACCACACAGTAATGTCCCTGTCACCATATTATACACCACACAGTAATGTCCCTGTCACCATATTATACACCACACAGTAATGTCCTGTCACCATATTATACACCACACAGTAATGTCCCTGTCACCATATTATACCTCACACAGTAATGTCCCTGTCACCATATTATACACCACACAGTAACGTCCCTGTCACCATATTATACACCACACAGTAACGTCCCTGTCACCATATTATACCTCACACAGTAACGTCCTGTCACCATATTATACACCACACAGTAACTCCCCTGTCACCATATTATACACCACACAGTAATGTCCCTGTCACCATATTATACACCACACAGTAATGTCACTGTCACCATATTATACACCACACAGTAATGTCCCTGTCACCATATTATACACCACACAGTAATGTCCTGTCACCATATTATACACCACACAGTAACGTCCCTGTCACCATATTATACACCACACAGTAACGTCCCTGTCACCATATTATACCCCACACAGTAATGTCCCTGTCACCATATTATACACCACACAGTAATGTCCCTGTCACCATATTATACACCACACAGTAACGTCCCTGTCACCATATTATACACCACACAGTAACGTCCCTGTCACCATATTATACACCTCACAGTAATGTCCTGTCACCATATTATACACCACACAGTAATGTCACTGTCACCATATTATACACCACACAGTAATGTCCCTGTCACCATATTATACACCACACAGTAATGTCCTGTCACCATATTATACACCCCACAGTAATGTCCTGTCACCATATTATACACCACACAGTAATGTCACTGTCACCATATTATACACCACACAGTAACGTCCCTGTCACCATATTATACACCACACAGTAATGTCCTGTCACCATATTATACACCACACAGTAATGTTACTGTCACCATATTATACACCACACAGTAATGTCCCTGTCACCATATTATACACCACACAGTAATGTCACTGTCACCATATTATACACCACACAGTAATGTCCCTGTCACCATATTATACACCACACAGTAATGTCCCTGTCACCATATTATACACCACCTAGTAATGTCCCTGTCACCATATTATACACCACACAGTAACGTCCCTGTTACTATATTATACACCACACAGTAATGTCCCTGTCACCATATTATACACCACACAGTAATGTCCCTGTCACCATATTATACACCACACAGTAATGTCCTGTCACCATATTATACCCCACACAGTAATGTCCCTGTCACCATATTATACCCCACACAGTAACGCCCCTGTCACCATATTATACACCACACAGTAATGTCCCTGTCACCATATTATACACCACACAGTAATGTCCTGTCACCATATTATACACCACACAGTAATGTCCCTGTCACCATATTATACCCCACACAGTAACGCCCCTGTCACCATATTATACACCACACAGTAATGTCCCTGTCACCATATTATACCCCACACAGTAACGCCCCTGTCACCATATTATACACCACACAGTAATGTCCTGTCACCATATTATACACCACACAGTAATGTCCCTGTCACCATATTATACACCACACAGTGATGTCCCTGTCACCATATTATACACCACACAGTGATGTCCTGTCACCATATTATACACCACACAGTAATGTCCCTGTCACCATATTATACACCACACAGTAACGTCCCTGTCACCATATTATACACCACACAGTAACGTCCCTGTCACCATATTATATACCACACAGTAACGTCCCTGTCACCATATTATACACCACACAGTAACGTCCCTGTCACCATATTATACACCACACAGTAACGTCCCTGTCACCATATTATACACCACACAGTAATGTCCATGTCACCATATTATACACCACACAGTAACGTCCCTGTCACCATATTATACACCACACAGTAATGTCCCTGTCACCATATTATACATCACACAGTAATGTCCCTGTCACCATATTATACACCACACAGTAATGTCCCTGTCACCATATTATACACCACACAGTAACGTCCTGTCACCATATTATACCCCACACAGTAATGTCCTGTCACCATATTATACACCACACAGTAATGTCCTGTCACCATATTATACACCACACAGTAATGTCCTGTCACCATATTATACACCACACAGTAATGTCCCTGTCACCATATTATACACCACACAGTAATGTCCCTGTCACCATATTATACCCCACACAGTAATGTCCCTGTCACCATATTATACACCACACAGTAATGTCCCTGTCACCATATTATACACCACACAGTAATGCCCCTGTCACCATATTATACACCACACAGTAATGTCCCTGTCACCATATTATACACCACACAGTAATGTCCCTGTCACCATATTATACACCGCACAGTAATGTCCCTGTCACCATATTATACCCCACACAGTAACGTCCCTGTCACCATATTATACACCACACAGTAACGTCCCTGTCACCATATTATACCCCACACAGTAATGTACCTGTTACCATATTATACACCACACAGTAACGTACCTGTTACCATATTATACACCACACAGTAATGTCCCTGTCACCATATTATACACCACACAGTAATGTCCCTGTCACCATATTATACACCACACAGTAATGTCCCTGTCACCATATTATACACCACACTGTAATGTCCCTGTCACCATATTATACACCACACAGTAATGTCCCTGTCACCATATTATACACCACACAGTAATGTCCCTGTCACCATATTATACACCACACAGTAATGTCCCTGTCACCATATTATACACCACACAGTAATGTCCTGTCACCATATTATACACCATACAGTAACGTCCCTGTCACCATATTATACACCACACAGTAATGTCCCTGTCACCATATTATACACCACATAGTAATGTCCCTGACATTATATTATACACCACACAGTAATGTCCCTGTCACCATATTATACACCACATAGTAATGTCCCTGACATTATATTATACACCACACAGTAATGTCCCTGTCACCATATTATACACCACACAGTAACGTCCCTGTCACCATATTATACACCACACAGTAATGTCCCTGTCACCATATTATACACCGCACAGTAATGTCCCTGTCACCATATTATACACCACACAGTAACGTCCCTGTCACCATATTATACACCACACAGTAACGTCCCTGTCACCATATTATACACCACACAGTAATGTCCCTGTCACCATATTATACCCCACACAGTAATGTCCCTGTCACCATATTATACACCACACAGTAACGTCCCTGTCACCATATTATACACCACACAGTAATGTCCCTGTCACCATATTATACACCACACAGTAACGTCCTGTCACCATATTATACACCACACAGTAATGTCACTGTCACCATATTATACACCACACAGTAATGTCCCTGTCACCATATTATACACCACACAGTAATGTCCTGTCACCATATTATACACCACACAGTAACTCCCCTGTCACCATATTATACACCACACAGTAACGCCCCTGTCACCATATTATACACCACACAGTAATGTCCCTGTCACCATATTATACACCACACAGTAATGTCCTGTCACCATATTATACACCACACAGTAATGTCACTGTCACCATATTATACACCACACAGTAATGTCCCTGTCACCATATTATACCCCACACAGTAATGTCCCTGTCACCATATTATACCCCACACAGTAATGTCCCTGTCACCATATTATACCCCACACAGTAATGTCCCTGTCACCTTATTATACACCACACATTAATGTCCTGTCACCATATTATACACCACACAGTAACGTCCCTGTCACCATATTATACCCCACACAGTAATGTCCCTGTCACCATATTATACCCCACACAGTAATGTCCCTGTCACCATATTATACCCCACACAGTAACGTCCCTGTCACCATATTATACACCACACAGTAATGTCCCTGTCACCATATTATACACCACACAGTAATGTCCCTGTCACCATATTATACACCACACAGTAATGTCCTGTCACCATATTATACACCCCACAGTAATGTCCTGTCACCATATTATACACCACACAGTAATGTCACTGTCACCATATTATACACCACACAGTAATGTCCCTGTCACCATATTATACACCACACAGTAATGTCCTGTCACCATATTATACACCACACAGTAACGTCCCTGTCACCATATTATACACCACACAGTAACGTCCCTGTCACCATATTATACCCCACACAGTAATGTCCCTGTCACCATATTATACACCACACAGTAATGTCCCTGTCACCATATTATACACCACACAGTAACGTCCCTGTCACCATATTATACACCACACAGTAACGTCCCTGTCACCATATTATACACCACACAGTAATGTCCTGTCACCATATTATACACCACACAGTAATGTCACTGTCACCATATTATACACCACATAGTAATGTCCCTGTCACCATATTATACACCACACAGTAATGTCCTGTCACCATATTATACACCCCACAGTAATGTCCTGTCACCATATTATACACCACACAGTAATGTCACTGTCACCATATTATACACCACACAGTAACGTCCCTGTCACCATATTATACACCACACAGTAATGTCCCTGTCACCATATTATACACCACACAGTAACGTCCTGTCACCATATTATACACCACACAGTAACTCCCCTGTCACCATATTATACACCACACAGTAATGTCCCTGTCACCATATTATACACCACACAGTAATGTCCCTGTCACCATATTATACACCACACAGTAATGTCACTGTCACCATATTATACACCACACAGTAATGTCCCTGTCACCATATTATACACCACACAGTAATGTCCTGTCACCATATTATACACCACACAGTAACGTCCCTGTCACCATATTATACACCACACAGTAACGTCCCTGTCACCATATTATACCCCACACAGTAATGTCCCTGTCACCATATTATACACCACACAGTGTTAGGCGCCGAGGGTCCGCTCGTCAGTGCGGCCGGCGCCTAGCAACGGGGACGCCACTGTCGGATCGTGTTCCCCGTTGCTGGGTCTAAGTTTATATCTTCACTGGTTTCCTGGCTGTGTAGCATGCAGCTGCATGGCATGTTGTAATTATCACTCATCTGTTTCCCTGACCATGCAGCTTGTCAGCTGCATAGCATTTAAATCCAATCAGCCTCCAAACAGCTGATTGGAAGACTCTCTGTTAAAAGCACTCCCAGGACTCCTCACAGACGCCGGTGATAGCTTCCTGTTTGCCTGTGTCTGCTGCAGAGAAAGTTCCCAGTCCCGGTTTACCCGTTTGTTCCTGTTCTCAGTGATCCTGTACTTGGAAGTTACCATCTGTTCCTGGAGTCTGATCAAGCACCTTTAACATCTGGTGGTGTTCGTGAGTCGCGGCGCAGCCGTGTGTTGCGGCTTGTCCGCTATTATTATTATTTTGTTTATATTGTGTTCTGGAGCTTTGCGGAGGATTCCGCTTCCACAAGATCCACTCTGGTGTCCAGCGGTGCCGGATAGGAGTGTCGGATCAGTGGATCTTTGGTTGTCCTTTTCCCTGGCGGCTAGTCCGCACATACCTTTTGATTTAGTTAAGTTAGCTTGTAACCCCTGGCCTGGTTGCTTAGTCAGAGGGCCCCTTGTTATCACCCTGTCTCGGACTTCCCCTTGTCTCCCATTAAGACCTGCGGGGGCATCGGGGTTGGGCAGACATAATCCGCCCTTCGAACGCGGCTGCCATGGGCTCAAGCAACCATAGTCTCGCAGGGGATTTCTGATAACACGGGCGAGACAACGGAGTTAGGGTGCCAGGGGCTACTAGGCTTTCCAGCTCCCACAACCTGTATATGGTTCCTGTGCTCAGATCCCTGCCATAAGATCTTCCCCAGTCTGGGGTACAGGAATCGTAACATTATCACCGGCCAACAAAAGAAAAAATTTCAACAGGAGTTAATTTTTTCACTGATCCAGTTGGGAGAATTTTTGTCGGCCTCATGAATCCCACCGGTGTTGGGCCAAACCCTGGCCAGTTCCTAGTTAGTCAGATTCAGGAACTTACCCAGATGGTTCAGGATCTGTCCCTCCGGGTGAGCTCACAGGAAGATCTGTTACGGACTTCCCCGAGGGTCGTCCCTGAACCAAAAATGCATCTGCCTGACCGTTTTTCTGGGGATAGAAAACAGTTTTTTAATTTTAAAGAGTCTTGTAAACTGTATTTTCGTTTGAGACCAGTCTCCTCAGGTACGGAGGCTCAGCGGGTTGGGATTGTAGTTTCTCTGCTTCAGGGGGATCCTCAGACCTGGGCTTTTGGTTTGAAGACAGACGATCCGGCCTTATCGTCTGTAGACGCCTTTTTTAAATCTTTGGGGCTATTGTATGACGACCCTGATAGAGAGGCGTCCGCAGAAAGTCAGTTGCGTGCTCTGAGACAGGGTAGGAATCCTGCAGAGAATTATTGTACGGAGTTTCGCCGTTGGTCGAACGACTGTGGCTGGAATGACCCTGCCCTGCGCAGTCAGTTTCGCCTCGGCTTATCTGAATCTATAAAAGACAGCCTCCTTCAGTATCCCGCTCCTGAGACCCTTGATAAACTCATGGAGCTCTCTATTAAAATAGATCGTCGGCTCAGAGAGCGGAGGACTGAAAAAGGGGCATCTGTAGTTTCTTTTCCCTGTGTTCCTTCCGTTCCTGTAGACATGGGAGAGCCTATGCAGATTGGTCTCTCCAAATTGTCTCCGGAAGAAAGAACCAGGAGGCAAAATTCGGGTCTGTGTTTGTACTGCGGAGGTAAGGGACATTTTGCCCGTAGTTGCCCAAACAAGTCGGGAAACTTCCTGACCAAGTGAATAGTGAGGGGGTTCACTTTGGTCTACAGCTCATCTCCTCGAATAATTCACTGTTGGTTCCTGCTAAAGTTTCTTATGACAGCCTCTGTTCCTCGGTCTCTGCTTTTGTGGACAGTGGAGCTGCAGGAAACTTTATGGACTTAACATGGGCCAAGGCCTTAGGTATTCCTCAGCTAACCTTAGGTAGGTGTGTCACCATGCATGGTTTAGATGGGAGTCCCTTATCCAATGGGGTTATTTCTCTATGTACACCTCCAGTTTTGCTCTCGGTGGGAGCTCTACATTCAGAAAAGATTGAGTTTTTTCTTACCCATTGTCCAGCAGTTCCTGTGGTTCTGGGTCACCCTTGGCTGGCCTTCCATAATCCCATCATAGATTGGCAGTCTGGGGAGATCCTACAATGGGGTACCATCTGTGATAAAGAATGTATTACACTTCCTATCCGAGTAGCTTCTGCCAGGTCCGCACATATTCCTGGAGAATACCAGGATTTTTTGGATGTGTTTTCCAAGGGCAATGCTGATATTTTGCCTCCCCATAGGCCTTATGATTGTACCATTGAGTTAATTCCTGGTGCCACGTTGCCTAAAGGAAGGTTATATGCTTTGTCTGGTCCTGAAACGGTGGCCATGAATGAGTATGTGAAAGAAAGTCTTGAGAAAGGGTTTATCAGGCCATCTAAATCCCCTTTAAGTGCAGGTTTCTTCTTCGTAGAGAAGAAGGATGGTTCCCTCAGACCCTGCATTGACTTTCGAGCCTTGAATAAGATCTCAGTAAAGAATACTTACCCCCTGCCACTGATCTCTGTCCTCTTTGATCAGCTACGTTCGGCTGTTATTTTTTCTAAGATTGACCTGAGAGGAGCATATAATCTCATTAGAATCAGGTCAGGGGATGAGTGGAAAACGGCATTCAGTACTCAATCAGGCCACTATGAGTATCTGGTCATGCCATTCGGCCTATCTAACGCTCCGGCAGTCTTTCAGGATCTCATTAATGATGTGCTCCGTGAGTTTCTGGGAAGATTCGTCGTGGTCTATTTAGACGACATTTTGATATATTCTGACTCTGTAGAACAACATGTTACCCAGGTGCGTCGGGTGCTTAAGAAATTACGTGAAAATCACTTGTATGCCAAACCGGAGAAGTGTGAATTTCACGTCACGGAGGTATCCTTTTTAGGGTACATTATTTCCCCTCGGGGATTCCGAATGGAACCTAAGAAGCTCCAAGCCATCCTGAGTTGGGCGCAACCCACTAACTTAAAAGCTATTCAGCGCTTTTTAGGGTTTGCAAACTACTATAGAAGGTTTATTCACTCTTTCTCTGACCTAGTTGCTCCCATTGTGGCACTCACTAAGAAGGGAGCAGATCCTACCAATTGGTCATGTGAAGCTAAAGCATCTTTTCAGGCCTTGAAACAAGCCTTTGTCTCAGCCCCTGTCCTTAGACATCCCAACCCAGAATTGCCTTTCATCGTTGAGGTAGATGCCTCGGAGGTTGGTGTAGGGGCTATCCTTTCTCAGAAGGATCCAGATTCCCTTGAGTTACATCCTTGTGCCTTTATGTCCAGGAAGTTCTCGTCTGCTGAATCCAACTACGATGTTGG